>NC_086450.1:117350293-117686007 GCF_028390025.1 Pseudophryne corroboree
AGAACTTGGCTTGAAAAAAGACACAGCCACTGCATTGTAGCACTTCATGTACAGATTCAGACTCATTTGTATATTTTGTATAAATAAGATGCACATTTTGAGTGATAAAGAAGCTCAGTACAGCAGAGTCAGTTGGGACCTAGCGTGTCAAGAGGGGCAGTTTGGCACAACTGAAGTCACAGTACATGAGGACATCTCTGTAAGCTTTTGGCAATGATATTGGCTAATACAGATGTGCCCTCATACAACTAGACTCAATATACCATGTGACGTGCGATATCTGCTGCGATTAAGCTGTGAGTTCTTTTTACCCAAAAATGCAGTTTATTCACAATGACATACACCATGTAAACATGGCATTAGCTATTGGAGCCAAGATCTAGAAAGCTGCACTTTCCAGAGCTTGGTACATTTCACAGATTAGCAGCCCCCAAACCTATGCTGGGGGGTTTTTGTAGACAAAAATGGATGACATCTTCAATATCTGCTGCGGATCCCTCTTACATCCAAGGAATGCTTAATGTGTGTGGGGTAACCCCTGAAAATGTCTGTTTTCTGGGAATTTCCCACAAAATTCTTTTAATAAATATGCCCCTATGGGTTCTGTTATAGTAGAGCTCACTATCAATTTTTACATCACATGGGAATTTTTACATATATTTTTCAGAATGTTCTAAGTTTACTTTGAACTTGCACAGCATTTCTTAGTTTTGTATGTTATTCCTTCTGCAGCCCAAACTACTTGACTTACTAATGTTCCCTTCCATGAATACAGTTATTATAATGACATTATGATTAGACAACTGCCAATGAAGGCTTGGACCCAAGGACAGCTACTGTATATCACAGGCTAAACAAGCTATTGGAGACTGCTACTAGAGCATTAACCCGTAGCTTCGGGAACTTAACCCAGAACCCATGGGCTAATGCATGTTAGCCATGGCTTTATCGCAGAGGAAATGGGCTTACAACTGTAGCTCCCCCCATGTTTAGCCCTTCAAAATATGAATTGTTGTGCGTATGTTATTCTAGGTCTGCTGAAGTACAGTACGTAGGTAACTAACAAATGTGAATAGCATTTAATATGGACTACATTTTTATATAGTTTGAGGGATTTTACAAATAGATTTTCCAATGTTATAGTACAGTATCTCTTTGTAGTATTATTATAATTTTTTTTTTTTTAAAGTATTGGATTTTAGTGTAAAATATATTTGATTGTATTACAGGTTGAGTATCCCTTATCCAAAATGCTTGGGACCAGAGGTATTTTGGATATGGGATTTTTACGTATTTTGGAATAATTGCATATCATAATGAGATATTATGGTGATGGGACCTAAATCTAAGCACAGAATGCATTTATGTTTTATATACTCCTTATACACACAGCCTGAAGGTCATTTTAGCCAATATTTTTTATAACTTTGTGCATTAAACAAAGTGTGTCTACAGTCACACAATTCATTTATGTTTCATATATACCTTATATACACAGTCTGAAGGTCATTTAATACAATATTTTTAATAACTGTGTGTATTAAACAAAGTTTGTGTACATTGAGCCATCAGAAAACAAAAGTTTCACTATCTCACTCTCGCTCAAAAAAGTCCGTATTTCGGAATATTCCGTATTTCGGATATTTGGATATGGGATACTCAACCTGTAGTGTAAAATGGCTTTTTCTGAAGGATTTCTAAAAAGACTCTTCTGACGAGATATGATTTTTAGCTAGAGTGAAGTAGTGGACAACAGCGTAATAACAGACAACCCATCAGGAAGATCTAGTACTTTGCCCGGGGACTTAAGCAGAAAATGAGATTGTGTTGATAATATTGCAGTGTTGGGAGCAATCGATAAGTAAGTGGCTGGACTGATATGACATGAACAATAAGAGGATGCTGCTGCTCATGTGTAAATAAAGACCTTCAATAGGTTGTCGAAATAACAACGAGAAACAGTAAAAAATCATCTTTACTAATTCTTTATAAGATTTTAGGAACCAGGCAATGTAGACGTCACATTGCCTAGACAAGCATGAGCTGTTACTTGCATATTGCTCTACATGTTATACTGTAATGTACTGTATGTTAGACTTCCGCTATAATGTAAATGAATCTTCTGTCAGAATGTCTACACATTAACTTCACTTTAGGAAACAGAACTCCCAAATCAATGACACAGCTAATAGACATAATTACAGGGGAGCTACAAGTTCTGTTCATTGTGTATGGAAGAGGCTATCAAACGGTTTATGCAGAAATATAATAGTAAGAATGTGGCAACACTGCACGGCCTTAACGCAGGGATTACTCCAAATTCGAGTTTCAGTATTTTAATCATGTACAACACGGAAGAATCTGTAGACTTAGGGAATTGCTTGAATTATTTTAAGTGTTTCAAGTTTCTAGATTGGAGCATATTACAAAATTAATTATATTTTAAAAGAAAAATACACTCATACTATTAGCAAGTTTAGTTAGTCTTATTTAATGTGTAACAGGCATATTTATGATAATTCTTATTTTAAGGGTGCAGCCACATGTTTCTCTCTGTCATGTCCAGTGCCAGACTACCCATCTGACACTTCTGGAATATGCCAGAAGGGCCGGTCCCACAGAGAGACGGGAAGGCGGCGCACAGCACAGCTTATTCCTCTCTGGTTCGGCTGCCCAAAGCGTGTGTCTCTAGGATATTCGGGGCGCGCCATGAATCCATACCCCCCTGACTTGCAGCAGGGGATTTCAACTGACTGCAGAAAAGGGGTTTTGCTATTCATTTACAGGACAGAAAATGAAAATGAGACACAGTTATTTCTAAGAATCCCGACCGCCGGCATACCAACAACTGGGCGAGCACAAATGAGCCCCTTGTGGGCCCGCAGCGCTCGCCACGCTGCGGGCGCGGTGGCACGCTACTCGCACCACGCTATCTATTCTCCAGGGGGGTCGTGGACCCCCAAGAGGGAGAAAAGATGTTGGCATGCCGGTGGTCGGGATTCCGGCACCGGTATGGTGGTCGCCGGGAGCCCGGCCGCCGGCAAGCAGAAGTCCACCCCCTGTGGGTCAGTCCAGCCCTGTCTAAACAATACGTTTACTTTTTTACTTGTTTTTCCACCATACTAGAACCACTTTTGTCCAGTCAGAGGGAGGTACTATAAAAGCAATCTATTTACTCACCATAAGTAGACTTCAGCTACTGTAGATATTATGGCAGCAGGTGTTGGTGTTGGTGTAGGGGCAGGTTAGCAAAAAATAAATTTCAGGCAGAAATAATCTTTCAAGCTTAAACATGTTTTTTTCCTTCGGATAACAAATTGATCACTTCTTTAACATTACTACTACACGATAGTGCTCCCTTAACAGCATTAGTAATTATAAAATCCATTAGCGTTATCAAGTGTGTTAAACAAATATAACAGATTTACATTTTATGTTAAAGTATTAGAGCTCAGTGATTTATTGCTTTATAATTGGAACAGTGAAAGTTCACAGCAACAAATGTAGCTAGACGTTTTGCTAAGTGGCCTCCTGGTGATGGTTGTAATAAACGTTTGTTGTAGCATGTAATATTTGTGTTTGATTGGATTGAGCATTAAGAAAACTACAGCCTTCTGCCACTAGCTACATTGTGATTACTGAACCCTGTGGAGCAAAAGGAATAATTCCTAACATTATGGGACAATAGATGAGGGCGATGTAAAGTTTTCTTATATAATGTAAAAGTAGGAAACGTATTACTGCTCAACCTTTGTACATTGCCGTTTAAAAAGAAAATAATTGATTTAGCGCAGTGGTTCCCGGCGCCCTTGAGTATCAGAATTTTTTTCACGGCACCCCTAGGCCAAAAGTCTCTTATTTAGAAAGAAATATTTAATTAAATACATTGTATTTAAATATCATCCTTAGTTTCAGTTGTGTGGTGAGGAACATGATTTGCTTCTGTTTGTCCACATATTGGTCCTCATTCCGAGTTGTTCGCTCGCAAGCTGCTTTTAGCAGCTTTGCACACGCTAAGCCACCGCCTACTGGGAGTGAATCTTAGCTTATCAAAATTGCGAACGAAAGATTAGCAAAATTGCGAATAGACACTTCTTAGCAGTTTCTGAGTAGCTCCACACTTACTCGGCATCTGCGATCAGTTCAGTCAGTTTCGTTCCTGGTTTGACGTCACAAACACACCCAGCGTTCGCCCAGACACTCCTCCGTTTCTCCGGCCACTCCCGCGTTTTTCCCAGAAACGGTAGCGTTTTTCCACACACTCCCATAAAACGGCCAGTTTCCGCCCAGAAACACCCACATCCTGTCAATCACATTACGATCACCAGAACGAAGAAAAAACCTTGTAATGCCGTGAGTAAAATACCTAACTGCATAGCAAATTTACTTGGCGCAGTCGCACTGCGGACATTGCGCATGCGCATTAGCGACTAATCGCTCCGTTGCGAGAAAAAACTAACGAGCGAACAACTCGGAATGACCTCCATTGTTGGGCAGTACAGATGGTGTAATGGTTAGCATTACTGCCTCACAGCACTGAGGTCATGGGTTCAATTCTAACTGTGCGGGATTGTATATTCTCCCCGTACTTGCGTGGGTTTCCTCCAGGTACTCCGGTTTCCTCCCACAATCCAAAAAAATACTGGTAGGTTAATTGGCTCCCAACAAAAATAAACCCTAGCTTGAATGTGTCTGTGTGTGTATGTCAGTGATGGCTAACCTTGACACTCCAGCTGTTGTTGAACTACATATCCCAGCATGCCCTGCTACAGTTTTGTTATTTGGCCATGCTCAAATTGATGCAGGGCATGCTGGGATGTGTAGTTCAACAACAGCTGGAGTGTCAAGGTTAGCCATCACTGGTGTATGTGGTAGGGAATATAGATTGCAAGCTCCACTGGAGCAGGGAGTGATGTGAATGGGCAAATATTCTCTGTACAGCGCTGCAGAATATGTGTGCGCTATATAAATAACTGTTAATAAATAAATACATGATTGACAGCCACCAGCACTGGTTTTGTCTATTACATTGACCGTAAATAATTTTAATTAGTCCTGGACCATCAATCCAAGGGATCCCTGCAAGTGTCCCGAGGTACCATGGGGTGCCATGGCACATAGTTTGAGAACCCCTGGTTTAGCGCAAAAATATATAAATCTTTAAACTGAGATTATTTAAATGACTAGCTATAAGAAGTATACTGAGAACAAGAGCATTCATTGGGGGGAAAAAAGTAAAACTTTTTTTATTCAAAAATACTGAATATAGTAATAGCGACAGCAGCACCAAAACTGTCATATACCAGCCAAATGATTACCTGGTCTGCTGGATTAGACTGCAATTCTCTTCCAGTGTGGCTGGATGTGTTTGACCAATCCTTGCGGTTTTGGACTGTGCTGGTTTTCCTGGGAATTACTTTCTAATTCCTTATCCTACGTTACTATGTTGTACTTATTGGTTTTCAGAACATATACAGCAGTGGATTAATTTCTCAATACTGTAGACAAAAATAATTCTTGGCCATGATATTTCACTGGGCCTCTTTAATATAGTTACAGCAATCTGAGAAAATGACCCAAAAATGTACAGTATTAGGCTAATTCGGGATGCAGTTGATATGCTAGCAGTCAGAAGACCAACGCCAGAATCCCGTCCGCTCACAATGCCACCAGCAGGAATGCCGGCTAATGGGCTATTCCCACTCGTGGGTGTCCACAACACCCATAGAGTGGCGAGTGCAGCGTTGGAAGCAAAGCAAAGGAGCAACTTTACACCTTTGTAAAGCCATGTTGTACTGCAGGTAGGGCCCTCATTCAGATATGGATGCATACCTTCCAACATGACCCTCTCCGGGAGGGACAGAATGCTCTGCTCCTGGGCTTCCCTCTTTATTTATGATTGCCATCACCTGTGCTGAAACACCTTTCTTATCCATTAATCTGTTCAAAACAGGTACTGGCAATCATAAATTAAGAGAAAAGTCCAGAAGCAGAGCATTGTGTCCCTCCTGGAGGGTCATGTTGGGAAGTATGTGGACGGAGTAGTAGCTCATTGAGCAAAGTACCGATGTTCAGCACTTTGCACTTGCGCTGGACCCGTACTGCATACAGTATGTTCAGTATGGGTTTGTGACATCGGTCGCACTACGGCATCAGACTGTCAGTGATTGACATTCACAAACATATAGGACTGTTTAGATCGCTTCCCAAACTTCAGAGGCTGATAGTATACAATGTGTAATAGGAGATCGATTTCTATATGGACACAAAAGTATAAATTATGATGAATAACAGATTCTGTATTTAAAACACAACATCAGTTTCTTTAAAAGAAAAAAGAAAAATACACCCGTCGTGCGGGAACTAAATGCTACAGAAACCACTTTACTTCAAAATCTAGGTTTAACCCTCCCGGTTGGAGGCTACCCATATCATATATTAGACGCATCTCAGCCTTAGCTAATTGGGTAGAGATATCGCGCCTTCTCCAGTGTCCCTGCACCCACTGTAAACCTACAAATCGAGTAATCGCTGATACTGAACATCCATGCACCTTTTTAAAATGATTAGAGAGTGCATGGGTTTCCAATCCCCTTTTAATATTCCTGATGTGCTCTCCTAGTCTAACTTCTAGCGGTCTAGAGGTCCGCCCTATGTAGACTAGGTTACATTCACATTCCACAGCATAGACTACATTCTTTATGGCGCACGTCATAAATTCTTTTATTTCAAAGGGTTTTTTGTTGATAATCATTTGGCTTGTTTTACTTTGGTTTGGCATTTTAATTTCTTTACAGGCCATACAGGACATACACCTATAAAAGCCCTTTGATTTAATTCTCGAGGAGTCTTTTACTGGTGGACACGCACTCCTTACGAGATTATTCCCTATATTTGGTGCCTTACGGTATATACATACCGGTTTGGAGGGCAAGGCTGATCCCAAAATTGGGTCCTTTTTTAAAACTCCCCAATGTCAAGTCATCATTTTTTCAATTGATTTATACTGATCATTGTAGGTGGTTACAAAAGCCCACCCAAATTCTTTCTTATTAGTGTCAGTGTTCTTGGATTCCTTGTTTTTATCCATCAATAAGACTCCTCTATCAAGCACCTCCATTTCTGTGGTAGCTTTTTCTATCCAGTTTTATTATAGCCACAAGCCATAAAATTCTCCCGCATATTCCCCGCCTGTACCTGATAAAGATCATTTTTTGAGCAGTTCCTTTTTACTCTTTTTAATTGCCCTGCAGGGATAGATCGAAGCCAGTTGGGGTGGTGACAACTAGCTGCATTAATATAACTTAGGGAATCTGTATTTTTAGTGTAAGTTTTTGTATGTAATTCATTATCTTCCACATATATAGTAATATCTAGGAAGTTAATCGCTTCTCGACTCCTAAAGAAAGAAAACTCTATATTTAGAGTGTTATTATTTAGATATGTAAAGAATTCATCGAGGGATCTCTTATCTCCCCGCCAGAAAAACAAAACATTGTCTATGTATCGGGACCAGGACACCAGGCTCGCCCCAAATTGATGGTCCACCCAAATGTGCTCATCCTCCCATCGACCCATGAACACATTGGCGTAACTTGGGGCGAACCTGGTGCCCATCGCGGTCCCGACCTTTTGCAGAAAGAAATCCCTCTTAAATGCAAAATAGTTATTCTGTAGAATAAATGTTACCGCCTCAATCAGAAACTTCTGCAGTCCCTCTGCTAGATTACTTTGTTCCAAGGTTTTACTGACAGCTTTTATTCCATCTTGATGGTCAATGATTGTGTATAATGACCGAACGTCGGCCATTACCATAATCAGGTCTTTATCCCATTTAATCTCCTTTATTAATCTGAGAACATCCTTGGTGTCCCTTAGATGTGATTTATTTAACGGCACCAGGGGTTGCAGATGATAGTCCACAAACTGGGACAGATTCGCTGTTGCTGAATTTATTCCCGATACTATAGGTCTCCCCGGCGGATCCACCAAACTTTTGTGGATCTTGGGGAGAACATATAGTACCGGGATCACAGGTTCTATATTGATGATGAACTTTTGTTCATCATCATTTAATATTTCATTTGTCCTGTATTTATCCACAAGGGATTGCAGTTTTTTTATAATTTCTGATGTTGGGTCCGTCCGCAACTTCCAATACGTAGTGCGGTCTCCCAACTGTCTGAGGATTTCAGCTTCATAATCCACAGTATTCATTAGAACAATCCCCCCGCCTTTATCGGCGGGTTTGATCGTAATTCCTTCCATTTCTTGTAATTCCTTTAGGGCACTCCTTTCTTTGCCCGTTAGATTATGTTTTTGTGTCCCCTTCCTCACTTTTTTTAGATCATCATGAACAAGTGTGTAAAAAGTTTCTATAAAGTTACCTTTACAAAAAGTCGGGTAAAATACAGATTTTGGTCTAAAGGGTTTATACTCTACCTCTTCCGGGGTCACCGGGCTTTCTAATTCCTTACCCAAAAAGAATTTTTTGACAGTTAACTTTCTGATATACCTTTGTAAATCTACAAAAAGAGAGAATTGATTAATATTGTTGGAGGGCGCATATTTAAGCCCTTTTTCAAGGACGCTTTTTTCATATATATTCAGGGGGTGACTGCTCAGATTAAAGATTTTCACCCTACCTTTAAGTTGGTCTTGCCCTTCTATTTCTTGATTTGTGGTTTCTACATTAGTATGTCTACAATCGGGGTTTTTGTTTTTAGATAATCTCAGACTTTTCTTTTTTCTGGATTTCTTGGTCTTATTAACATTTCCCCCTCTCTTCCCCCTTTTTCTCCGTGTGGCTATTTGTATTGCTCCCTCCTCCCTCTCCTCCCTAAAAAAGGCGAGTAGGAGCTAAGATCCTCTTCCCTCAGAACTTCAAATCTATTGGGTCTTGTTGTTTCTCTTCTCGTAGTATACGTTTCATATCCTTGGGCATCCCTTCTTTGCCTCTCTCTCCATCTATTTCTAGGATGCTCATCTGTATTCCTTTTATTGAACGGTTGTTCTAATTCCTGTTCATTTTCCCTCCATTCTATTTGGTTGTTAAATCTTTTGTTTGGTCCCTCCCTCCAGCTTGGAGTATGGGGGTTAGTGGGTTTTAAAAAAAACCCTATTTTGTTTCCTTTGTGTAGGTATATTTTGTTTTGGTCTAACTGCTGGCTGTTTCGGTTGGATCGATTGCTCGTCCTCGGTGGTTTTTGCTATTACTCCTCCCACCTTGGATTCCTGTCTGTCTCTACAGAATTTCTTTCGCTTCCGCTCAACTATAACCCTTTCACTTTTCTTAATATTCATCTCAATTCTTCCTTCCAATTCTAAATACTCCTGTGAGTTCAGAAAGGGGATAGTTAAATCCTTTTGTTTTTGGATTTCTGCCTCTAAGGTATTCATCTCCTTTTTTCTACCCTCAATAATAACTTTCATTAATGAAAATGAACATTCCTTCAGCACATTATCCCATTTGAGTTTAAACTCCTCATTAGTATGTGTAAAGGACGCAGTTTTAGTAATCACCAGTCCTTTTGGGATCATCTGGTGGGAGAAATATCTTTCAAGCGTGACAATCTCCCACCAGATGTTGTTTTCCTTGAGTAATAAATTCTCAAGCTTCCTCATTACATTTTCAAGATTATCATCCGAGACATAGACATGTTCCATATTTCTCTTTCCTTTTCCGGTCTATTGGACTAAAGAGTAAGAGATTATAAGAATACGATCGATCTTGACCTCCATACAGCGCTGACTCAGTGGTATCCTATATGTTTGTGAATGTCTGTGTGATTTGAGGGTGGAGGAACCTCGTTAGTGATACCCGAATAGCAGCTGTAGACAGCGCACTGATATCCAACCAATTCTTGTTACTCTCTATTGTCAGTGATTGACAGTCTGATGCCGTATGGGGGTGCGGAGGGGTCTGCGACGGCCTCCATTTCTCCTAACGGAGGTGTGTTGCCACCATTACAGGGGAGGGAGGAGGCCAGGATCTCCGTCAGAGGACTGAGATTTCTTGACCTCTAGGTAGGATTTACAGAGGCCGGCTAGCGCGACCCCATGAGTCATGCAGCCCGCCAATGGTGCTGGGGGAAGATCCGATACTGCGTCCTTGGAGGCATTTCGGATCAGTAATGCAGCAGGAGGCCTCACTACATTACCTTATCAGAACTATCGCTGCTGCCTCTATGTAAGCAGCAATAACACCTCCAACCACATCTGAATCAGGCCCTGAGAGATTTAGATTTGGATGAGGCGTGTCCTAGCTCAAATCTAAATTAAGGTGTAAATAGAAACCTGTCAATCATTTTGAGGCTACATGCAAAAGAGGCCAATATTTACCCATTTACCCTGCATGCAAAAAGAAAAAGTGCGCCCTTGCATTACAATATGGTTTTTCCATATGTAAAATGTCTTCTCTTTTTTGCTTTGTTCCCATCTCTGTTATCAGCTGTAAAATCTACTTCTGCACTGTTAGATGCAGAGAGAGCAAAGAGAATACAGGCTTGATTACACATTTCTCTTTTCAACTTGGGCCTCCCCTCTGGGATCCCCCAGAGGTTGGTCCCAGTGGCAAACACAGGATTTCTAGAGGGAGGGTTTCCAAATGCCAGTGCACAATCTCCCACTCTGCAGAATGTTGGAGCAAGTGCAGGAATCTGAGAGAGCGGTAGAAGAACCTAGTAATGAGCCTGGACATTAATGTAAGCATTGCTCTTTTTTTTACACTGGAAACTGTATAGAATACAGCATTAATATTTAAAACTATAGATGGTCTATAGTATAGGCTGTATCAAACAAAGTGGTCATTAAAAGGTTAAACATGCCATAGTAAATAAATACACAAACATAATAGAACCAGTACTGCACTTAATAAGCACACATTCTCCCAATTCATGGTAAGGCTCCTGTCTCTTCTACCTGGTAGCTACTCTCTGGTCCAGAGCATTGACTGAGGACTCAGATCCACACATACAGCAAACTTGGTAGAAGAAGCTGCTAACACTGGGCATGTGCAGCAACTTTGCTCTGTCCCTTAAACTGAATGATGTGGCGGCAGCTCTAGTAATCATATTATATACCATTGCTATTGTCATAATGTAAGCCATTTGTTAAGAGGATGGGGGTTTCTGAGCAACCGGAAGCCGCCCCCTGCTTTGCCTATGGGTCCCCCAATTAGCCATGTATGATGATTAAACAGTTGTGTGACTCTAACAGCAATGAAAATGTTCCCTTTTATTAGTGTCACTTGTAATAGTCCAACAATCCTGATTTTTGCTCCACTGTCGTGAAGGTTTTAGTGCACAAGAGTGGTGTAACTTACCTGGAAACAGGTGTCATTGTATGGGAGACTTAGGGGTATATTTACTAAAATTCGTATTTTTCAGAATGAGGTTAAAGTTCAAACATTAATGACATCGAATGTGTGAAATTGCAACTTTTTTAATTTTTTACGCCTCATTTACTATGCTGTCGTATTCTGCATTTTCGAGTTTTCCGATGTCGATGTCATTCGTATTTTCGGCCAGTGTTTTACGGGAGTGAATAGTAAAACACTGCCGACATTACCACAATGAATCTCGGCCGGATCTGTGAGATCCGTGCAGGGCTTCATTGTGCACCTTTAAAAAAAAAAAAAAAGTGTTAAAAATCAAGAAAAAATTTGCGTGGGGTTCCCCCTCCTAAGCAAAACCAGCCCCGGGCTCTTTGAGCCGGTCCTGGTTGAAAACATATGGGGAAAAAATTGACAGGGGTTCCCCCATATTTGAACAACCAGCACCGGGCTCTGCGCCTGGTCCTGATGCAAAAAATACGGGGGACATAAAGCGTAGGGGTCCCCCGTATTTTTTGAACCAGCACCGGGCTCCACTAGTCAGAGAGATAATGCCACAGCCGGGGGACACTTTTATATAGGTCCCTGCGGCCCTGGCATTAAATAACTAACTAGTCACCCCTGGCCGGGGTAGCCTGGAGGAGTGGGGACCCCTTAAATCAAGGGGTCCCCCCTCCACCCACCCAAGGGCCAGGGGTGAAGCCCGAGGCTGTCCCCCCATCCAAGGGCGGCGGATGGGGGGCTGATAGCCAAGTGAAAAAAGAAGAATATTGTTTTTTGTAGCAGTACTACAAGTCCCCCAAAAAACGGGTCCGCTGGTACCTGTAGTACTACTACAAAAAAATACCCAACAAAAAACAGGACACACACACACCGTGATAGTAAAACTTACCCAAATAAAAACAGAACACACACACCTTGAAAGTAAAACTTTATTACATACATGCACACCTTCATACACACATACTTACCTATGTTCACACGAGGCTCGGTCCACTTCTCCATGTAGAATCCACGGGGTACCTGTGAAAAAAATTATACTCACATAATCCAGTGTAGCTTGTGTCCTCTTTGTAATCCACGTACTTGGTAAAAAAACAAACCGGAAACCCGAACCACGCACTGAAAGGGGTCCTATGTTTACACATTGGACCCCTTTCCCCGACTGCCGGGACCCCCCGTGACTCCTTTCAAAGAGGGTCCCTTCAGCCAATCAGGGAGCGCCACGTCTTGGCACTCTCCTGATTGGCTGTGCGCTCCTGAGCTGTCAGTCAGGCTGCGCACGGCAGAGATACAATGTAGCGCATAGGCGCTACATTGTATCCAATGGTGGGAACATTGCGGTCAGCGGTTGACCGCGAGTAACCTCACCGCTGACCGCAAAGTTCCCACCATTGGATACAATGGAGCGCATAGGCGCTACATTGTATCTCTGCCGTGCGCTGCCTGACTGACAGCTCAGGAGCGCACAGCCAATCAGGAGAGTGCCACGACGTGGCGCTCCCTGATTGGCTGAAGGGACCCTCTGTGACAGGAGTCACACGGGGTGCCGGCAGTCGGGGAAAGGGGTCCCATGTGTAAACATGGGGCCACTTTCAGTGCGTGGTTCGGGTTTTTTCGGTTTGTTTTTTTGCCAAGTACGTGGATTACAAGCTCAGAAGAGGACCGATCTACACAGGATTGTGTGAGTATAATTTTATTCACAGGTACCCCATGGATTCTACTTGGAGAAGTGGACCGACCCTCGTGTGAACATAGGTAAGTATGTGTGAATGTAGGTGTGCTTGTATGTAATAAAGTTTTACTTTCAAGGTGTGTGTGTTCTGTTTTTATTTGGGTATTTTTTTGTAGTAGTACTACAGGTACCAACGGGCCCGTTTTTCCACCGCATGCTGGTACTTGTGGTTCTCCAAGTACCAGCTTGCGGTGGAGGCTTGCTGGGACTTGTAGTACTGCTACAAAAAACAATATTCTTATTTTTACACATGGCTATCAGCCCCCCATCCGCAGCCCTTGGATGGGGGGGACAGCCTCGGGCTTCACCCCTGGCCCTTGGGTGGCTGGAGGGGGGGACCCCTTGATTTAAGGGGTCCCCACTCCTCCAGGGTACCCCGGCCAGGGGTGACTAGTTAGTGATTTAATGCCAGGGCCGCAGGGACCGATATAAAAGTGTCCCCCGGCTGTGGCATTATCTCTCTGACTAGTGGAGCCCGTTGCTGGTTCAAAAAATACGGGGGACCCCTACGTTTTTTGTCCCCCGTATTTTTTGCACCAGGACCGGACGCAGATCCCGGTGCTGGTTGTTTAAATATGGGGGAACCCCAGTCATTTCCCCCCCCCATATTTTTACAACCAGGACCGGCTCAAAGAGCCCGAGGCTGGTTTTGCTTAGGAGGGGGGACCCCACGCATTTTTGTAAAAAGTTTTTTTAACACTTTCCCACCCCTTCCCACTGATAAACATGCACGGATCTCATGGATCCGTGCATGACTATCAGAACACGGTAAAAAGAAGCAGGTCTATTTTAAAACTGCTTTTTTTTACGAATTGTATTTTTTCACGGCAGTGTTTGGCTATTGCCGGCAGTGTTTGTGATATAGAATTTTTAGTAAATTACCGAGCTGTATGAAATAACAGGCATATTTGACCGATGGTGTATTCATTCGTATTTTTTTTCTTTGACTTCCAAAAAAATACGAATGCCCTCATCACTGCCGACATTTTAGTTTAGTAAATGCCCGAGATGACACTTTGAAGAAAAAACAGCAAATCGGTCAAAATCGGGAGCTTAGTAAATATACCCCTCAGTGTATGAATGTCCCCTTATCAGAAGAGGGACACTACCTGAAGAAAAGTTATAGCAAAGTCACTGGTATTTAAATATGAATCAACATAAAAGACATTTTCCAGGATTAATGAGTTCAGGAAATGCGCTACTCACTCAGCGTAGTCTGTGATTATATTTTCCCTATAAACCTGTGCAGTGATCTGTTCTGTCTGTCCTCTGCCTCTTTCTCAATCAGGATTTATGTATAGAATTACCGGTTCTATCCTATCACTCATCAAAGATTAACTGCAAGCTCTTTTTCCTGACTATAGGAAGGATATATAAATCTGGATTCCTTTTTTACTCTGCCTTGTATGATAATATAGGTCTGTTGACATTATTCCATTATTCAGACTCTAAAGTAACCTTTTCACATAATCAAAGTAGACTGAAAAGATAAAAGCATTTTTTAATAATGCATGACTGCATTTTATTATATATTTTACCTTTATTATCATATTTTTGGGCACTAAAACAATCCAAAGCATAAAACGTGGACCTCTCATGGTCTTACTATATATATATAGATAGATAGATAGATAGATAGATAGATAGATAGATAGATAGATAGATAGATAGGTAGGTAGGTAGATAGATAGAGATATCTATATCTATCTATGTATATATATATAGTTATATATAGACATATATCTTATCGATGCCTAAACACACTTTCTACCATCGCCCGTCCGCAAAACCTGCATATGTAGTAGCAGCTAGCATTTATGATGCAGCTGTAAAAGTACAGCCACACCACTGGGACAATTATTTAATGACTGTTAGTTACACTGTTCCTTTCTTTATGCCACCACCCGCACTAGGTATATCCAGCGGCGTCACATGTGGCTTCAGTCCACACCTGGGTGTCACCCTCAGAGGACGCACTAGAGGCTGCATAAAAAGACGCAGCTACTACTGCGTCCGCTTCTGAATTTGACCCTGACTGTGGATCAGGGGCCTTCATGTGCAAATAGTAGTGTGGAGGTGCAATATAATTGTGACCCCTCAGAATTGCATAATATCATAAAGTATTTGCAAGGTCAACACTTGTCATGCAAGTATTAACGTGTGTGGATAAACTGCCTTTCAGAAAATGCCTCCAAGGCCATACTTGTCAACTTATAGGTTCTTCCATCTAGGATATTACTGAGGTTAAATCCAAGTGACAAGTGCAGGGGGCCTAGTGGTGCAATGACACCATCGTTCCTCTAGCCTGCAGGAACTGGGGAGTATCTAGGGGTCCGAGTGCCCCTGGCAAAGTAACTGATGACACATTATTCATGTTTCCATAATACATCATTGTTACCAGTGCTCAACGTGAGCCGGTATGCAGCAGCATTATGGCACTTCAGTTGCATTAACCTGGAAGCAACAGCAGGGGAGTGGCTTGTGGTGTGCAGCATGTGGTACATCCACACACTCCGAAGCCCTGCAGTGATGCCCTCCCGCCTGTGTAACACTGTGTACCGCTTCACCCGCGGCTGCCTGCCAGTGCCACTGACCGGCAGCATCTACTGTCACGTTCCCCACTGGTGCTGAAGAGATCCAGTCTCTCTCCCCTCCAGTCTCCTTGCATGTACATCTATCTGGTGGTCGCTCCTGTCACTCTCTGCCTACCACTTGTTCTCCAGTCACTTTCTGCCTCCCATTTGTTCTCCAGTCGCTCTCTGCCTCCCACTTGTTCTCCAGTCACTCTTTGCCTCCCACTTGTTCTCCAGTCGCACTCTGCCTCCCATTTGTTCTCCAGTCGCTCTCTGCCTCCCACTTGTTCTCCAGTCACTCTTTGCCTCCCACTTGTTCTCCAGTCGCACTCTGCCTTCCACTTGTTCTCCAGTCGCTCTCTGCCTCCCACTTGTTCTCCAGTCGCTCTCTGCCTCCCACTTGTTATCCAGTCACTCTCTGCCTCCCACTTGTTCTCCAGTCGCTCTCTGCCTCCCACTTGTTCTCCAGCCGCTCTCTGCCTCCCAGTTGTTATCCAGTCACTTTCTGCCTTTCCCTACCATCCACTGCCTCTACCTTACACCCTCTGCCTCTCCCTGTCACCCACTGCCTCTCTGTCACCCTCTGCCACCCACTGTCTCCTGCAAGCACCTACTGCACTTGTTTGATTTCTCCGATCCCCTGACCCTGGTGTCAACATAATGGGGAATTGCTCTGATTTCTGCTGATGTATGGGCACTGTTAGTTGTGGATAATTGAATATTATTGCTTTCCTGAACAGGTGAAATATAGGGGATGATTCAGAATTGCACTTTGTAGATCTTGCAATTTTTATCACTGTGCATGCGCTGTGGTAGAACGTACACAACTCTGAGCAACTAAGGGCTATTCAGAGTCATATACAACTCAGTCTCATCTCCACTTATGGTTGAGTGTGTGTAAGTGGACAACATTCTGAGGGCATGCCATGGGCATGAGGTGGAATTGTGAACAGTGTCAGACTGGTGCATGAAGGGGTGTGGCCAGCCTCCAGAACAGGTGTGTCATGATTATCCACCACAGAGCTACTTGGCCAGAGAGGACATGTAAAGAACAAAGCCCTTCTTCTAAAGGAGGTGTGACAGGACCACCCATTTTGATTGGCAGGAGGGCTAATCTTGATATAGTTGCCATAGAAACACACCAAGCACAGAAGTTCATCCATGATCCTGCTCCTCCAAGTTACTGACCCCAAGAGGAGAGGGTGTGGCCCTCAATCTGTGGGGCCCACTAGGCATTCCCCCTGCTCACCTATGGGCCAGTCCAACCAGGACTGCAGGCCATGTTGAGCTGTGCTTATGTAAAGATCCGTCTCATTTTGGACAGATCTCTTGCACCAGGTATAGGGCTGACAGTGTTGACATCTACTTTTGACAGGGGAGATGAGGCTGAATAAAAATGTGTAGTTCTACACAGCATATATATTTCCATGCAGGCAATGCGGCCGCACCTACGTAAAACTATGAATCAGCCCTATAGTTTACAAACCAAATTACACAGCCACTAATAAAAAATGAAATTGTATGATAAATTCTGGTGGCACGATGATACTGATATCGTGACAATTAAATGTCCTGGCACACTGATTGGGAACAACTCTCCTACTTAACTGTATATATGTTTTAGTTTAGTTAGTACTTTCTCATCCATAATTTGGAATAAATGATTGATACAAAATATAAAAACATAAAAGGTTTATATTCTCTGTGAAACCCCTAGCCTAAACAGCTGACAATATTACCCATGCTGTTGTCTACTTCTGTGTGCCAGTTGACAGTGCTGCGTAAGTCATGATGCCAGGAATGATTTGTGCTGCAGAACCAAGGTTGACAGACATTTTTTTAAGTTAACATCTTGATGACATCTGCTTCATTAAAATATGAAAACATTACTGGCTGAAATCACCCCAATAAAAATAAAATAAAAATCACATTAAACATCGAATGAACATCTTTGGTTCTTTTTTGGCAGCCAGCGCTCTTTGTTTATGTGTGAATAGGACCGGAGGTAAAGGATTTTGCTGCTCCTGTTAATCAATAGTTGCATCTGCATAATCTCCTGTTCCGGATTCCACATTCCGAGCATGTCATGAAATTTAAGAACATTTTTTCTTTTTCTTTATTTGAAGTGATCCATCGCGTTTCAGAGCAATGATTAAATAAGCGTAAGCTGTCAGAAATGTCAGCATGATAGCTGTTTGGTTCAGCAAGGCTGAACGTGAGAGATAAAGCTTACCTATATGTTTAGGTTTTTAAAAGGAACATGCTGTCAGGTTTCACAGACTCAATCCTTGTTCCTGATCGTGAGAGGACCGGCGCGTGTCAGCAGCCCTGTGCTTTTAAAATAAGCAGTGGACATTTAGCGAGTGTGTTTCTGTGTGCTGGTGTCAGCTCCTCAGTGTCACTCCAGGGGCTCTCTAGGGTCTGTGTGGAGGTGTTAGTCAGTGGGCTAAGCTGTATTACAGTTGTCCAACATGCTTGTGGATATGGTTATGTGAACTGCTTGTAACTCAACCCCCTCTTCAGTGGGGTCACTCATATGTGATCAATGTTTTTTGTCACCACAAGGATACAATTCACAGGCACCTGACTGGCTAGATAGCTTCAAAGAATGATTCAGAATGTAAATTCAGAATTGATGGCTGCTAATAGAGAGAGACAGGTGCTAAGACAATCTATTGATTGTGTGGCTAAGGCTGCAGATGCCAAGAAGGCTTATAAGCCCCCTCTAGTGGTATCCCATAAACGCTCACTGCCTCAGGTATTACAGTCTGATTCTGTCTTTGATCAGCTGAATGTGGATGATGACGATATGGTTGAGGACAGCTCTCTGTCCCCTGGAGTGGAGGCTCTCCTCTTTGCTATTGGAGAGGTCCTCCACATACCAGATCAGGAGGAGGAACCAAATGAGGAATTATATTTTAATGTTAGACCAAAGACCTCAGCAACTTTTCCAGTGTCTAAGGAATTAAACTCCCTGGCCAGGGAGGCTTGGTTAAACACTGATAAAAAAATGTAAGATCCCTCAGAGGTTTTAACTACTTTTCCCCTCCCTACTGAGAACAGGAAGATATGGGAAAACCCCTCGACAGTCGATACCGGTACCAGGGGCTGTATCCCTGAAGGAGCCGACTGACCGTAAGATTGAGACTACGCTCAGGGCAATTTATACGACAGCGGGCGCAGCACAGCGCCCCACAATATTTTGTGAGTGGATTTCTCGGGCGGTAGTCAGGTGGTCTGACACTGTTATTGAAGGTTTAGACTCTCTACCCCGGGATGAGGTCATTACTCTGCTGCAACATATACAGGATGCTGCAAACTTTATGAGCTAAGCTATTAAGGAGTTGTGTAAAATAAATGGCCACACTACTGCTATGGCTGTTTCGGCACACAGGGCTCTGTGGTTACATCAGTGGTCTGCTGACGCTGACTCCAAAAAGGGTGTAGAAAATCTTCCCTTCACAGGTGATTCCTTGTTTGGAGATTAATTAAATAAATGGGTCTCCAAGGCTACAGTGGGTAAGTCTACCTATCTGCCGTCGGCTGCGCCGCCTGCTAGACGTTCTTACACCGATTCCACCATGCAGTCCTTTGCAGGGGCCTCCATCACCTCCAGAGGATCTCAGGGTAAGTCCCATAAACCTGCACCTGCCGTCTCCCTGGATTAGACCACCGGATCTCCTACTGCAAAGCCTTCTGCGTGACGGTTGGTCCCAGCAGAGAGGCGCCTTTCAGGTAGGTTCTCGCCTTCAACACTTTGCCCACGTGTGGGCTGAGTCCTGTCGGGATCCTTGGGTGAAGGACCTTATTTCCCAAGGATACCGGCTGGAATTCCAGACACTCCCTCCTCACAGGTTTCTCAAGTCGGGCTTACCAGCTTTGCCTGCAGTTACCTTGCAAGAGGCTATTCAAAAGCTTTTGCAGACAGGGGTGGTGGTGCCTGTACCTCCTCAGTTACGCAACCGGGGCTTTTACTCCAGTCTTTTTTTCGTACCCAAACCAGACGGTTCGGTGCGCCCCATCTTGAACTTGAAGTCTCTAAACCCGTATCTGCGGGTATTCAAATTCAAGATGGAATCCATGCGGGCGGTGGTGTCCGTGCTGGAGGAGGGGGAGTTCATGGTATCTCTGGATGTCAAGGATGCTTACCTACACATTCCCATGTGGCCCCCTCATCAGGCTTACCTCAGGTTCGCCATATTGAATGACCATTTCCAGTTTTGGGCCTTACCCTTTGGATTATCCACAGCTCCAAGGGTTTTCACCAAGGTCATGGCGGAGAGGATGCTGCAGCTGTGCATGATGGGAGTGAACATAGGCCCTCATTCCGGGTTGATTGCTCGCTGACGTTTTTTGCAGCACAGCGATCAGGTTACTACTGCACATGCGTATGCACCGCAATGCGCACGCACGTCGTACGGGTACAAACAGCATCGTTGCTGTGCAATGCTTCTAGCGACGAATCCATTTGCACAACCGATCGCAAGGAGATTGACAGAAATAGGACGTTTATGGGTGTCAACTGACCGTTTTCAGGGAGTGGTAGGGAAAATGCAGGCGTGTCCAGGCGTTTGCAGGGCGGGTGTCTGACAACAATTCCAGGACTGGACAGGCTGAAGTTATCACAAGGGCTGAGTAAATCCAGAGCTACTCAGAAACGGCAAAAAACTTTTTAGGCCCATTCAGCTGCACAAGCGTTCGCACACTTGCAAAGCGCAAATACACTCCCCTAGAGGCGGCGACTATCTGATCGCTGCTCTGCAAAAAATAGCTAGCGAGCGATCAACTCGGAATGAGGGCCATAGTCCTCTACTTGGACGATCTCCTAATAAAGGCTGTGTCCAGGGAGCGTCTGCTGGACAGCATCGATCTGACGACTCGACTACTGACGGATCATGGGTGGATCCTAAAATTTCAGAAGTCTCACCTGGAACCGACCCAATGTCTTCAATTCCTGGGAATGATACTGGATACTGTGTCTCAAAAGGTGTTTCTCCCGAGTGACAAAGCCTTGACTATCCAGGCTATGGTTCACTCGGTGCTCGGTCCTTGCAAGGTATCCATACATCTTTGCATCCGATTACTGGGCAAGATGGTGGCTGCGTACGAGGCAATCCAATATGGCAGATTTCATGCCCGAACATTTCAGCTGTATCTGCTGGACAAATGGTCAGGGTCTCACCTTCACATGCATCATGAAGTGACGTTGTCCCCGCAAGCCCGGATTTCTCTCTTATGGTGGATACAGGTTCCTCACCTGGTGGAGGGCAGGAGTTTCAATTTCTACCCGTGGATTTTACTGACAACGGATGCCAGCCTATGGGGTTGGGGGGCTGTGACTCAAGGGTCCCAGTTCCAGGGGATTTGATCATGACAGGAATCTGCCCTACCAATAAACATCCTGGAACTCTGGATAGTTTACAATGTTCTTCTGCAGGCTTCTCATCTCCTGAAGGATCAGGCGATCCAGGTTCAGTCGAACAATGCCACGGCAGTGGTGTACATCAACCGACAAGAGGGAACAAGAAGCAGAGTGGAAATGCAAGAGATGTTGAAAATCCTCCTCTGGGCGGAGGCCAACGCAAGGGCCATCTCCGCCATATTCATTCCAGGAGTGTGCAACTGGTAAGCGGACTTCCTTAGCAGGCACGACCTCCATCCGGGGAAATGGGGCCTACATCCCAAGGTGTTTCAACAGTTAATTCACCGGTGGGGCTGTCCACAGATAGATCTGATGGCTTCTTGACTCAACAAGAAGCTATGCCATTACTGTTCCAGAACGAGGGATCCGCAGGCTGTAGCAGTGGACTCGCTGACGACACCATGGATGTACCAGTTTGTGTACCTGTTCCCTCCGCTACCGCAAATCCCAAGAGTTCTGAAAAGACTAAGAAGGGAAAGTGTTCAGGCAATTCTAATTGCCCCAGCTTGGCCTCGATGGGCGTAGTACTTGGACCTCCTGAGACCATGTCTCTGGAGGATCCCTGGCCTCTGCCGCTCCAAGAAGATCTTCTTCAGCAAGGTCCGTTCATCTATCCAGACTTACAACGGCTACGTTTGACGGCTTGGAAGTTGAGAGGGAGATTCTGGCAAAGAAAGGTCTCCCCTCTCAGTTTATTTTGACCATGGTCCTGGCCAGGAAGATGGTTACGTCAAAACACTATCATTGTTTCTGGAAAAAGCATGTTTCCTGGTGTGAAAGTAGAAAGGTTTCTCCTGTGGAGTTTAAACCTGGTCGTTTTCTGCTTTTCCTACAAGCGGGAGTGGATATGGGACTATGTCTAGGCTCCATTAAAGTTCAGATTTCGACGCTCTCTATTTTCTTCCAGAAACAACTTGCCCTGTTACCAGAAGTACAGACTTTCCTGAAGGGAGTTCTTCATATGCAACCACCCTTTGTTCCTACCACGGCTCCGTAGGATCTCAATGTGGTTCTGTCCTTTCTCCAATCGGACTGGTTTGAGTTGAAATTTCTCACCTGGAAGACTGTGATGTTATTGGCATTGGCGTCTGCCAGACGTGTCTCTGAATTAGGGGCCTTATCCTATAAAAGCCCTTACTTGATTTTTCATGAAGTCAGAGCGGAACTTCAGACCCATCCTCAGTTTTTGCCTAAAGTGGTGTCTGCCTTTCATGTGAACCAGTCTATTGTGGTTCCAGTGTTATCTGAAGCTTCAGTGGGCCCTGAGTCCTTGGATGTGGTCAGGACTCTGAAGATTTATGTCAAAAGGATGGCACAGCATCGGAAATCTGACTCGCTGTTTGTCCTTTATGATGCCTCCAAGATTGGTCGGCCAGCTTCTAAGCAATCTATTGCTCGTTGGCTCAGGTTGATGATTCAGCAGGCCTATACTTCAGCGGCTCTGCCCTTGCCGATGTCTATTCAGGCCCACTCGACGATGTCTGTGGGGTCCTCCTGGGTGGCTGCCCGGGGTGTCTCGGCCCTCCAATTGTGCCAAGCTGCAACTTGGTCTGGTTCGAACACATTTGTTAAATTCTGTAGGTTTGATTCCTTGGCCAAGGATGACCTTCAGTTTGGTCGGGCGGTTTTGCAGGAGTCTCATCACTCTCCCGCCAATTTGGGAGCTTTGGGACTTTCACATGATACTAGAGTACAAGACCCCAGTATTCTCTAGGACGTAATAGAAAATAGGAATTTAATACCTACCGGTAATTCCTTTTCTCCTAGTCCGTAGTAGATACTGGGCGCCCACCTCAGTGCTTTGTTCCTGCTTACCTGTGTACGTTTTGGTTGGACCGATGTTGCGGTCCTCTTCTGTTGTTGGGATAGCTGTGCTATCCTGGTTAGGTTGGAGTTGCTATCCTCTGTTCTGGTTAGCACCCTCCTTTCATTTATGGTTGTGTGTTGGCTTATTGCCTCAATGCTGTTGTTTTGTTCTACTCTCAGATTATGTCCGTCTCCTCGGGCACAGTTTTCTAGACTGAGTCTGATAGGAGGGGTATAGAGGGGAGGAGCCAGCACACACACATGCACACACTAAAAGTTTTTAAAGTGCCAGGCTCCAGTGGACCCAATCTATACCCCATGGTACTAACGTACAAGATCCCAGTATCCACTATGGACTAAGAGAAAGGAATTACCGGTAGGTATTAAATTCCTATTTTTCTTATACATTGAAAGAACTCATACTGTACATGTACAGCCAGCAGAATGTAGCTTATCATACCTAGCAGCTAGCTGGTACCTAGATGACAACATTATCATAACTAGCAATTATTAGTAAAACATACATAGTAATCTGATATATTACATAGCAAGGGCCAAATGTAATAGAGTGAGAGTTTCAAAAAGTGAGAGATTTGGTAAGGGTTTGCAGTTTTTTTTAAAGTGGCAATCATTTACACAGCAAGATCAATCTGGTTTTGCAGTGTAAATGATTGCCACTTTAAAAAAAGCTGAAAAACTTTACCAAATCTCTCACTTTCTGAAACTCTCACTTTATTACATTTTGCCCCAAGTGTCCAGATTTAGACACGACCGTCTTGATTCATGGACCACGAAATGGGCAAAGTTTACAAGGGAGTAGGTGAAGTTTGAAAGTTAGTGGGTGGCGTTTACAAGGAAGTGGGCGAAGCTTACAAGGAACTGGGCAGAGTTTACAAGGAAGTGGGCAGCGTTTACAAGGAAGTGGGCGGAGTTTAATGCAAAAGAGCTCGTTCTAGGTGAATTAAGGCAGTTTTTACTTTGTCCCTGTTTTGCATGTGTAAATGTGTTGGGAGGTATGTTATTAATTCTTAATAATGACCTACATATTAAAACCTGACACTGGTCGGCATAATGAAAAATGATCTGCTTAATTACCAGCATACTGTTTCCTAACAATGACCAGCAGATTCTCTCTGTAATGTCTTTATATTTCAGAGAACAGAAAGCAGCTAGTGATTATAAGTGTTATTTTTATGTATTTGTTTTGTGATATACAGTAGTTACTTTTAGTTTCTTTACTTATTGAAATGATGTATCTAGTTTTGTTTAGTTTGAATAGTTTATTAAATACACTGAGTATGTACCACCTTTACCAACTTTAAAAATACCTCTCCAGGAGAGCCCTGGAAGCGGTAAACATGTCCCAGTTGCAGGGTGTGTGATTTCATCATCGTGGCTTTATCCCTCACCATTCAAAGCCATGATTCACTGCATTATGCTCTGTGGACAGTTTAGTGCTAATCACATCATCAGTCCCCTGGGCTGCCCATTTCACTTGGGAAGTTGGCGGTTTGCAGGAATGTCAGAGACCCCCTGAAATTCTGGACTCTCCTGGGAGAGTTGACAAACATGGTAAGTACTTTGTAATCAATTTATGCCCATAAAGATATTAAATTGTCTTTGCACCAAGAGTAAATATAGAGAGGGCATAAGTCCATGTATCATAAAGATTTTGAATGGGTCTTGTGTACATAGTGGTCGCCGGGAGCCCGGACGCCGGCAACCTGAAGACTACCCACTATGGGGTGTAGTATGGTTTGCTGGCGGTCGGGGTCCCGGCGACAAGCATACCGGCGCCGGAATCCCGACCGCCGCCATACCGACAGCAAGGGGCTCATTTACGCTCGCCCAGCTGTCGGTATGCCGGCGGTCGGGATTCCGATGCCGGTATGCTGGTCGCCGGGACCTCGACCGCTGGCAAACCATACTACACCCCATAGCGGGTGGTCTTCAGGATGCCGGTGGCCGGGTTCCCGGCGACCACCATACTGGCGCCGGAATCCCGACTGCCGGCATACATCTTTTCTCCCTCTTGGGGGTCTACGACCCCCCTGGAGGGAGAATAGATAGCGTGGTGCGCGTAGCACGCCACCGTGCCCTAAGCGTGGCGAGCGCAGCAAGCCCGCAAGGGGCTCATTTGCGCTCACCCAGCTGTCAGTATGCCGGCGGTCAGGATTCCGGCGCTGGTATGTTGGTTGCCGGGACCCCGACCGCCGGCAAACCATAGTACACACGTACATAGCATTAGGTGACTCAGTTCTTCCACCATATGCTGATACTAATTATACTGTATGTATATACTTTCCAACCACATATTCTGTGCTTTTCCTATACATTTTACATTTCAGTTTGCTGAAACATGTACAAAACAAATGAATACACTACAGACATTCGTGATGTAGATAAGTACATAACCCAGCAAGATTTCTTTCATAGCCACTTGTGGAAAACACATTTCTTACCCAGTATTCTTTTTCATATTGATAAATTGACTTAACCTTTCTTTTTCATCTGGATGACAAATTTCCCTGCCAGAACCCTCAGTGTCTTTGAACAGAATCGTTATTCCCTTCACAATAAAACAACACCAGAAATATCTTGTGAATGTAAATGTTTTCTGAGTAAAGGGACAGTCTCCACTCATTTTCACAAAATGTTCTGTTTGGATCAAAAACAGTTTTTAAATTCAATACTGTAACTTCTCTACGGCATCATGGGTTAAAAAAATATCATACTCAAACCTGTCAGACGTGAGTGACTGATACCATTTGTCTGCGTGACAAGATCTATTGTGATGAGGGAGTCAGAGCTAGTATGAGGTGCTATATGACTTGGAGCTGAAAATGATTGGTTTTATAAACCCAGAGAAACTAATGAAAAATTGACATTTCAAAGTGCTATACTCAAATACAACACAACACCGTCAGAACCATACACTATACAAGCCCATTATCTTGTGCTAAGTACTGTATAATAGGGCGATCCCCATTATGTTGTCTATTCTGGTGAGCTGTACACTATGGGGGGTAATTCAGAGTTGATCGCAGCAGCAAATTTGTTAGCAGTTGGGCAAAACCATGTGCACTTCAGGGGGGGGGGGGCACATATAACATTTGCATAGAGAGTTAGATTTGGGTGAGTTATTTTGTTTCTGTGCAGGGTAAATACTGGCTGCTTTATTTTTACACTGCAATTTAGTTTTCAGTTTGAACACACCCCACCCAAATCTAACTCTCTCTGCACATGTTATATCTGCCCCCCTGCAGTGCACATGGTTTTGCCCAACTGCTAACAAATTTGCTGCTGCGATCAACTCTGAATTACCCCCTAGGTAAAGCTCCGTAATCCTGCAACTAGTATACCATGCAAAAATCTATAATCTGATATCCACTGTACTATGCAGAGTCCCAATATCTCATGACAAACAGCAGTCATACTGTATATTACACAACCCCCCTGTCAGCCAATTATGGGTGCCTAGATACAAACATTACAGGGCAAGAATACCCATCAGCCACATACTGTGTTGCTGAAATACTCGCCATTGCCAACCACCTATATCGTACATAACGCCAATGCCAGGCGTATATTGCAGAAATATATCTTCCAGTGCTACTCCCGTATTGGAGAGATGGGACCTCTATACTTTGCCATATATTGCACAAATAGTAGAAAGGTAGATATCGCAGAGGCATAGCTGTGCCAGTACAATTACCATAGGAGTCTTTCTGGATATAAATAATCCAACATTGTAATAGTTCAATTCTCATTTATTTCTCAGATATTATTAATTTATTTATTACCAGCTATTTATATAGTGCGCACATATTCCGCAGCACTTTTACAGAGAGTGTTTTTCCAATTCACAACAGTCCCTGCCCCAGTGGAGCTGACAATCTTGTTTCCCTACCACATGTACAGTACATGCACACACATTCATGCTAGGGTTAATTTTGTTGGGAGCATGTCATTTCTTAGTTTTTTATTTTAATAAACTTACAAAAATCTCGAAAAAACTTTTGTTCACGTTGTCATTATAGGGTATTGTGTGTAGAATTTTGAGGGAAAAAATGATTTATTCCATTTTGGAATAAGGCTGTAACATAACAATATGTGGAAAAAGTGAAGCACTGTGAATACTTTCCGGATGCACTGTATATTTTTGGATTCTGGGAGGAAACCGGATCACCTGGAGGAAACCCACGCAAGCACGGGGAGAATATACAAACTGCGCACAATTAAGGCCATAGTGGAAATTTAACCCATGACCACAGTGCTGTGCACACAATCTATTTTACTTTTATAGGGGAAGTTCACGTGACACTAAGGGGTCCATTTACCCCTTATACTATACGTTTCCTGCTGCATTACCATATCTTAGCCTCACAGTCGCTGCTGCTTCACATTTGAATCACTTCCCATGTACATAACCTAAGTAAAACTGTGTTTTTCTGTGATATCATTTTTTCATTTTAAAACCGCTGATGTTTCATTCTGTGTAAATATACATTTGCATTCACTAATCCTACCATGCATACCACTGAGGTATAATTTCCAGCATGAGTAATGTAAGACAAAGTGTGTGACTGTCAGAGAGAAAAATAGTTCTGAAACAAATTATGAATGTATCTTCCCCTTACCTATTTTTGTTTCTTTAAAGTGTTTCTGTTATTTGCACGCAACAGAACGCCATTTTGTGTGCCAAACCAGTACTTATTAGAACAGAACCTATTGCTTTGTGCCTCATGCCTCAATGAAGGTAACTCACAGCTAATGACATTACTGAGCCATGAGGCACAAGGTCATGCCACTAGTTGCTGGTAGATTGATAGGCTGCATTCTGATGAATATCAGTTCAGACCACAAAATGTCTGCCTCTGCTTTGTGTGGGCAATGGATATACTTTAAATTCCTATATTATGCAGACATTTTTTACACTCTACAGCACAGGGAAGTTAAATCTGTTTTCATTGCTAGATGATTTTATTAGGCGAAAAATACAGGAATAGAAGGCATTCCTGTGGTGAAAGATCCTTGACGGAAACAGTTTCTTAAGTTAAATTTAATGGTTGTCTGAACCTGTTTGTCACAAAACAAAATAGTCTATGGGCTTAAAATTATATTGTCTGTAATTCTCCTGTCAAGGTTCAACCTACGTTAAGAATTCCAATGGCCATACGAACAGTTTATTATAACTGGGTAAAAAGCAGCTGGATTTGTACTGGAAACATTTAAGCACATATTTTAACATATTGATGCGGTTTGCCTTATGCAGTATTTGTGTATCAGACCTACACCTACAGCCTACAGTTATGTGGAGTTTTAGCAAATGACTTGTGGTGCCCATTTACATTAATCAGCCTTTGCTTTAAGTGACAGATCTTGTATCTTCTGTTCATGTTCTTTCATATTTAGCATTTTCTATATATTTTTGCATTCCCATAGACCTTCTCCACAAAAATATACAATGATACCTTTCTTTTTAAAATTGTATTGGGAATGCGGCATGAGGATGAGGCAGGAAGTAGGAAATTGAATAAGCCTTTAATGTGTATATGCTTTGTATGAATAGTAAATATGTGTGGTGTTGTGCTAGGATTGAATGTAGACTTACACAAAGCTCATGTTATTTCAAGCAGATGCATTTATACAGTATGTATTGATCCAGTGTTGGACTGGGTCAGCGGCCCATACTTAGGGGTGTGGCCAAGCTTGCTTAACCATTAAAGTATGAATATACCACACATATATATATATATATATATATATATATATATATATAGCAGCTGGTGGCGGATCGGCACTCTCCTCAAAGTAGAACAAAGTGCTCAGGTGCCTTCTGGAATAATTAATGCAGATAAATGGCTGTATGACAAACAGCGGCACTCAGAGACTGACAAAGCCAAATTAAAATAAAGTGCTGGTGCTTTTTATTCCATGGTGCAGGCTAAATATTCCAACGTTTCGGGGCGCGCAAGCGAGTATTTTGGCTCACCTTGACAAAGGGGCTTGCGCGCCCCGAAACGTTGGAATATTTAGCCTGCACCATGGAATAAAAAGCACCAGCACTTTATTTTCATTTGGCTTTGTCAGTCTCTGAGTGCCGCTGTTTGTCATACAGCCATTTATCTATATATATATATATATATATATATATAAGTGTAAAACATACCTTTAAAAAGAAGAAGTCCCGTGAAACGGGAAGTATAGCGGGCTCCGGGGGTGGGAACCACTTCCGCCCCTGCTCCCCAGTGCAGCGTCATGACACGAGCGCGTACAGCACCACTGCTGACCAGGAGTCCTTAGCAACCTGACTCCGGGTAGACGGAGCATGCTTAGCGTGTCCCGTAGTCAAAGCAGCAGTGTGGCCATGGAAACCAGGCAGTGGGCAGCCGCAGCTATTACAGTACATGAACGCTGTAAGAATAGTGCATATTTGTAAATGAATTCATATATATACTCAGCATATTGGTGAGAGCAATCAACTCTAGTGAAAAAATAGTGATATAACATGTTAAAACCAACCATATAGCTGCATATCACATTCTACTAAGACCTAGAGGTAATACAATATGGTAAGTATGGACACATCACAAGTATTAAATAATCATGTGTATAGAAACATATCTACGTGAGATAATATTTATCACATTGCTATGTTCCGCATATAAAAAAAATGTAAATAAATTCTCCTAGTTGTAACAGTACAAACTAAGGGTCCACATGAATAATCTTGTATCTATATAAATAATAGTATGCATATAGGGACCATGTAACTATATGTCTATGTGAACAATAGTGAAAATGTATGACTAGATATTGAAAACCGTGAGTCTAAGAAGTAATGGGACTAGATGATGTCTTAGAGCCCCATTTGAGTGCAAGAACACTACCATGACATAGTGTATAATGTCAAATCAAAATTCATAAGCAAATAAACGACACTGGATGAATAACAATGACGTGAAAAATTTCCCATTTAATTTTATCGTTTAGACCTTTTAGCTTCATAGTGTCCAGGGTAAACATTTATTTGGCTTCGACACGTAACAGTTTGCCAACACGGTCACCCCCCCTAAGACTCTTAGGAACGTGATCAATGATTAAAAAACGTAAGTCTTCCAATGAATGTTTCATCTCTGCTTAGTGCCGATCTGTGCATGGCAAGACGTTCTCTTGCATTTCGTACAGTCTTGCCCACGAATTAAAGATTGCATGGGCACGTGGGCAAGACTGGTACAACAGCACCAAATAAAGCAAATTATAATTTGTCTAGATCTGAGCTTAGGGCGCTTAATCAGTTAGGAGCATATCAGGACATTGTGATCCGCCCCGCTGACAAGAGAGACGGGATCGTAATAATGAATCTTACAGACTACAAGTCTAAAATTTACAGTTAGTTATCGGATGACCTGGTATACCAAGCCCTTCTGTCTGATCCAACAAGCAGATTCAAATCAGAGGTAGATAACATCTTGGATCAAGCAAGTCGCTCCAATACAATATCCAACAAATTATGTCAAGCTTTAAAACAAGAATATCCTGTGGTACTGGTGCTATTTACTGTACCCAAGATCAATAAGAATTTGAAAAATCCACCTGGGAGGCCCATTATTTCTGCGCACCAGTCACTTTACCAACCTATTTCTATTTTGTTGGATGGCATTTTGCAGCCTTTAATTACGAAGCAGCCCAATTTTATCAAGGACACTACCACTTTTTAAAATCGTCTTATATCTTTGGACATGGTACCAAATGGCACATTAATTTGCACTATTGACATTTGCAGTTTATATACTAGCATTCCCCACACACAAGGTCTGGCAGCCATGAGAGATTTTTTAATACGGGAGAACATGAATTCCATCAATCTAGATCTATTCTTGGAGTTATTGAAACTCACCCTGACCCGAAATTACTTTCTATTTGATGGCAAATTCTTTCGACAAACCAGCGGCTGTGCCATGGGAAGTAATATCTCTCCATTATTTGCCAACGTGTTTATGCTACAGGAAGAACAACAGATGTTTTTTTCAAAAGTGGAGTTTAGTCAATACATTGTGCATTATTCATGATATATCGATGATGTCTTTATTCTGTGGTCAGGAGGCAAGGACAAGTTTAACAAATTAGTGACCGTGATTAACAGCAGGGATTCACCAATTAGGATTACTTCTCAGTGTGACTACTATTCTTTAAATTATCTTGATGTCAATGTCACCATTCATGACAACAAAATCTATACAGATGTACATTATCAACCCACGGATAAGAACACCTTATTGCGATCCAACAGCCATCACCCTATGACATTGAAAAGGGGCCTCCCAAAGTCTCAATTAATAAGGGCAGCCAGAATCACAAGTGATCCCACTAAGTTGGATGACGCACTATCCAAGGTAGTAACCCGGTTTACAGCTATGGGCTACGATTACCAACAATTATTAGAGAATAAGCGTGAAGTTAGTTATATCCCAAGAGAAAATCTTCTATCCCAGAAGGGTAGAACTAATAATCATATTTTGCCATTTGTGAGCGAGTACAACACTTCCAGTCCAGTGGTCCCTATGGCTTTGAAGGCGTTATGGCCCATTATTTCAATGGACGAGAGTCTTCCCACCTTTAAAAAGAAGCGTCCCATGGCCTGTTATACAAAATGCAGACGAATAAAGGACCACATCGTACATGCTGACATCACTGGCTTTGGCCCAGCCCCACCGCCTACTTTCCTTACTAAAACACCGGGCAGTTACGCATGTCTAGGTTGCAAAACGTGTAAATACATGAATACCGGCCCGTCCTTCTCCTCGAGTTCTACGGGCAGGTCATTCAAGATCAGACATGTTCTATCCTGTACCACAACACATATAGTGTATTTTATTACATGCCCGTGCAATCTTCAATACGTGGGCAAGACTGTACGAAATGCAAGAGAATGTCTTGCCATGCACAGATCGGCCGCCAAGTATGCTTTAACATTCATTGGAGGACTTACGTTTTCAAATCATTAACCACGTTCCTAAGAGTATTAGGGGGGGTGACCGTGCTGGCAAACTGTTACGTGTCGAAGCCAAGTAGATGTTTACCCTGGACACTAAGAAGCCAAAGGGTCTAAATGATAAAATTCAATGGAAAATTTTTAACGTCATTGTTATTCATCCAGTGTCGTTTATTTGCTTAGGAATTTTGATTTGACATTATACACTATGTCATGGTAGTGTTCTTGCACTCAAATGGGGCTCTAAGACATCATCAAGTCCCATTACTTCTTAGACTCACGGTTTTCAATATCTAGTCATACATTTTCACTATTGTTCAAATAGACATATAGTTACATGGTCCCTATATGCATACTATTATTTATATAGATACAAGATTATTCATGTGGCTCCTTAGTTTGTACTGTTACAACTAGTAGAATTTATTTACATCTTTTTTTATATGCGGAATATAGCAATGTTATAAATATTATCTCACATAGATATGTTTCTATACACATGATTATTTAATACTTGTGATGTGACCATACTTACTGTATTGTATTACCTCTAGGTCTTAGTAGTATGTGCTATGCAGCTATACTGTATGGTTGGTTTTAACATGTTATATCACAATTTTTTCACTAGAGTTGATTGCTCTCACTAATATGCTGAGTATATATATATATATGAATTCATTTACAATTATGCACTATTCTTACAGCGTTCATGTACTGTAATAGCTGCGGCTGCCCACTGCCTGGTTTCCATGGCCACACTGCTGCCATGACTACGGGACATGCTGAGCATGCTCCGTCTTCCCGGAGTCAGGTTGCTAAGGACTCCTGGCCAGCACTGGCGCCGTACGCGCTCGCGTCATGACGTTGCACTCGGGAGTAGGGGCGGAAGTGGTTCCCACCCCCGGAGCCCACTGTACCTCCCGTTTCGCGGGACTTCTTCTTTTTAAAGGTATGTTTTACACGTTTTTCACTGTATATCACCCTGACAAAGGGGCGCCATAGCCCCGAAACATTGGAGATGTTGTGATGAATTGAAAGCACTTTTTGCTCACTGACAACTACTATCAGTCTCCGAGTGCTGCTGCTTGTTGGATATGCTGTGTATATATATATATATATATATATATATAAAATAGTGCTAGTGCATGCATGAAAGCATACCAAATTAATAACAGGAATGCACTGTAGAAAGTACAGTAAAGTGCTGTGCAGTCCTATGTGCTCCATGGGGGGATTTGTGTGTTGCAGCTACATTTCGCGCTAAGGACCTCATTCAGTAAGGATTGCAAATTCTAAAAAAACAGAATTTGCTATGCTTTGACTGACTTGCATGCTGGGGCTGCCCATCGCAGGGCAAGGCCGCCCAGCATGCTACCCACCACCCCCGATCGTGCCGCAATTAGTGCACAGTTGAAGAAATTAGGGAAGCCTCCTGCCGGCGCAGCCTGGCTGCGACGACAGGAGAGCCGCAGCCATCTTTTAGATTGGTGCGGCTGCGTTTTACATCATGCAGCTGCCCTGATATCGCCGACACCATGTCCCCCGTTTGCGCTGCCACACCTTCGTTTCCCCACCGCCGCCCCCGCAATGCTCTATCTCCGCCTTGGAAATGGAGCGTTGCCGCCCCGCATTCATAGGACGGGCTCCTGCGCATGCGCCCTCAGGAAAGAGTTAGCCCCTAAGTCCAGGAGTGTCGCCATTTTGTTCCAGTGGGGCCTACCATTCACCATTTTAAATCAGATGGTTGATAAAAAAAAGATAGATTTCTTATTATTGATATAAAAAATTCTGTACTCCCGTTTCACATTAGTTAATGAGGACTCCCTGACTTTCTTTAACTATCTATTTCTTTGAGCACATTTTTAATTTGGGCACAACTCTGAACTTTAATAAGATTAATAGAGGTGTATTGTTGGCAGCATTTAGTATCTCCTGTCAGTGGACATAATTTAATGAGGACTGTTCTGTCCCTGAATGACAGTATGGCATGGCCCCAAACTGTTAGTCACACAGTAGGGAGCATGCGATTTGACTGCTCTGATTGTAGAAAACAAGTTTTCAGTTCCATGCTGCATGCACGAGAAGACTATCTAGCTGACATATGCGCATGTATGCAGAGACTGGCCTGTAAAGTGGTAAGTTATCCTTTACTGTTCTGGGATATTATCACTCATCTGCTCTGCTTGTAACATGCCTCCCGGTCCCAACATTTAGGAGCAAGAACTCGGAACCTTGTGTATGCAGGCACAATGGATGTGGCCTCCTAATACAGGGGTTTTACATACCCCCCCATCCCCATTCTCATCACTCAGTGGATATGCTCAGCTCTCCTTAAACCGCTGTACTGTCTCCAGTCTTTTCCCCACATGGCTAAGCGCTTGTTATCCAGAGCAATGGTGAGAGATTGACCCCAACCCCTAAAAAGCAGGACTGTCTCCACAAAGTCAGAACTGTTGGGCGTTTATATACAGGTTGAGTTCCGTACTCATATATTAGAAATTATGGCTCTAAGGGTTTTTAAATAGGCCCTTAAGTGCCTTCACCCTGATTACCATTTAAGATAAAATGTTCTCATACTGATTTCCGTATAGTGTCCAGATTGCTCTGCTATTTATTTGTGATCTACAGTACATACGGGTGGTATTCATGTGATCGGCGGTCGGGAGACCGACGGTCATATGACCTCCACCGACATCCCGCCCCCTCACTATCCCAATGGTCGGCTTGGCGACCAACAGGGACTATTTCCGCTCGTGGGTGTCCATACTGCAGCTATACATATACAGTGAATATGATATGACTGTATATTTCACCATGCTGTAAGTCTGCATTAAATCATACTGTAGAAGCACTGCTTAACATGTTTCAATTAAAGCCTGTCATCATTTATACAGTTAAAGTTCTCTATGTGAACTTAAAGGAATAATCTTGGGGCTATAATAAGTAGAGAGAAGCAAGATTGCAACTGAAGCAGCTTGGCATTTTTGTAAAATAGACGTAATTTACTAATTGTAGGAAGATCTGACATCTAGGAAAAAGCTCATATTTACATACTGAAGCCCAAAATCTCAGTTTGGCATCCTTAAATGTCAGCAACTATTTATGGGTGTAAAATGTGCAGAATTTGTCTCAAATCCAAGACAAGTGGTAGAAGAGTTCTCAAGAAATGTATGTCAGTAGCATACATTGCATAAATAAACATGCAATGTATGCTACTGACATACATTGCATGTTTATTTACTGTACATCAAATGTGATCAACAATACCATATGCTTTAAGGGGAGGCAGTGTCTGTCAGGATCCCGGCGGTCAGGATACCGACCCCGGAATCCCGACACCAGCTGAAATACCAGCAGTCTGAGTCCAGACCGCCGGCTGATTACCCCTCTTGGGTGGTGGTCCATGCCACCACCTGGTCACCACCAGGCCTGAAGCATGGCGAGGGCAGTGAGCCCAAGAGGGGACACTCTGCGCTCGCCGCCGGAATCCCGGCGTCGGTCGCCGGGATCTTGTACTGATCCCGCTATAAGAGAAATCACACATCTACAGCCAATTCTGGTAAATTGTTTTTTTTTAGAGTATTTCCAGCAAAAAGGATTTGTAATTAAATCCTATAAATTACTGACCGTTTATGAGAAACTCGCCTCCTCCAGCACCACCCACCCCCTCCCCAGATCATGGTTACGTATCCAAGACTGACCGTTCATGTGAAACTCACCTCCTCCAGCACCACCCACCCCCTCCCCAGATCATGGCTGTCCTGCATCCAAGACTGACCGTTCATGTGAAACTCACCTCCTCCAGCACCACCCACCACCTCCCCAGATCATGGCTGTCCTGTATCCAAGACTGACCGTTCATGAGAAACTCACCTCCTCCAGACCACCCACCCCCTCCCCAGGTCATGGCTGTCCTGTATCCAAGACTGACCGTTCATGAGAAACTCACCTCCTCCAGCACCACCCACCCCCTTCCCAGGTCATGGCTGTCCTGTATCCAAGACTGACCGTTCATGTGAAACTCACCTCCTCCAGCACGACCCACCCCCTCCCCAGATCATGGCTGTCCTGCATCCAAGACTGACCGTTCATGAGAAACTCACCTCCTCCAGCGCTACCCACCCCCTCCCCAAATCATGGCTGTCCCGTATCCAACACTGACCATTCATGTGAAACTTGCCTCCTCCAGCACTACCCACCCCCTCCCCAAATCATGGCTGTCCCGTATCCAACACTGACCATTTATGTGAAACTCACCTCCTCCAGCGCCAACTACTCCATCCCCTGATCATGGCTGTCCTGTATCCAAGACTGACCGTTCATGTGAAACTCACCTCCCCCAGCACCACCCACCTCCTCCTCTGGTTATGGCTGTCCCGTATCCAAGACTGACTGTTCATGTGAAACTCACGTCCGTTAGCGCCAGTAACAATCTCTGTTGGTGTAAATGTGTTATTGACGCTATTCAGACAGTTGTCACTGAACTCACTGATAACAATTTCCTTTCACTGTATAAGTAGGGATTTCTGCAACCAGATTAGTGTCCCTAAATTTGGAAAACGTTTTATTATGGCCATTACTCTCTATTCAAACAAGTCAGTTATCATAATAATTTGATTCATTTGCCGGGTATTACTGAAATATATATCAGTCTGTGAACTAGAGATGTGCGGGTTTGGATTTACCTGGATCTCAAAACAGCATCTTCTGGTTCTCGGATGTCACATTTTGAACAGCCAATAAGAAAAATCCGGATAGGATTACGAACCAAGTAAATCCGCACATCGTATGGTATGCTTGTAAAAGCATGGCTAAAGAAAAACAACACCAACATGCAACATTCAGTTACTCATTATCTTAAGATACAGTGCTGAGCTTCACTAATAGTGTTTGGGGTTTTGCATTCTCCTGGTCCGCAAAGGTCCCTGAAGTTTTCACAATCCTATGCGGTTACTACTTTTTGGCCTATTTCAAACAGGTAAAGTTCTAGTTAATGCCCCTCGCCTACTTGTATGTACTTCCTAGAGCATGAGAATATGACATCCACAGGATAGTAGTGTTAATGACACAGGGCCTAACTGAGACTTGATCGTAGATGTGCGAGAATACGTACATCTACAAACAATTTCTTTGACATGCGGAGGGACACCGAGCAAAGGACAAGTGTGTCCTCTCTGCAGACATGCGTGAACATCGCATGGCGGCAATGCTTTTGCAAGTTTTGAGTAGCCCTCTGCCTGCAAAGGCAGACAGCTACCCGCCATGTTAAGGGTCGCAGTGGCTGCGTGTGACGTCATACAGCTGCCACGGCCCGCCCTGCAAATGGTCCAGACATGCCTGCGTTGTACGGACCATGCCCCTATAACGGAGCATTAATGCCTACAAAATGTGGCATTGACGCCCTGTACCTGCCCCCCTCCAGTACTTAAACTGCATTCTGAAGAGAACGCAGCTTAGGTCATTGCGCATGCGCGTACGGGCATACGCGCATGTGCAGATGTCCAGAAATCGCTTCATAGCGATTTTTGCACATCTGCGTCAGAGTGTGAATCGGCCCCACTGCTGTCTGCCTCTGACAGGTCATAGACATACAATACAAAAAAATGAACAGTACATTTCTGTTGTTTTCTTTTTTTAAAGGAAAAAAAACGTTGTTATGTTTTGTTGACATGTTTAGCATGATGACATCAACCATGTAGACATTCAGCATGTCGACATGCTTAGAATGATGACAAAGTTCTGATGGTGCGGCAATCACTTACCTCTGTTCAGCTCTGACATGCAGCGGTGTCTGCCTGGTCCGATGGTTCAGATGACATAGAATTCTAGTATGCAAACCTCTATCCCTAACCCTAAACCAACCCTCCCCCCGCAGCCTAACCCTAAAGTTGGCATTCGCAAAAATGTCAGCATTTCACATGTCAACAGTTCAGAGGTTGACATTGTGAACATGTGACATTCTGCGTACCTTGAATATTTGTTTGCAGTTTACCATACCCTGTCTCTCCTGGCAACCTGACTTTGAAGCGGGAATGTCTTTCTCATGTCGGATGGAGATCCGCATCCCACGTGGGAGTGATGTCGTATAACACTTAGCCACACCCCCTCTGATGACATGGCAATTAGGGATAGGTTACCACAGCCTGATGTTGATGTGCCAAATCTTGATTGGTTATACTCACAGCCTAGTTAAAGCATCAGCGAAACACATGTTGGCGTCCGCACTATGTGTCTTTATATAGTTATGATAGGGTCTATGGGATATATGCACTAATACTGAATGGATCAGCTGTGTGCACCTACCTCATAAGTCTGATATCTGGAAGTGCTGATCATGATACAAATTTGAGACTTTGGTGCCTGAAAGCACTGATGCTAACACAGGATTGTAGCTCTGGTGTCTGGAAGCACTGATCCTAACACAGGATTGTAGCTCTGGTGTCTGGAAGCACTGATGCTAACACAGGATTGTAGCTCTGGTGTCTGGAAGCACTGATCCTAACACAGGATTGTAGCTCTGGTGTCTGGAAGCACTGATCCTAACACAGGATTGTAGCTCTGGTGTCTGGAAGCACTGATGCTAACACAGGATTGTAGCTCTGGTGTCTGGAAGCACTGATCCTAACACAGGATTGTAGCTCTGGTGTCTGGAAGCACTGATGCTAACACAGGATTGTAGCTCTGGTGTCTGGAAGCACTGATGCTAACACAGGATTGTAGCTCTGGTGTCTGGAAGCACTGATCCTAACACAGGATTGTAGTTCTGGTGTCTGGAAGCACTGATCCGATTCCTAACACAGGATTGTAGCTCTGGTGTCTGGAAGCACTGATCCTAACACAGGATTGTAGCCCTGGTGTCTGGAAGCACTGATGCTAACACAGGATTGTAGCTCTGGTGTCTGGAAGCACTGATGCTAACACAGGATTGTAGCTCTGGTGTCTGGGGTAAATTTACTAAAGCTTCTAATGCTGCTTTCAGATCACAAATGCCGGATCCTACCCAGTAAGAGAAACGTGTTCTTACCGGGTGGGATCCGGCATTTGCTCTCTTCTGCTGGCTTTCCGACACGGCAATATACCGGGTCGGTTGCCATAGCAGTGGGGGGTGCAGCAGCAGCAGGGGCGGGGGTGGAGACGGCGCTGGGAGATGAGCTCATCTCCTGCGCCGCCTCTCCCTATGCTGTGAATGGGAGCCGTGTCGCATCCAAACGGCTCCCATTCACACTGCGCCTGACCCGGTATTCAACCCGGTAATAACCCTTCTTTTTAACCGGGTTGAATTACCGGGTCAGGCGACCCGCTAATTCGGCAAAAGCGCTTTCACATCGCACACTGACCCGTTTCGACACGGCAATATGCCGTGTCGATACCGGGTTATTTGTGCGATGTGAAAGGGGTATAAATGGAGAATTGGTGATGTTGCCCATAGCAACCAATCAGATGCCATCTATCATTTTCTAAAAGGCAATAGAGAAATGATAGACACCATCTGGTTGGTTGCTCTGGGCAACATCAACAATTTTCTGTTTTAGAAGCTTTAGTAAATTTAACCCTATATGTCCACACTCAGTAGTTGCACTGAGGGCCAGTGCTAGGGTGTTCGGCGCCCTCATATTTTATTGTTTCTTACGGTACACACGGCATTTCATATGCCGTGTGTACCGTAAGAAACAATAAAATGTGCTTTGGGAAGAATATATTTTTTTAAGTACTCCTAATTTAATGCTGAATGCCATATGCTATAAGCACATAGATTTTTGCTGAAAACATCCTTAGACACAGGAATAGAGGGATTTTCCCCAGTGGCTTATAGGAATAATAAATTTTCCATCTACTTAATGAAGTGATTCCATATATGTACAATTATTATGGAGTATAATTACAACTGAGAACCATAAGTATTTATTTGGCTAACTAGCTGAAAATAACCGTAATATTAATATTCAAAGTGACCTACTACTGTACAATTGCTATTGCATAATTATTAGTGAGCACATACAAGAATAACACACTAATAATTGATATAATCATCTGCAAAAAATATGAATTATATTTGTGGATAATAGCAAACATATAAGACACATTAAATATTCAAGTAGGTACACAGAGACACACATTCGGTACTCAATTATATTTTCACTTATTTTTTTTATAGCCTGCGAGCTGCCCGCCTTGACGAAATTCTGGCGAGTCTGTCTGTATTTTTAAAGCAGCAATCATTAAGAAGAAATGATTGCTGCTTTAAAATATGGGTAGACTCCCGAAATTTCCACAGTACTGGCAGCTCATATGCTATTACATACAGTAAACCATGCTTCGTAAGTGATTGTCCCTTTAAAAAAAAAGTCCATGGCTTGTAAGTGATTGCCTCTTAAAAAAAAGTCAGAGATCGTCTGGCATCCCGCACCTCCGGCACTCTCGGACGTCAGTACATCCCGCCCCATATCTTTTTATCTAGTATTTCACTGTACGTTTTTACACTACATGATTTAATAATTATGTTGAATAAGAACCATTAAAAGTTATATTTTATTGTACATTTGTGTGCCTTATGCTGACCTCTTCTTTTCTCCTTGCTCCTTTCAAGTCTTATCTGATTCAGTTACAGTATCTTAGTTAACATCTACAGCTAATCTCCCAAGATCTTAACAAGGTCTCTATTATACTGTAGAATTAGTGTTATAAAGTGTGTACTGTACTTTAGTACTTTACAGCTTGGATGACTCTAATGTTCTTTAATGCTTTAATTACCACCGAACAAAATATGCTCAGCAATAAACTCAGAAGTTAGAAAATATATAATTAATGGATTAACAGACAACAAGTTTGTTATTATTATGGCGCAAGGAGACATTTTCTTTAAACACATGTAGTGCTATAGAGTCTATGCCAAGTATTGAGGAACAGATTTGGCTTCTGTATAAACACAAAATCTGTTTATTTAGTAATATTAGTTTCGGGGAAGAGGTAGGAAGTAATAGCTGCAGAATTATAACACTAACAGTCAAATGAAACAGCTTGTTCTAAAAAGAAATTATTCATATTGCCAAAATCAGGGCAATCAGCATACAGGAACATTGTCTCTGTAGGGGATGTTGTTCAATACACTTTCAGTGCTGCAGTACCTGAGCATACGTGGAATGCAGAGAATTGTTATGTAAACCTAAGCAGGCAGGCATTGTACAGGAAATTGATAAAAATGGTGAGGTGTCCTCCGTTTATGCCAAGCAATTGTAGTGTTTGCAGAAATCACTTTTTAAAGTGGTTAGTCTCTGTCTTGCAAGATATATTCCCTATGTAACTTTTTCAAAAACGTAGTTTCTAAACTGAAAACATTGGTTCATGTCGGAAATTTCCCATTCAGACTTATCATGTACTTTCTTAATCGTATCCCCATTATAACGTCCTCACTTATCACCAGGTACCTCCTCTGTACAAAATGTATTTATATGATTATAAAGCACCCTAGTTATACCACCATGGGCCAAATTCAGTTAGCTGTGATACTTTCCACAGGCTTGTAGCCTTTAGCAAATGGACCTACACAATGACAAGCCAAGTTCCTCATGAGGTATGCCCTGGCTAAAGCACATTAACGCATAGATCCCGGGTTAAGGGGCTAATTCAGACCTGATCGCCGCTGTGCGATCAGGTCTGAACTGCGCAGGCACCGCAGTGCGCTGGTGCACTCCATCAGCCCAGTGAACGCCTCTGCCTGATTGACAGGCAGAGGCATTCGCTGGGTGGGAGAGGTCGGGCCAGCTGCATTGGGCCGCCGTTTAGGGGGCGCGGTTTGGGCAATGCAGGCATGCCCGGACCGTGTGGGGGACGGGCCACGACGGCTGCGTGATGTCACACGCAGCCGCTGTGACCTGGAGAGCGATGGCTAGCTCCCTGCCAACATGCAGGAGCTGTGCTGGTAGGGAGCTACTCTTCAGGAACAAAGGCATCGTCGCCGTGCACTGCTTTTGTACCTGTGCGGTGGCGGGAGGGCCAGAAATGCAGGGCGGACTAGCCCTGTGATGGGCGTCCCCCCGCATGTCAGGGTGGCTGATCGTAGCCAATCAAAATTTTTCACGTCTACGATCAGGTCTGAATTAGGCACTAAGTGCCCAGAGCTCTGGGTTAATGAGCTTGCGATGACTGTGGTAAGAGCAGAATCCATTACTTACTGATATATGTTTGAGCATGAGCATATCAGAATGAGCAGGTTTAATTACCCCCGGTCCCAAGCGTCCTCGGGTTGTGTTACTCATGGCTTAATACTGTGTTCTGTGATATGAGCGTCCAAGTCCCTTAACGGCATAAACAAACACCAATGGGAAGGAATCGCTGCTTACAGTACTTTTACACATGAGCTTGTATATCGCCCATGCTGAGAGTCCTGGGTTCGATTCCCAAAGTGTGAGTGTATTTTTATTTATTTTTTCTGACAGTCACTTTATTAAAAAAAATTGTAATCTATTGTAATATACCTTTACATTCAATAGAAGTGTGCACACTTCTAGACATTACAGCAGAGTATGTTACAAGCTGTTCATGCTATTTAGTACTCAAATACAAAATACTGTACAGAGATGCTAAGCACCGTAATTTGGCATCCAGGAACTTAGGGAGGATCTTTTGTCTTGCCCCATTATACTTAGAAAGATAACACTTGACACTGTACATTACAAGCTGTTCATGCTATTCAGTACTCAAATGCAAAATACAGTACAGAAACGCTAAGCACAGTGATTTGGCATCCAGGAACTTAGGGAAGAGCTTTTATCTCTCTCCATTATACGTAGAAAGATAACACTTGTCGCAGTACGTTACAAGCTGTTCGTGCTATTTCGTACTCAAATACAATATACTGTACAGAGATGCTAAGCACAGTGATTTGACATCCAGGAACTTAAGGAGGAACGTTTATCTCACCCCATTATACGTAGAAAGATAACACTTGCCGCTGTAACCTTTACAGCAGAGTATGTTACAAGCTGTTCATGCTATTCAGTACTCAAATGCAAAATACTGTACAGAGACGCGAAGCACTGTGATTTGGCATCCAGGAACTTAGGGAGGAGCTTTTATCTCTCTCCATTATATGTAGAAAGATAACACTTGCCGCTGTAGCCTTTACAGCAGAGTACGTTACAAGCTGTTTGTGCTATTTAGTACTCAAATACAAAATACTGTACAGAGATGCTAAGCACAGTGATTTGGCATCCAGGAACTTAGGGAGGAGCTTTTATCTCTCCACATTATACTTAGAAAGATAACACTTGCCGCTGTACATTACAAGCTGTTCATGCTATTCAGTTCTCAAATGCAAAATACTGTATAGAGATGCTAAGCACAGTGATTTGGCATCCAGGAACTTAGGGGTGTATTTACTAAGATCCTGATTTCATTCAAGTTTGTTTTTTTTCAAAGTGTGATCTCGGGAATTTACTAAACACAAATCTTGGCAGGGATGGGGCTGTTCATATTGAGATACACTGCTGACCACATAAATACGAATGGATAGACCATCAGTCAAACACTGCTGTTATTTTATACTCAGTAAGTTACTAAGAATTCGTATTCTCAATCATTGCTGACAATAGCCAAACACTGTCTGGAAAGCATAGAATTCGTAAAAATATGGAGTTTTCAAATAGACCTGCTTTTTGCAGGTTAATTGGGGTCATACCGCAAAATTCCCATCATAAGCTATAATGGAGCGGCGCAAAGCTCTATTCTAGCCGGTGCGCTACGCCTGATTGACAGGCCAGGAGTGCACAGCCAATCAGGAGAGCGCTATGACGCATTCCCTGATTGGCTTCTGGGATCTCTAGTGACAGCAGTCATGGGGGGTCCCGGCATTCGGGGAAAGGAGTTCCATGTGTAAACATGGAACCCCTTTAGTTCATTGGTTCGTGCTTTCGGTTTATTATTTTTTTAACCCTATGGATTATTTCAGAAACGAAGAGGACCAATCATCAATGGATAATAGGTGAGTATTTTGGGGGGTTTCCACAGGTACCCCTATTGGATTCTACTGGACAAGGGGACGTGATTGGCCGGTGAGGGATGTAGGTAAGTATGTATGAGTGTGCATGTATGTCTATTAAAGTTTCACTGTCACGGTGTGTGTATATTGGTTTTTTTTTGGGGGGGGGGTTCTTTTGTTGTATAGCTACAGGTACCAGCGGGCCCGTTATTTCCCCGCATGCTGGTACAAAATACTGTACAGAGATGCTAAGCACGTGATTTGGCATCCAGGAACTTAGGGAGGAGCTTTTATCTCTCTCCATTATACTTAATACTACGGGATTTGGATGCTCACATATCCTTAACATCAATAGACCATACTATACCTGTAACACGTTCGTTTGCATCTGTATATGCTGTACTATTTGCGTCTGTACTGTATATACGGTTATACAGGTATAGTGTATGGCATACTGTAGCATATTGTAGCATAATGAGATGCACCAGTAAAGTAGTTCTTACGCTGTAGTTCAGTATTGTATTTTAATGGAGACCACACGCATGTGCATTGATGATTTTAAAAAGCGACATCTGGTGGATGATCACAGGTATTACACTCAAAGGTAACGCCAAACAGAGCGTTTGACCTCCCTATGACCAGGCGCTCCTCCTTGCGCCCAGGCACGCTGCGTATGCCTGATCGCGACTAACGCCTCAGCCAGCCAAGATAATGGAGGCTCCATCTGTATTGCTGTTAACAGTAATTATTGCACTGCTGGTGTCCATGCTGCACCCTGATGCTACTGATCCAGCACCTTGCATACCCCTTCTTCCCAATGCCATTGGTCACCTCACCCTACAGGAGCCAATGCCCATGTTACAAACCCTGATACTGCAGAGATCAGATACCAGCATCCTCCTGCCCCTTCATACCCCTCTATGCTGGCAACTCTGCGTTATTTATCATGTGTCAAGTAAATCACATAGCTCAGTGCATAAGTGGGAATGAGTCAGTATCCATGTATGTATGTAACCATGTATGTGATATATAGGGCCCCATTCAGCAGGGACTGATGTGAATACAGGGAATATTCTCTGTAAAGTGCTGCATTAATATGCATGCACTGTGTAAATAACTTAAATAATAAACAGTAGTGTGGTGTATACAGGGGTCAGTGATGTAGTGTAGGGTGTAGAAGGGTCAGTGATAAAGTATAGGGTATAGAGGGGTCAGGGATGTAGTATAGGGTGTAGAGGGGTCAGTGATGTAGTGCAGGGCATAGAGGGGTCAGTGATGAAGTGTAAGGTGCAGAGGGGTCAGTGATTTAGTGTAGGGTATACAGGGGTCAGGGATGTAGTGTAGGGCATAGAGGGGGCAGGTATGTAGTATAAGCTATAGAGGGGTCAGTGATGTAGTGTAGGGTATAGAGGGGTCAGGGATGTAGTATAGGGTGTAGAGGGGTCAGTGATGTAGTGCAGGGCATAGAGGGGTCAGTGATGAAGTGTAAGGTGTAGAGGGGTCAGGGATTTAGTGTAGGGTATAGAGGGATCAGGGATGTAGTGTAGGGTATACAGGGGTCAGGGGTGTAGTATAAGCTATAGAGGGGTCAGTGATGTAGTATAGGGTAAAGAGGGGTGATGTAGTATAGGGTATAGAGGGGTCAGTGATGTAGTATAGGGTATAGAGGGGTCAGTGATGTAGTATAGGGTATAAAGGGGTCAGTGATGTAGTATAGGGTATAGAGGGGTCAGGGATGTAGTGTAGGGCATAGAGGGGTCAGTAATGTAGTGTAGGGCAAAGAGGGGTCAGTGATATAGTGTAAGGCATAGAGGATCAGTACTGTAGTATAGGGTATAGAGGATCAGTACTGTAGTATAGGGTATAGAGGGGTCAGTAATGTAGTGTAGGGTATAGAGGGGTCAGTAATGTAGTGTAGGGTATAGAGGGGTCTGTGATGCAGTGTAGCGTATAGAGGGGTTAGTGATTTAGTGTGGGGTATAGAGGGGTAAATGATGTAGTGTGGGGTATAGAGGGATTAGTGATATAGTGTGGGGTATAGAGGGATTAGTGATATAGTGTGGGGTATAGAGGTGTCAGTGATAAGGGGCAATATTGCAGTGCCGTAACTATGTATGTGCAAAGTGTGCCTTGCACACAGCGCACTTGTGGAGGGAGCGCATCGCTGTGCTGCGGGGGTCAGCTGGGAGCCAGTACACCGAATGGAGGAATAAGCAAGAAGGACAGCTCCGGTGCTGTCCCCTTGCCTGACCGAGCTGCCCCGTTTCCCACTCGACACTCCCAATGCACCCGTCTCTACCCCTCTGCAGAATGTCCCACCTTCCCAGAATGCAGGTGCGGGCGCGAGGTCTTCGCGCACAGCATTCTGGGAGCGGACGCGGTGGTGGGAGCTACGGCGTGCAGGGGTACCCGCCTACAAGCAACAGCCACGGCCCCGTCTGCAGCCTGCCTGAGCACCCGCTGCCACTGAGGAGTCCTGCCGCCCACGCAGTCTGTGATCCCGGCAGCAGCACAGCACTCAGCCAGCCTCAGCGCTGGAGGGAGAGTGTTGCCCCCCGGCCCCCCTTCCCAGTGACAAGTGAGTGCGGATGTATCGGTCTTCTCTCTTCTCTCTCTCTTTCTTTCTCGCTCTCTGTCTCTCTCTCTCTCTCTCTCTTTTTGTAAAAAGGGGATCTTTGCCAGCAGCCTAATGTAAAAAAAAAGGGGTCTCTGCCAGCATAAAGTTTAAAAAAGGAGTCTCTGCCAGCCTAATTTGGAAGGGGTCTCTGCCAGCCTAATTTGGAAGGGGTCTCTGCCAGCCTAATGTGATAAAAAGGGGTCTCTGTCAGCCTAATGTGTAAAAAGGGGGTCTACCTGGTGTAATGTGTGTAAGTGGCGCTACTGTGCGGCGTAATTTGAATAATGGAGACTACTGTACAGCGTAATATGAATTTGTATTATTTTGTGGCCCCGCCCCTTCCCAATGAAGCTACACCTCTATATTTTTTATGCACACCGATGCTGTTTCTTGCACACAGCGCTAAAATGTCTAGTTACGGCACTGCAATATTGTGTGGTGTAATGTGAATAATGGACACTACTGTGTGACATAACATGAATAAGGGGTACTATCATGTAATATAATGTGAATAAGGTTGCATTACAGTGTGGTGTAATTTGAATTGGGGGTACTGTTGTGTGTTCCGTCCCGGGAAAAACATTCCCTTTTTTTGGGACGCGCTCCTTTGGCGCACACTGTAGCTATTTAAAATATGGAGATGCCAATGCTCTTGCTGTCAGTGACATAAAAATGATGGTTGCTATGGCTAAGAGGTGATGGTTGTTGCTGGCTGTTGCTGTAACCTGTTCTGCTGTGTGATTTGTACTGTGCTGGGAGAGCAGTTCTGGGTCAGAGACGGAACTAGCACTGGTGCTAAGGGGGAAAGGTAAAATCTTGCCTAGGGTATCAAATTGATTAGGTCCGGCTCTGGAGAGGAGAATGCAGCAGTCAGTGTCTGTAGCCATCTGGACGACCAGATCTTACACGGAGAGTAAAAGTAAGACAGTAGTAAATTACCTACTGTATGAGACTTTAGGTAGGCACTCCTGCTAGTTGTTGAATGATTACGGCTTAGATGTTTATTAAATATATATATATATATATATACTTGTGTAAAACCCTGGGTGCCCCATATACATATATATATATATATATATATATATATATGCTGTGTATATACACTGCTCAAAAAAATAAAGGGAACACTTAAACAACACAATGTAACTCCAAGTCAATCACACTTCTGTGAAATCAAACTGTCCACTTAGGAAGCAACACTGATTGACAATCAATTTCACATGCTGTTGTGCAAATGGAATAGACAACAGGTGGGAATTATAGGCAATTAGCAAGACACCCCCAATAAAGGAGTTGTCCTGCAGGTGGTGACCACAGGCCACTTCTCAGCTCCTATGCTTTCTTGCTGATGTTTTGGTCACTTTTCAAAGCTGGCGATGCTTTCACTCTAGTGGTAGCATGAGACGGAGTCTACAACCCACACAAGTGGCTCAGGTAGTGCAGCTCATCCAGGATGGCACATCAATGCGAGCTGTGGCAAGTAGGTTTGCTGTGTCTGTCAGCATAGTGTCCAGAGCATGGAGGCGCTACCAGGAGACAGGCCAGTACATCAGGAGATGTGGAGGAGGCCGTAGGAGGGCAACAACCCAGCAGCAGGACCGCTACCTCCGCCTTTGTGCAAGGAGGAACAGGAGGAGCACTGCCAGAGCCCTGTAAAATGACCTCCAGCAAGCCACAAATGTGTATGTGTCTACTCAAACGATCAGAAACAGACTCCATGAGGGTGGTATGAGGGCCCGACGTCCACAGGTGGGGGCTGTGCTTACAGCCCAACACCGTGCAGGACGTTTGGTATTTGCCAGAGAACACCAAGATTGGCAAATTCGCCACTGGCGCCCTGTCCTCTTCACAGATGAAAGCAGGTTCTCACTGAACACATGTGACAGACGTGACAGAGTCTGGAGACGCCAAGGAGAACGTTCTGCTGCATGCAACATCCTCCAGCATGACCGGTTTGGCAGTGGGTCAGTAATGGTGTGGGGTGACATTTCTTTGGGGGGCCGCACAGCCCTCCATGTGCTCGCCAGAGGTAGCCTGACTGCCATTAGGTATCGAGATGAGATCCTCAGACCCCTTGTGAGACCATATGCTGGTGCGGTTGGCCCTGGGTTCCTCCTAATGCAAGACAATGCTAGACCTCATGTGGTTGGAGTGTGTCAGCAATTCCTGCAAGACAAAGGCATTGATGCTATAGATTGGCCCGCCCATTCCCCAGACCTGAATCCAATTGAGCACATCTGGGACATCATGTCTCGCTCCATCCACCAATGCCACGTTGCACCACAGACTGTCCAGGAGTTGGCGGATGCTTTAGTCCAGGTCTGGGAGGAGATCCCTCAGGAGACCATCCGCCACCTCATCAGGAGCATGCCCAGGCGTTGTAGGGAGGTCATACAGGCACATGGAGGCCACACACACTACTGAGCCTCATTTTGACTTGTTTTAAGGACATTACATCAAAGTTGGATCAGCCTGTAATGTGTTTTTCCACTTTAATTTTGAGTGTGACTCCAAATCCAGACCTCCATGGGTTAATAAATTTGATTTCTATTGATAATTTTTGTGTGATTTTGTTGTCAGCACATTCAACTATGTAAAGAACAAAGTATTTAATAAGAATATTTCATTCATTCAGATCTAGGATGTGTTATTTTAGTGTTCCCTTTATTTTTTTGAGCAGTGTATATATATATACTGTGTATATGTATATATATATATATATATATATATATATATGTAAAATAATCCAATTACTCTGCTAGCACTTGCTCAGAAATCAAAAATCAATCCATATCTCTCCATAATAACGGCATGCCTCGTCGTCAGTATCAAGCAATAAAATTGCGATAAAATTGCAGATGCTCTGAAACATTGATGCTTTTTGCGAATAAACAAAACAAAAGTGCACCCACACCAATTTGCACTGTAGATAGGCAGCAAGAAACAGAGTAACCCCTTGGGTGTTTATCCTGACCCAAAAACAGTACAAATATGGAAAAAAATGGGGTGACCCCTTCACTGCACCTCTTAATGAGTTAATTAATAACATATAACTCTACTTAACTTATGACAGGATGGAGCTCCCTCAATCTGCTAACTTCTTCTTAATTAATGAGAGATGTGGTATCCAGATAAACAGACATGTGAAAATAGAAAAAAGCAATCTAGTGCAGCATGATTACAGACAATGTCGATCATATTAATTCATTAACCTGTAATTCACTCATAACAAAATGACCATGTGTTCTTAAAAACAGTTTTTTTTTAATAATAAAAAAAGTCGTCATAAAATATCCAAGCAAGGATATGGTAATTAATCCATAGATGTTACATCCATATGAACATTTATGAGGGTGGCTTCCTACCAGATTAACGGAGTTTAAGGTGCACATAAAAGGAACCAATAGGCATCCTTTAAAAAGAGATCAGAATTACTGATTGAAACGCGTTGGCTGATGAGAGGGACAGAACGGGGACCTGACCAGACGAGGAGAAGACGGGTGATCCATTCTTGGAGCCGAAATATTCCCCGGGGATCTTTTGGAACTTGTATTTCTCCCCTTAAAAACACTATTGTAGTCAGCAAGGCTGTCAGCACTTGAGCTCCTTCTCCTGTGTTCTCTCATATTATCATTCTAAGGCAGAGGTACCATATTTGTTGTATATGTTATTGGATGCATCAGATTTTACAGCATTAAAAGTGATTATGTGTAAGCGCTCTGTAAAAAGTGAAAGAGTGTACAAGTTGTTGTTTATGTAAAAGGAATGTGGCTCATTGGCTAGGTTAGTACGCAGCCGCTGCGACCCGGCCAGTGATGAGTAGCTCCCTGCCAGTGCCCAGGAGCTGCGCTGGCTGGGAGCTACTCCTGAAGTACAAAAGAATCGCCGCTGTGCGATACTTTTGTACTTGTGCGACGGGGCAGGGACTGAAATGGATGGTTATAAATTGCACACGTGAATTATACGTTATGGTGCAAAAATTGGATTATCATAAAGCCTTGGTGAAGAATATCAAAAAAATTTTAATACAATGGGTTGAACCTCTCTGTCATAAATACAATTTTAGACAGGTTTGTTGATCCCAATAGGGGTATCCGCTTAACAGGTCTTTATAACTGCATGTTGGATTAGTTACATATGATCAAGTATAAAAATGATAAAATGTTGCCTAAGTAGGTTATTGATCACCCTCTGCTGCAGTGTTTGGTAGTAGTGTCACCATAAGGCATTTTATTCAGCAGAATATTTCATAAGCTTAAACAGCCTGTAGTTGTAGAGGATTCAATTAAATCTCCTATGCCATGAAGAGGATGCAGATAAAGAAATCACAGGTGTGTTTCATCACCTGTTATTTGTGGGTCTGCTCATATCGGTTCAATTCTGTATGTTAGTTCCCTTTATGATCAAAAGTATAACAAACAAGAATATCGAATCAGTTATGTCGGGAACATAGAATTGACTGCTATATGTATGTAAAGAAAGGAGAAATATATGAGAATAATGAAGTAGGTTATCTTCCTTCTGCTGTTCAGCGTATATGTTTACTGCACCTGGTATTCATTGGCGGTCTCCCAACCAACTACTAATCAGGCCTACCACTGATTAGCTTCCAAGATCGGATGAGATTGGGTGTATCCTATGCAGTATGGCAGTAATCTGCTGAATGAGATAGTACTGGTACCATGAATAAGAAAAAGTGCTTCTGCTGTCCAAGAGGGCTGATTACCCTCGTGTGTCTAGTTCAAGAAGAACTATCTTTGGATAAGAGAGCAAGATCAAAAACAGGGCCGTCTTAACGGCAGTGTAGGCCCCTGGGCACAGCAATGCATTGGGCCCCCTACCCATCCTCCAGCGGTAGGGGTGGGGTGTGCTATCAGCGGCAGCTTTGATGTCCCGCGGGCGGTAGGGAGTGTTCTATCTTCCTCTCAGCATGTAGGACCTGGAGCAGTAATTTCTGCTAATTGCTCCTTTACTGCACAGATGGGGTGGGAGGGAGAACACTAAACTGTAGAAGGGGGTATTGGGCTGAATGACAGCGCTCTGGTACATGACTTCCGGGGTGGTAGGGGGTGTTTAATACGCTGGGGAGGGGTGGCTAATGGAGTGGGCTTAATATTCATCATTTTCTGGTGGGAGGGCAGCTTGCTTGACTGCAGATATCTCAAGTTCCTGAAAATATATTTCTTAGCTTTGAATGGAATAAAAAACTAGAGAGTCCCACCTTTCATAAGGTTCTGGGGACTTGGGGATCAGAGGTCAGGAGCCAGAGCAATCCTCCAATGAATATATAAAACTGTATACCAGGCGTGTGGAGCTGGAGCAGGGACCAGCTGCTGGAAGGCTGATATCTCTGGTTCTGGGCATAGTAGAGACAAGCTGATAGTGTCCAGCAAAAGGGGAGAGTCTCAGCTTTTGGATTATACCCTCAGAAAAACTCTATGTAAGACAGAACCTGAGATATCTGGCTGGGAAGAGCAAATAACAGGCTCGGATGGGGACCACTGCTTTCACGTTGGATATCTCCGGTTCCCCAAGGCCGATTTTCAAAAATCTGGTACCCCTGGAAAGAGGGGACCCTCAGCTATCAGCCTAGGGCCCTTATACTCCTGGGGCCCTTGGGCAAGAGCCCATTGAGCCCATACGAAAAGACGGCCCTGATCAAAAATGTATGGATTTATACAAATAACCTATATATCATGCCGTGAGAGCTCTGTACAAGAGGCAGTGAGCTAGAACACAATTCCAGTTTTTAAACTATTGCTAAAAAGGTCTAATGCAAATCTGAGCTGACATAGCTCAACCAATAGGCATAATTGCTGATAATGTGTTCAAAATAGATGAGTATAATAGAAGCTGACCTATAAAAACAGGTCAGTAAGGTATAATACACAGAAGGATTACAATATTCAACCTGATAACAGCACTTCTACTCAGGTTGAGCATATTATTAGCAAAACTCTATCTGTGCTAGATAGCTTATGATATACACTTTCTGGTTCATATATCTCTGTATGCCACAATTTATAGGTGTTCTGTATAACCTTACTGACCTGTTTTTATACAGTAGGTCAGCTTCTATTATACTCATCATGTGTTGAGCTGCTTTCAGCTCAGAACCGCCCAGTGTGTATGCCCCGGCGATGAGCGGCCGCCATTCATTTGCTGGTATTACCAGCAGATGAACGGCGGGTGAGCGGTTTTCCATAGCGTCCTGCTATGGAAAGCCGTTCACACCTGCTGACATCGCTGGGCAGGGGGGGAAATCGCTCAGTGTGTATGCATCTTTACTAGATGAGCTTTTCTAACTGGTTCTGATACATCCTAAGGCATTAGTAATGTACTGTATAACTATACTTATAATTTCACAGACTGTTGAATTTCGAGGAGCTCATCCGGGCTCCTGATAGAGTCGGCCAGTCTCCCAGATCTGGGAATATTGCCGGATCCAGGAGACTGGCATACGCTCTTGGGAACCCAGGTGCTTGGTGATGCAATTTGTCACCCTGGCTTTGCTGACCAAATCCATTGTGGCATTGAGAACTGATGGGTGGGTCAGCAGTGACGCATTTCACTGCAACAAGTCTCCAACCTGAGCACACTCTTCTATATCTCATGGAGGGCATTGTTTAATGTTGGTAACTATTGGGGTGATTCAGACCTGATCGCTGTGCTGCTAATTTTGATTACCTGCAGTCAGATAGTCGCTGCCCAAGGGGAGTGTAAATTCACCCTGTGCAAGTGTGCGATCGCATGTGTACACCGTGCTAAAATGTCCCTCAGTCAGCGGACAGCTGCAAATCCGTTCGCACCTCACTTACCATGGAATGATTTTTCCATATGTGCAGTGTGCGCGTAGCCCGGAACTTACTCCTGCAGTGCGATCCAAACAGGCTGATCGTGTCCGGAGCTGACATCACACGCCCACCCTGTAAACACTTGGGCACGCCTGCGTTTTTCCAGACACTCCCTGAAAACGGGCAGTTACCACCCACAAACGTCCTCTTCCTGTCAGTCACCAATCACGTGCAATCAAATTTTTCGCACCATCCTGTTGCTGTTTGGCGGTGCATACCCATGCGCAGTAGTTCGATAGTCACCCCCTGTGTGAAAATGCACACCAGCTGAATTGGGCCCTACGTGTATAACCCTTTTTTACACTGGATTTTAGTTACAGTTGTGTTTTGTTTTCCTTGCAGTTGCTGCTAATTTGCAGAAGATGGTAGATGATCCAGTTACATATAAAACAATGACATTTAAGCTGGTAAGTACTTCTACATAGTTCTCTGAACAAAATAAACACATTTTTTATACCATTTTACATAACATTATGTAACATTATGACAAATCCATTTTGTTTAGAACTGTTACGATTATATGTAGAAAATGGAATTTTATTTTAGATACAGCGTATTTTAGCAGCACTTATGTAATTATTACATTTACTAACAATATATGCTTAGACTGCTATGCTTGACAATATAAAGCAGACACCAGGGTTATATGTAATCTCCTTCCACAAATCACTTGGACGTGTGGCTCAAGGCTATGTGTTGAAAAAGTAAAAATTCTGGTGATTACTGATACTGTAAGTATGACAATACCATAAGCGCAATTAAAACCTTAGAACCCTGTAATCAATTTTCTGTGCCTGGGGCGTCCATGACTTGCACAAGGTCAGTGATTTCAATCATAAACTATCCAAAACAATAATGTATTTTATTAACCACTGCTTACTTAAGATTTAACTGACACGAATAGATTGTGAAAAAAATATTTAGAACTCATTCTCTGCTTATCATTGTGTTTTGAACATATTGCTGAAAAATGCATTGCATTACAGCAAAAATAAAGAGTCAATCGTTCCATTTCCACCATGGCGTTCTACAATTTATATGCCCAGTTTAAAATTGTAGAATGCAGCAAACATTTATTTCTAATGTACTAATTCATTCTACAAGTAGAATAGTGTGTATTATTAAATTTGCCACATACAGTCTGAAAAGCACTTGGAAAATGTGTTAAATATGCGTCACTAAAATGTGTCTCTGGTGATGGGTACATTTTATGTGTTTTTCTGATTGCTTCCTAGGGCGGGAAGCAGTTAAGATACCACCGCATGGGATTCCGGCAATCACAGTGCCGACGCCGGAATTCCGCACAGCGATATAATGCCGATGCCTGGATACCGGCAAGACAGACTATTCTCCCTCTGTGGGTGTCCACGAGAGGGAGAATATAACCGGTGGCGAGCGCAACAAGCTACCGTGCCCGCAGCGTGGCGAGCACAGCAAGGGGCTTTCTAGCGCTCGCCCCACTGCTGGCATACTGGTGGCTGGGATGCTGCTGTCTGTATACTGACGGCCGGCATTTCACACTGAACCCCCTAGTGCATATGTGTGAATGAGCTGCCATCATTCATAAATGTTTTGTGAGAGTTTGAGCTAATATTAACTAACTAATGCAAGGGTTCCTAAACTCAGTCCTCAAGGCACCCCAACAGTCCAGGTTTCAAGGATAACCATGCTTGAGCACAGGTGACCTTAGACAGAGATAAAATGGACGGAGATAAAGTACCAGCCAATCAGCTCCTAGCTGTCATTTTTCAAACACAGCCTGTAACAGGTTGGGTCTGAGAGACCGGTGCTGGGGATCCCGGCGATCAGTATACTGACCCCGGGGTCCCGGTAGCAGAATGCCAGCAGGGGAGACGAGCGCAACAAAGCCCCTTGATCACTCGCTGCGCTCAGTATGCAGCGGCCTCGGTGGCTCTTAGCGCTCACCACAGGTTCTAAATCCACTCTATGGGCGTTGTGGACACCCATGAGTGGGAATAGTCCCTGTCAGTCGGTATGCCGACTGTCAGGTTGGTTACCGTGTGGGATCCCAGCGTCGGCAACAGGGCCGGTGCAAGGTCTCTTTGCACCCTAGGCAAAACTTCAGTCTAGCGCCCCCTAACCTGCAAAGCCACCACCACCTCCTGTGAATTGCATCATTATACATATACAGAGAAAAGGAACAACACTCAGGGACTTTTAAAGTGATAAAATAAATTTTGTGACTTGTTTACAATTTAGTGACTTTGTTCACAATATACTTTCACTTTAAAAGTCCTTGAGTGTTGTCAATTCTTTATATACTGTAAAATACAGTATATGGGAGTCTAGTGGGGATATTTAATCGGGGTTGGGTACAGGATGCCGTCATCAGAATACTGACAGCGGAATCCCGACCACCAAAATACCGACATTTTGAATTACCGTATATACTCGAGTATAAGCTGACTTTTTCAGCGCCTTTTTTGTGCTGAAAAAGCCTCTTCGGCTTATACACGAGTGAGTATTTAGGAGGGACATGGGAGGGCACAGCGCGCGGCTCTCCTGTGTCCCTCCGGCGGCAGCGGCGTGTGTGTGTTAAAGGAGGGACACGGAGGGCACAGCGCGCGGCTCTCCTGTGGCCCTCCTGTGTCTCCGCCGGCAGCGGCGTGTGTGTGTTAAAGGAAGTACCGGAAACCGGCACTTCCTTTAACACATACACACGCCGCTGCCGCAGGAGACGCAGGAGGGACACAGGAGAGCCGCGCGCTGTGCTCTCCGTGTCCCTCCTTCAGAAGACAGCGCGGGAGCGACGGGACAGCGCGGGAGCGACGGAGGGTAAGTAACAAACTGGCACTGTGGGGCATATCTGGCACTGTGGGGTATATCTGGCACTGTGGGGCATATCTGGCAGCATGAGGGCATATTTGGCACTGTGGGGCATATCTGGCACATATGGCACTGTGGGGCACATCTGGCACTGTGGGGCATATCTGGCACATCTGGCACTGTGGGGTATATCTGGCAGCATGAGGGCATATCTGGCACTGTGGGGCATATCTGGCAGCATGAGGGCATATCTGGCACTGTGGGGCATATCTGGCACATCTGGCATTGTGGGGCATATCGGTCAGCATGAGGGCATATCTGGCACTGTGGGGCATATCTGGCAGCATGAGGGCATATCTGGCACTGTGGGGCATATCTGGCACATCTGGCATTGTGGGGCATATCTGTCAGTATGAGGGCATATCTGGCACTGTGGGGCATATCTGGCAGCATGAGGGCATATCTGGCACTGTGGGGCATATCTGGTACATCTGGCATTGTGGGGCATATCTGGCAGCATGAGGGCATATCTGGCACTGTGGAGCATATCTGGCAGCATGAGGGCATATCTGGCACTGTGGGGCATATCTGGCAGCATGAGGGCATATCTGGCACTGTGGGGCATATCTGGTACATCTGGCATTGTGGGGCATATCTGGCAGCATGAGGGCATATCTGGCACTGTGGGGCATATCTGGCAGCATGAGGGCATATCTGGCACTGTGGGGCATATCTGGCAGTATGAGGGCATATCTGGCACTATGAGGGCTGTGTACGGCTAGAGCTGCATTTCCCACCCTAGGCTTATACTCGAGTCAATAAGTTTTCCCAGGTTTTTGTGGTAAAATTAGGTGCCTCGGCTTATATTCGGGTCGACTTATACTCGAGTATATACGGTAAATTAATGAACCTTACCCTAACCCTCCCTCCCCGCCGCCCCAACCCCTAACCCTCCCCAGCATACTAACATTCAGGTTGCCGGCTGTTAGGATTCCAGCGTCGGTATTCTGATAGGTGTAGGGATTTTGGCATCTGTATTCAGAATGCCAACATCTCGTCTGCCAGTCTACATCCCTGCAATTTTATGTATATACATACATATATATGTACATACATACATATATTATATTTGTATGCTTCTTATTTTGTTCCATCCCCCCATCTGTAAGTTCATTACTAACCTGCATAAAGAGACATCCTTCCGTTTTTTGCTAGATGAATTCAGTGGTGCGGTGCCCTCTAGTGGCCGGCGCCCCTAGGCAGCCGTCTAAAGCTGCCTAATGTTACAGCCGACACTGGTCAGCAAGGTGACCACCGGAATCCCGAGCGCTGGTCACATGACCGGATCCCCTGTAACATGGCAGTTAGGAGCTGGTTGGCTGGTACTTTATATGGTTCTGCATGACATATATGGCAGTGAGTGCCACTTACAGGATGCAGAAAGCATTTCAACCATTTGTTCTTTCATCTACATTCCAGATCACTCAATATATGAATGTGATGATAAAACAATTTATGTTTCCCACACTGACTGAATTTTTTTTTTTCCTTGTGCAGGCCTCAGGTGTTGATGGGACTGAAATTCCAGATGAAGTCAAGCTGATTGGGTTTGCTCAGTTGAGCATTAGTTGATTATTTGCACTTTTGCAACTGGCAGAGTCACACATTTTTTTGTGGCCATTCTAGATAAGAAAATAAAGAAAGGGATAAAAATAATGGCACGCAAGATTTGCTTCAAATCTAGAAATTCACAAAGTTGTACAAAATAAAATCACGATTGTAATCACTGCTGCTATCCGAAATAGAAATCTACAAATCTCAATTAGCAATCAAATTTGCAGACTCCCTATATACAGAAGAAAGAAAGGAAAATGCACTTAACGATAACAGCTATATTTATTAGTTACTTACAATATGTAATTTTTCTAGCGGATATGTATTTCTCCTTTCAGTGTAAATTTTCATATATTTTCATTGTAATGTTGATTAATAAGACTGCCTATTTTCTGTATTATTTTAAGACTAATATGCTAGAAAAAAACAAAAAAACAACTATTAGCCAAACTTGAATCCTAGATGTAAAAAGGACTGTGAATTTTATTTTCATATATTTATGAATTGCACATCCAGTGGATATTTGTGGTTAAGTTGTGTGCTTGTTACAACAAAACTATTATAAAATTCTTATATTTGAGGTGTGATTTATTTTTTAGTCCCACTGTAGCTAAAAGTGTGGACAATCCAAGTGCCAGTAACAAACCAGATTTCAATGTTATCCTTCTGTGAGTACAGTAGGTCATTGCTTGCTTCACCTGAGTAAAGGATATACTTAAAATGTGGCATGTTACTAAACTTAGATGTACAGTAATATGTTGGTAATCTTACAGGCCAACACATTTCACTGTTCCAACAATGATAAAATTAGGTATTGAGATTTATTGATGTATCTTAGTATTGGGAAGTAAGCACCCAATGTGGGACTACAGCTTAAGTTATCCTTTGGATTTTTGAGGCTTTGGTCTAATGATTAGTGCTAGTTTTCTACTTCTGATGTTGCCCATATCTACACTGCTGTGCTAAGCATGTGACACATGATGTGCCTTATCACTTAGCACTGCTCTGTAAATATGAGCCAGGGTGTCTGCGAGGACAAGTGTGGAAGGTGCCTTGAAGACAGTGCAGTTTAAGAATGTGCCCAAAGCTGCCTTTTCTCAGTCACACAGTTAGAAGCTTTCGAAGTGGACACTTCAGGAACTCACATACTGTAGAGCTCCATGCTAGATGTAGAAAATATAAATGTTGTCCATGAGTTTCGGTAGGGTTATCTCCCATAGTTCATAATGATGAAGACACATAAACTGTTTGAATGGTAGGTCTGTTTTAATGGGACTCCTACTTGAATGGCTGTAGCCCTTTGCCATCAGAAGCTCTACTGAAACACGCTCCAGGAAGGTCTATAGGAGTAAAGCATGGGATTCCTGGTATAGGGACTCCCACCTTAGTGCTGTTGGAAGATGCCTAACTTGGGTCATGTTCACTTAAAGTGGACAAGCTTTAAATAAATAAATTGGCTTTTTCCTCTTAATGATTTTGACTGTGTCTACAGTATGTAACAATAGCTGCATGTTATTCACCTTTTGACAACTTATGAATGATGTACAACCAAAAACCTGAATTGCTACAAAAATGACAAGAATCTTGCAGATTGATGGATTAGAACATATTAGTACATTAAGTTCTGACATTGATGGGACCATCTTGAGTGTCTGCTGACTGTTGGCCATTAGAAATTCCTACAGTAAGGGTCATTTATGGACTACAGATACTTTGGACCTGCAATGATTCTTAATGTACTTGAGTGCACCTCTTGACCACCTAGCTTATTCAAAGGCAAACCTCTTCACAGTGCTGGTAACTATCCCTGGAAAGTAAATCACTTTAAACTCCAAGATACCAACAAGTTTATTATTTTTATTTTTTCCACCTATCTCCAAATTCTGCTTGATTTAGATTAATTTATTGCTTAAATTATCATGAGCTTGAAGGGACACATACTATTTATTACTTGTGTCACTTTTGTGCATTTACTTTTTACAGTGAAATGCATTTGCCTACAAATTTCCTGTAAAATGCATCACACTCAAAGTATAGTGCAAAACCTAACCTTGATGCCCCCACCTCACCAAAAAAAAATCAAACCTTTTTATTGGGAGAAAAAGGCTGTGTACTCACCTGCACTTTAAATACATCCTCACCATGTTTTAAATAATCTAATTTAAAGAATTTATATTTGCTTTTAGGTGCTACATAAGCGCAATCAGGCGGCTAACCCTTACTCAGCAAGGAACACCCTAATTTGCTGCCTCTACCAACTTGAAGCAAACTTTTACATCCTCGTATTTCCCAGCAAATAGTTGCCTTTCCCTGCATTGGTCAGCTATAGGCAAAAAGAAAGTTTGTGGTTCCTAAATGACCATTAGTGTTTGATGTGTAGAAACCAGCCTTTTGAATTCACACATTTTAGCCCCTTCCATGAAACAGAATGAGAAGTGTGAAGTTATCTTTTCTATGTATACTCTACTAGTGCTCATTTAAAGGGTTCTTGCACTTTAATTGCATTCTGTGCTAAATCCCCTTCCTTCTCAATAATAGTACCATGATGGAGATTCCTACGCTTGCTTGCACCCTACCATTTGCTAAGTTTAACAGGATTGCAGCACTCACATGCTCTTTGGGGAATTGCTCTGCATAGCAGGGTACGGCTAATTAGAAGTGGAGATGTGCTGTTCGGTTCTCCAAAAATCAGAATCCAGCTGAATTTTGTGGATCTGAAATAAAACAAAGCCCGATCCAGATCTCCCGAGGAGATCCAATCCGAACTGAGTCCCAGTTTGGATCATCACGTGGTTTGGAATTTTGATTTTTAAATATGACTTTTGGATTGCAAAAATTACATGATTTTGGCTGTTTTTATCTATTTTTATGAATAATTAACATTTTTTTAAATCAGTTTTTAACCAAACCAAAAAACTGAATCCGAACGAAAACACTTGAGTTTGGTTTTGCCAAAACACATACATGATGAGGAATTAAAACCAAAATATGGGGGTCCGCACACATCTCTAATTAGAAGTATTAAAGCTACTCTGTTAGATTTCATTTGTGACCGGGGGAGAGAGTATCAAAACTTCTGAAGAGGACAGGTGGAGATATTGCCCATCTTAACCAATAAGCTTCTAGCTATCAAATTATAGAATATACTTGAGTAATGATAGACGCTTTTTGTTTTCTATGGCTAACTTTTCCATGTGTCTTCTTTAGAAGTTTTGATGCATCTCCCCCAAAGAGAGAAAAGTAGTGCTGAAGGTGGTAAGCAGTTAAGTGCATGGTGGAACACTGATAAATAGAGTGAGCAGTGAGAGTCTCGCTGTCCCCCAGCAAAGTGGAAAAGATCTATAACTCTTTATCTAAAATGAAATGGTGATTTTCACCTTACATAGAGGACCTGTGAGCAGGTCTTATGATGTTATTTTATTGCCATACGTTCTGTGTAGTTAGCAAAACTAATACTGGGTTCCTCTAGGACCCTGTTTTCTCAGGAGAGAGCATTTTATTCAAAGTACTGTTTATGAACTATGCTTTTCCCCAGGTAGGCCTTCTTCAGCCTACACAGTAAGCTTTAAGGGAGATAGCACATTTTCTAAAATGAAATCCCAAATTGCACAATAAACTAAAATTATAAAATAGAGGTTCTGGTGTGAGGTATACTTTAAAGATTGGAGAATTATTTATCAATAGCATTAGCTAAATTGTAAGAACTTAATTGCTGATGCTCGTTGTGAGGGATGTGCCCTAGTTCAGTGTATGTCCTAGTTTTGGATGTTTTTTGAACATCAATAATGTCATACTGACTCTTGGTTGGATCAGCAGGCTATTGGCTTTCTGCTTTTTAGTGTACATAGGTAGTCAAGTGAAGCAGTCTGGAAGTACCAATCCTTGGACAGTAGTGCAACAAAATAAGTAAGTCCAGCAAGGTTCTTGTATCCTACCTTTAGTAACACTGGGATTCTTTGAGACATAACTGTAAATTTGTTTACACAGGAATGTACACGTAACAATAGGATATGCTGGATGTAGTTTTAGAATCTATGCAGGACATGATAGGATTTGGTTGCTTCATGTACCCATAACAACTATAGTAACTTTAGTTTCTAGTTTAGGAGCTGAAAAGTCTATACCAGACCTAAAACCAAAATGTTGACTTCAATTTTATTCAATATAAACAAGATGTGTTTTCGATCTCATTACATTCTGCTAACGTGTATCCATTAAAATGCTCATTTAGAAACATATTGAAATAACACAAATATGCTGCGACCAAAAGATATTAGCTTTGATTGATTAAACACAAGTTAGACTAATTAATGCAAATGTCAAGGGTTTTTATGGGTGATATGAGTTACATAGGTGCACCATATTACTAAATGAATTTATAAGAGATTTATTGTACTGTGCTGCACAGCTGTAATTCAGAATTGCCATATGCAAATAGAAATGGGACCAGACGCTAATGGTGACTTAAATTTATTGTCTTGGAACGTCCTCTTGCTATTCTTGCTCTATATATTACTTTTTCATTGTGCCTGATGATATAAATATAAGCCATGGTTGATGCCAGGTTCAGACTGAAACACTAGGTTGCTTCTACTCTCATATTTTAAATATGTAAATTACATAGGGATATATTATGACTTTTCCCATTCAGTGGACTCAGTTGGAGTGTAAGCTTTTCTTGTTATTAGGATGCTATAGATATAAGACAATAAAGCACACAAGTATGGTATAACATGTCGGAATTCAGAATGTCGACATTCGTTATTTTGACACCATCAAGTCCACATTGTCTAAAAGTCAACATTCAGGATTTGAACATGTTCATTATGTCAACACTCCTATTTTAGCCTAACCCTAATTATAACTTAACTCTATTTGCTGTCTAACCCTATCCCTTATTATAGCCTAACCCTAATTGCAGCCTAAGCCTAATTGTAGCCTAACTCTAAATGCAGCGTAACCCTAATTGTAACCTAACACTAATTTCAGAATAGCCCTAACCCTAATTGTAGACTAACCCTACTTGCAGCCTAAGCCTACCTGCAGCATAGCTCTAACCCTAATTGCATTGTAACCCCAATTGCATTTTAACCCTAATTGCAGCACAACCCTAATTGCACCATAACCCTAATTACAGCCTAGCCCCAGACCTAACCCTAATTGTAGCCTGACCCTACTTGCAACCTAGCTGTTATCTTAATTGCAGCGAATCTGTAATTGCAGACTAGGCCTATCCTAATTGCAGCCTAACCCTAGCCCTAATTGTAGCCTAACTCTAACTGCAGCCTAGTCCTAACCTTAATTGAAGCCTAACCCTAATTGCAGCTGATAAAGCTAAATATTTATCTTATATAAAACCCTTTATGAGGTCTAAGAACACTGTACGCTATTTACGTATGGAGTACCGTAAGGGTACGCTCGTTGCGTAACGATCGCTTAGCCGTGGTCGAGACGCTCAAGCGTCACGTTCGCTCACGGCCGAGAGATCACAGGCAGACACGCTATTGGCTGCCGACTAACGTAATGATTCGCTATAGCGTAGCGGACGCTCGGGACCACGAGGAGATCACCAGCGGCGCTGACGCTCACGATGTTAAACCTTTAAATCTAAACCATAAACAATGTAATATGCTGTAAAACCTTAGTGTAGAGATAGGGTGTAGATGCAACACAGTGTAACCTTATTAACTTAAAAGCTGTTTGAGCGTCACCGACGCTCTGTGAATACTTAACACTATAAGAAATACACAGATACCGTGCTTAGGGTCCAACGCCTAATATATATATTATGAATGTTATACTTGCAAAAGAATTAATACAATACAAGTCATACACTACAATATAACATAGACTACCTAACCGGATAACTACACAGGAAATACAATACAATACTATTACGTTTAAGAGAGTACGAGAGAAAGAGAAGAAGAGAGAGAGAGAGAGATATGGCCCATAACATCAAGAAAGACAATATGATTGCGGAGAAAACTTACGCACAAAGGAAACGATCGCATGCGCCTCTGGACATCCAGCTCCCGATTTTCAGCAATGATAACCGTTGAAGAGTGAGCTGGATGTGATCGGCTTGTCTATTTATGCCCCACACACAATACAATTCAATGGTCCCTACAATCTCATTGTTCATTGGACACAGGAATTCCTCCTCGCATTATAACAAAAGGTCATAGGTTGATTCATACAGGTGGGCTGTGACGATTTCCAACTGCTCAGGTGGGTGGGCAACTAGGTTTCCCGCCGCATGGATAAGTAAGTGCAAATAATAGTAAATGGACATAAACTTCTTATGTCCATAACTATTCGCACGAGCGATTAATCCGCTTCAAACCAACACCGGAATATTGCTAATTAAATACTCTTCCGATGGGTACTAAACACCACTGTATTACTCCTGTCTGACCCTTCGTATCAAACAAAGGGGGATTTCTCTGTTCATGAACATTCTATATTAACCAAACTTTCAGAATCTATCAAAGGGACCATGATCTACAAAATACATTATATAGTGGAAATATGTAACGAAAGAGTCGCACGCTACGAACACATGAACTCTACCGTAAATGCACATACCGCGCGCCCGCGGGTGCCCGCAACAGCGAGTATGCGCACGCACGGGAGAGCGCACGCATGCGCAGCGCAGACCTGTGTGAGGTGCAAATATGGCAGTGTGCATAGAGATATTTTTCTGACTTTGACAGTCCACCCTTTGGCAGTCAACAATAACTGCCACTTCCTAAAACATTTCAAAAAGAGAAAAATATATGTCAGGGGTTAATACATTTACATGGTTGGGTAGGGGAGGAGAGGAGAAGGTAGGAAAAGGGTATGACCTAGTGTGATAGCAGAAGCATGTGTGTATGAATCCGTGCTTGGGGGTCATGTATCATCGTGCCGTACGTGTTTTAAATCAAGCTTCGAGGTATTGCGAAGTATACATTTGAATTCCTTCTTATCCCGTGGTACTGGTCTGTGGATGGGCTGTCAAATTTTACCGAGCTCTTTTCGGATTTTGAACAAAATGGGGAGCACATTTTAGTTGATGATACATGAATGGGGGAATATGTGATTGCTGATATCTGTGCCTGTATTCCTTATACTATGTGTGTAATTACCTGAAGGTTGTAGAGATGAAGAAAAGACATAATTACGGTAAATGCAGTGGTATTCTATGTCAGGTAAATGAACATTTGTCGGTTGAAGTCTTGTTCGGTGTCTGTTGAATGCAGTCTTCTTTGTGCTTTTGCCCATAAGGTGCGAGCAAAAGCTTTGTCAATGTCCATAGATTTACAAAAGTGTTGGGCTAGCGTAATTTTAAAATTTCTAGGGAAACTGGGGATCTATGGCAAAGTTCATCAAAAATCTGTGTATCAGGTTGTCAAAACTTCTTCTTTAATCCATCTGTTGTCTGTATATCGGCTCATCAAATTCCTCGTCCAAGTGGGTCTTTTTACCTTGGAGGAAAACGGAAAAACAGGTGAAAGAAACGGACCGTAGAAATCGCATTTTCATCACATCATTGTTTCTACATTTGGGTCATAAATCAAATCCATTGGAATTACAGTTTCCTCACTCCTTAAACTCATCACCCTGGTACTTCGTTTGCACTTCGTTAAAGCCTGACCGCATCTAAATATCAAGCCAATCGTTATGATAACACCTAAGATACATAGGAGAAACTTCCCAACATCCATTATGACTCCTTGAGCCCATTCTCCTAAACCGGAGAACCAATTTTGCGGGTTCAACCATGACACCCAACCAGTCAGCTCATTACTCACAGCAGCAAGGGTGAGATTGTGTCTCCTGCGAAATTCCCACTTCAGTTGGAGAATATCGTCCATCTTTTGGTCTATGACCTCGACTGGGTCCTCGGTACTATTTGTAATATATGTGCAACATTTCACGCCGTACTGCGTTGCCAGTGTGACACAATATCCACCTGTTACTGCCGTGAGATAATTGAGAATCATTCTATGCTGAACCAGTTCTGTTTTATAAGCTTGAAGTTCTCTTCCAGTATACCTAAACGTGTCATCATACATTTCTGTGATATTGTCTAACAAATTTGCGAGCGCAGATATGTATTTATAATTCAACACTCCTCTGGCGGTGCGAGTGAAATCTAACGCGATTAGAAACTGAATCCCGGTGGATTCATGGATCATGTCAGAGGCCGGATGCTCTGTTCTTTCTATCAGGTGCCGTTTAACTACGTGCTCGTAATGGGTGTGAGTATAAGGAGCTTGGGCAACACGGTGTATATCCTTCATTTTGGCATGTGATACAGTCATTACTTCAGGCAGTACTTTTCCAATATAACACAATCCTTCAGAGTTTGGGGCAAGCCACTTATACGCCTTCCTCCCGCATATGAAATATGCATCATCGGGGAGAACATATGGGACGGAGTAGGACATAACCATATTACACATCTTCCATGTGAAATCTCCTAACCCTAATTCTCCCATCTGTCTAGTACACGTATCAGCTTGTACGATATGTGCACAGTATCCTGGTGATACCTCTCCAACTCTCGTAATCCTATTTCCTAGGGTATACCTATATCGGAAAGATTTTCCTCTACTGGCTATGTGGCGTACAAGCTCTGTATCTGTCGGCATTCTATCTGCTCTATATGAAAAGGTCATGGTTTGGTTACTCCATGACACTTCCCAATTTCCCGGCTTTCGGGGATTGGAAATGTTAAAACATATGAGGGATCTATCCACATGATATTGGTGGAGCTTCAAACTAGGAGGACTGGAGATATTAAACCTCCTGTCCACCGGCCTCCCACCACTTAGCTCAAGTACCTCCCCTATCGTTAAAGGAAATGGTACTAGTCCTGATTTGCTATGACCTTGAGGTACTTGAGAGCATACCCAACAATCTGTTTGATTTAACACACTACCCACTAAAGAGTGATAGTCACTCAAGGGATGCCGGTCCATGTGGATATTAAAACTGGATTGGCATTTCTTAATGCACCCATCCTCAACTACGTTGTCACAGAGCCTACAGATACAGTTTTCTTCAGCTAACAATCCTTCACAATTCCTTCTATGGTCAATGCTATCGGATCGTTTTCTGATACTCGCCTTTGCTTGTTGATTATGTTGTTCTTGGGAAACTACGCCTCCATCTCTGTCATCAGAACCCATTCCAGAACCTCTCTCGACCTCCATGGTACTCTCGCCGGAACAGACTGCTCTGGTCAACATCATGGTCAACAGGAAAATCCGGATCACAGTCTCTTGGGGCAAGTCCATCTTATAGGAGGAAATGAAGAAGAATGAGAAGGGGGAAAAATAATTTGAGGGAGGGGGGATGGGAAGTGGAGAAAAACAATAAAAGGGAACAGGGAATCGACAACTGCTTTTGATCTTGTGATTCTCAATGCTCAGGTGCCGCCTCAGTCCTCCTGGAACAGACACTCCAGTGATACAACTTCCTCTACCGTCTGTTCCTTATCACGGGACCTCTCTGGATCAGCAACCTTCTTACAATGGGACGAATGAACCCAAGTCTCTCTCTCGGCAACTTTCAATGCTGTAGTGCTAGTCAATAAGACTTGGTATGGTCCTTCCCATCTGTCAATAAGGCAACCTGAGCGTAGAAAATTCCGTATCATTACATAATCCCCAGGTTCAATGTCATGACAATTACTATCTGGTAAATCAGGAATCACCAACTTCAAATTATCATTTTGATTCCTTAGCTGTTTACTCATGTTAATCAAGTACTTTACAGTCACTTCATTGTTACACTTCAAATCATCCTGAGGGTTAATCATAACATGCGGTTGTCGACCAAACAAGATTTCAAAGGGAGACAGATTAAGAGGGGACCTGGGAGTGGTTCTGATGCTGTACAGTACAATGGGTAGAGCTTCTGGCCATGTCAATCCTGTCTCTGCCATAACTTTGCTCAGTTTATTTTTAATAGTGCTGTTCACTCTTTCTACCTTCGCACTCGCCTGTGGACGATATGGAGTGTGCAGCTTGCTATCAATTCCCATCAACTTACACGTTCCTTGAAAGACATCACCTGTAAAATGGGTACCCCTATCACTTTCAATTATTCTAGGGATACCATATCTACATACAAATTCCTGCACAATTTTCTTAGCAGTAAACATAGCGGTATTTGTGGCTGCAGGAAATGCTTCGACCCAATTTGAGAAAACATCTATACAAACAAGTACATATTTCAAATTTCGACAAGGGGGTAATTGAATGAAGTCAATCTGTATTACCTGGAAAGGGCCGCCTGCAGGTGGGATATGAGATGGTTCTGTTGGTATTGACTTTCCGATGTTCTTTCTCAAACAGGTAAGGCATGACATTGCTCTCTTACCTGCATGAGATGAATATCCTGGGGCGCACCAATATGCTCTTACCAACTTGCACATTCCCTCCTTGCCCAGATGAGTCAGCCCGTGAGCTGCCTCAGCTAAACAAGGGAGATATGCTCTGGGGGCCACCGGTTTACCTTGTCCATCCGTCCAGAGTCCTGAGGACTCCTGGCCATATCCTTTTGCCTTCCAGACTGCCTTTTCCTGTGTGGAACACAAATTTTGCATTTCACACAACTTCTGTGTGTTGATGGTATTAAATACCATCAGTTGCGTGGTGTCTGTCTGTCTGGGGGTACCAGCTGCTAACTTAGCTGCTTCGTCTGCTCGGCTGTTACCAAGTGATACTGGGTCTTGGCTATATGTGTGTGCTTTACACTTGATAACAGCCACTCTGTCGGGTTCCTGTATCGCTGTTAGAAGCCTTTTGATGTGAGCTGCATGCGCTACCGGTGTACCAGCTGCCGTCATGAAATTTCTGAGGCGCCATAGGGCTCCGAAATCATGGACTACCCCGAATGCGTATCTAGAGTCGGTGTAGATATTGGCTGATTTGCCCTTAGCCAATTCACATGCTCTGGTTAGGGCGACCAGTTCAGCAACCTGGGCTGAGTGAGGTGGGCCTAGTGGTTCCGCTTCTATGGTGCCTTGGTCATCTACGACTGCGTATCCAGTACACAAGTCTCCCGAGTCTGACTGTCTATGACAACTACCATCCGTGTAGAAAGTTAGATCTACATCTTCCAGTGGGTTGTCACTGATGTCAGGCCTTGCGGTAAAATTTTGGGTCAAATATTCCATACAATCATGTGTGTCTTCCTTTGTGTTAAATTCTTCCCCACCACTCTCATCCTCCACCCTTTGTGCCTGTCCAGGCACACCTGGGAGATATGTTGCAGGATTTAATGCACTGCATCTCCTTATGGTGATGTTTACGGGGGCCATTAGTGCCAATTCCCATCTTGTAAACCGCGCTGATGAGACGTGCCTGGTTAGGGCAGAATTTAGCAAGGCTGACACTGCATGTGGTGTATGAATTGTGAGGTTGTGACCTAGCACTACATCTTCGCTTTTCGTTACTAGCAATGCTATCGCAGCAACGCTTCGCAAGCATGTGGGGAGGGATCGCGCTACCGTGTCTAGCTGAGCGCTGTAGTATGCTACTGGCCTGCTGGCATCACCGTGCTTTTGGGTTAAGACGCCTGCCGCGCAACCAGCACTTTCTGTTCCGTACAGCTCAAAGGGTTTCCCATAGTCTGGCATACCTAATGCTGGTGCCTGCGTTAGGCACTGTTTAAGTCTCTCAAATGCCAACTCGGACTCGTCTGTATGCGAAATCCGATCAGGTTTGTTTGAGGAGACCATCTCCTGCAAAGGTAACGCTAGAATGGAAAACCCTGGGATCCAGTTACGGCAATACCCACACATTCCTAAAAATGTTCTGATCTGTTGCTGGGTTTGTGGCAGAGTCATGTCTCTAATTGCTTGAATTCTATCAGCGGTCAGGTGTCTCAGTCCTTGTGTTAGACAGTGTCCCAAATATTTTACCTTAGTTTGGCATAATTGCAACTTGTCTTTGGAAACCTTGTGTCCTGTGTCTGAAAGATGAAACAGGAGCTGTTTCGTATCCTTCAGGGATGCTTCCAATGAATCAGAACACAGTAGTAGATCATCCACGTACTGTATTAATACTGATCCACTCTCTGGTTGGAAAGACTGTAAACAATCATGCAAAGCCTGGGAAAAGATACTTGGACTGTCTATGAAACCTTGTGGTAATCGAGTCCATGTGTATTGGACTCCTCTGTATGTGAATGCAAACAAATATTGGCTGTCAGGGTGCAGAGGTACCGAAAAGAAGGCGGAGCAGAGGTCAATAACAGTGAAAAATTTCGCAGTGGGAGGGATTTGCATAAGGATGACAGCTAGATTTGGCACTACGGGGAACTGACTCTCAACTATTTTGTTAATCCCCCTTAGATCCTGCACTAGCCGGTAACCCCTCCCCCCACTCTTTTTCACAGGGAAGATGGGACTATTGGCAGTGCTGGACGTTCTTACCAGAATGCCCTGTTGTAGCAAGCGCTCTATTACGGGGTACACTCCTAACTCCACCTCTGGCTTCAGAGGGTACTGTGGGATTTTTGGAGCTATCCTACCATCTTTTACTTGTACAACTACCGGAGCTACGTTTGCCATTAATCCAGTGTCCTGTCCATCTTTAGTCCAAAGTGACTCTGGTATCTGGGATGTCATTTCTTCTACTTGGGATGGAGTCCTATTTGTCATAATGGTATGTGACATTAATTTTGACGGGGAGTCTAACATGTCTCGCACTTCCTGAGCGTGATTCTCAGGTATGTCCAAGAATACACCTTCAGGAGTACAATAAATGACGCACCCCATTTTGCACAATAAGTCTCTTCCCAGGAGATTAGTCGGTGCCGATGCAGCTAGCAAAAAGGAATGCTTGGTATGTAACGGCCCTACTGTAATCTCGGCTGGTTTGCTAACAGGGTAGTGCTGGACTACTCCCGTTACCCCTATGGCTGGAATTGTCTTACCAGTGGTTCTCATGCCCACTGTCGAATTTATCACTGATTTGGCCGCCCCTGTATCTACAAGAAAGTTTAATGATTTACCAGCTACATTGATTGCAATTTCAGGTTCACTCCCAAGACTTGCAATCAATTTTACTGGCTGCAGATTACAGGTATGGCCACACCCCTATTGGGTATGGTGACCTCCCTGAATCCTGCTGGCAGCAACTGCTTGTGAAGGGGTTAAATGGGAACTACCAGTGGCTTGCCAGTCTCTGTTCGGGGGGTATCTTTTTGTTTCCCCTGTATGTGGCTCATAACTCCGTCTCTGTGGACCTTGCTCCCAATGTCGTGTGTCGTGTCGTTGTCTAGGGGGTTGATATGAGTTTTGTGAATTTTTCACTCTACAGTCTCGTGCCATGTGTCCCTGTCTATGACAAGAAAAACAAGTTACCACATTTGACTTACCCACAGGGTTTGGTGATTTATACAAAGGCTGCCTTGTGGTCAGGGCCTGTATACTTACGGCCATTAACTTATCACCTTGTGACTCCCTGTGTCGGGTGATATTCCGGTCGTGATCAATAGCAGCCTCTCTCAAAGTAGCCACCGACAGACCTCGCCAACATGGTTGCGTGGTCTGTACTCTTGTCTTTAATGTCTCTTTTAAACCATCCATTAGTACAGATACTGCTACTTCTCGATGGTTTATGTTTGTTTTAATGTCCTCTATACCTGTGTACTTTGCCATTTCTAGTAATGCCCTGTGAAAATATTCTGCAGCAGTTTCTGACTCTTTCTGTCTAATGGAGAAAATCTTGTTCCACTTAACTACCGCTGGGAAATACTCTTTTAACTGTAAACTTATTCTTTTTACGTTATCTTTGTTGTACACATCTGTAAGAGGTACATCCTGATCTAATCCACAGTCAGCCAAAAATTGAGCTGCGTCGACATTTGAGGGTAAACATGCCCTCAGCAATACCTGCCAGTCTTTGTTATTGGGCTCTAAAGTGTTCCCTAGGTCTCTGATGTATTTCTGGCTAGCAACTAAATCTTTTCTAGGATCAGGGAATTCAGACACTATGGTTCTTAATTCCATTCGGGAAAATGGGCTGTACATGGCAATGTTCCTAACAGGTGTGATTCCTGTCGTGTCAGTTTTCCCATTTGGCACTGCTATTACCCTAACAGGATTACGTTTACTAACATCACTCTGTGTAGGGTCTACAGCCTGTGGTGAAATGGTTTCAGCATAGTGTATGGTGCCGTACTTACCTGTAGATACGACCTCACCTATCCCTCCGCTAGGGGCTTTTGTTACTAATCTCGTGGGTGGAGCCGTGCCTAATGTTGTCTCTGCTATGGTGGCTGCTAGAGAGAGCGCCGATATTGTTGCCGATTCGTCCTCTTGATCACACTCCTGGGGAAAGTTCAAAACAGGGTACAACTTGCACGGGTTAATACTTGCATTAGTTAACTTATTAACATTTACACAGGCCCTCATTCCGAGTTGTTCGCTCGGTATTTTTCATCGCATCGCAGTGAAAATCCGCTTAGTACGCATGCGCAATGTTCGCACTGCGACTGCGCCAAGTAACTTTACTATGAAGAAAGTAATTTTACTCACGGCTTTTTCTTCGCTCCGGCGATCGTAATGTGATTGACAGGAAATGGGTGTTACTGGGCGGAAACACGGCGTTTCAGGGGCGTGTGGCTGAAAACGCTACCGTTTCCGGAAAAAACGCAGGAGTGGCCGGGGAAACGGTGGGAGTGCCTGGGCGAACGCTGGGTGTGTTTGTGACGTCAACCAGGAACGATAAGCACTGAAATGATCGCACAGGCAGAGTAAGTCTGGAGCTACTCAGAAACTGCTAAGTAGTTAGTAATCGCAATATTGCGAATACATCGGTCGCAATTTTAAGAAGCTAAGATTCACTCCCAGTAGGCGGCGGCTTAGCGTGTGTAACTCTGCTAAATTCGCCTTGCGACCGATCAACTCGGAATGAGGGCCACAGTTGCTAAGTGTTTGTTTGTTACACCCTAATGCGTCATTCTCCGCAACCAATTTCTCTCCTGATATGTATGGTGGCGGCGGGGCTGTCGCTATCAATTTCTTGATAGGATTAGATCCCGCCGCCAGAGCCAATCCTCTCTGTATTTCACCCTCCTGTTGCCATAACTGCAAATAATCATAATGTTGGATTCGTCTCTTTGTTGATTTAATGAGACATATCCTCCTCCTTAAATTTTGCAACACTTCTGATCTAAAGCTACCTACTCTTGGGAATTTCTCCCCGTCATGCACTGTCATTCTCTCCCATTCATCACATAAAACCTCTGTATGTGAGCCATATTTTTCACACATTACGTACCTTGCCGACCCGACTGGTCGGTTTACTGAATCAACCCGAACCGAGGTTGATCGCCCCCTTCCTGAACAATTGGCCCCCATAACTTGCAGGCGTTGCTTTCACCACCTCTGACCTTATTTCAGGGTCTTCAGCGAACCCTTACAAAAACCAAAATGTTCACGATAGGCTGACGGTGGCGGTTTACCGAGTACCCCACTCACTCGCCCACGCCGACCAATACGACCCACACACTGCCTTAGTGCTGGCGTACTCGACCCAGGGCCCCTATGAACCTCTATTTACTGGAACATGCGAGGGATATCCGCAGAACACTTACTCTTTCCAGTAACTATTGGTTGTTGGACAATTCCTGAGTGACCAGCGAACTTCCCTTCAGAAAATAAAAAATTACACAAATCACATCAGAGTGTACAAATAGTTTTATGACCGGGATCGTACACAAATGGTACTGGTCAGATTTAACTAATGTACACAATTACGTGCGGTACAATCGTTCAGCACATAAGCAACTAATCTTATGTACTGAGCGACCAGTGGAATCGAAAATTTCGGCTGCGAATTCCTTCAGCCAGAGCTTTATTGGCCTATATGGGTTTTTGCACCAACCCCCTGGGTTGTGCCCTTTTCTCTTTTATGGCAGACTTCTTAGTCTGCTGTACCTGGACCTCCCGGTCTGTAGTATGACCTCCTGTCTACTATTCTCTACTGCTCAAATTTTATGTTTAACCAGAGATGCCTCCCTAGCCACCATGCACGTCACTTACATGTATGTACCTCTGCGAGAACTCGACTTCTTGTGGTTCAACCTGTAAAATTGTATAAACTTATATATACAAAACACTCACTCACCACACGTACACTTTTGCTTCTATTTCTATTTCTGCGCAGAAATTTTCTTTAGACCAGATGTGTTGTGAATTTGGAGAAGGATCTGTTAATCTAAATTTCGGACACTAAAAATAGATTTTTGCGCTATTTATCGCCTGATGCGCTACTTATCGCCTGTTGCGCTACTTATCGCCTGTTGCGCTACTTAAAAATCAACTGTCGTGTGACTTGAGTTACGTGGGCGTACCCAGACGCTCCGTTGCGTAATTTACGCTGCGTGCGTCGGCCTTGACGTACGCGAGTCTCAGCCCTTTGTTAGAGACACGTGTACACAAAACCAATGCCCACCGCCACACAACTAACACTTTTATCAATGTAGATGATCCTCGATCGTCTACCGCGCAACACACCAATCTCTCCTTTTACCTTAGGTAGAGTTGCATGTGGGTTTTACACTTTAACTATGAAATAGCGACAAATCTCTCTTAGCACGTTTTATCAATTATAAAATGGCAAACAGGAGAGTGATATATGAAAATACACGAATGAAAAAGAAATGCAGATATGTGCGTGTGTACGCAAGACAGAAATAAACAGTTTTAAAAGACACTAGCGTGTTGTTCTTACCTCCGGTTCCGGATTCCTTCAGCACCCTTTACTAAGCGAAGCAGACGCTTATCCAAACAGCACTACGAGGAATATGACCTCCCGCCCTTTGCTGCTGGATAATGTCTGCTGAAATTACCTAGCAGAGATATGTGAAGGACAGGACGAGCCGCCAATTGATAAAGCTAAATATTTATCTTATATAAAACCCTTTATGAGGTCTAAGAACACTGTACGCTATTTATGTATGGAGTACCGTAAGGGTACGCTCGTTGCGTAACGATCGCTTAGCCGTGGTCGAGACGCTCAAGCGTCACGTTCGCTCACGGCCGAGAGATCACAGGCAGGCACGCTATTGGCTGCCGACTAACGTAATGATTCGCTATAGCGTAGCGGACGCTCGGGACCACGAGGAGATCACCAGCGGCGCTGACGCTCACGATGTTAAACCTTTAAATCTAAACCATAAACAATGTAATATGCTGTAAAACCTTAGTGTAGAGATAGGGTGTAGATGCAACACAGTGTAACCTTATTAACTTAAAAGCTGTTTGAGCGTCACCGACGCTCTGTGAATACTTAACACTATAAGAAATACACAGATACCGTGCTTAGGGTCCAACGCCTAATATATATATTATGAATGTTATACTTGCAAAAGAATTAATACAATACAAGTCATACACTACAATATAACATAGACTACCTAACCAGATAACTACACAGGAAATACAATACAATACTATTACGTTTAAGAGAGTACGAGAGAAAGAGAAGAAGAGAGAGAGAGAGAGAGATATGGCCCATAACATCAAGAAAGACAATATGATTGCGGAGAAAACTTACGCACAAAGGAAACGATCGCATGCGCCTCTGGACATCCAGCTCCCGATTTTCAGCAATGATAACCGTTGAAGAGTGAGCTGGATGTGATCGGCTTGTCTATTTATGCCCCACACACAATACAATTCAATGGTCCCTACAATCTCATTGTTCATTGGACACAGGAATTCCTCCTCGCATTATAACAAAAGGTCATAGGTTGATTCATACAGGTGGGCTGTGACGATTTCCAACTGCTCAGGTGGGTGGGCAACTAGGTTTCCCGCCGCATGGATAAGTAAGTGCAAATAATAGTAAATGGACATAAACTTCTTATGTCCATAACTATTCGCACGAGCGATTAATCCGCTTCAAACCAACACCGGAATATTGCTAATTAAATACTCTTCCGATGGGTACTAAACACCACTGTATTACTCCTGTCTGACCCTTCGTATCAAACAAAGGGGGATTTCTCTGTTCATGAACATTCTATATTAACCAAACTTTCAGAATCTATCAAAGGGACCATGATCTACAAAATACATTATATAGTGGAAATATGTAACGAAAGAGTCGCACGCTACGAACACATGAACTCTACCGTAAATGCACATACCGCGCGCCCGCGGGTGCCCGCAACAGCGAGTATGCGCACGCACGGGAGAGCGCACGCATGCGCAGCGCAGACCTGTGTGAGGTGCAAATATGGCAGTGTGCATAGAGATATTTTTCTGACTTTGACACAGCCTCCTACTAATCCTAATTGCAGCCTAGCCCTAATACCTAACCCATAGCCTAACCGTCATTTCATGTGTCCACATTCTGAATGTGTCCAAAACCTGAATGTTGATATTAACACCATGGTGATTTCATGGTGTTAAAATACTGAATGTCAGCATCCTGACTACATCCTGTTCACAGAAGCTAGCATCGAAAAGCAATGCATTTATCGCACAAGGGCGTCCACACATCAGTACAATAAAGTAATCAATTAATATATATTTTATAGAAATGGTTTACATTTAAACTACTTTTAAACTATCCTTACCACAATATAGGTCTGCATCTCTTAAGTCTGATTTTTATGTTTTAATGAAAGCACATCAATCCTGCATACATACATTAGATTTGGAGATATTATGCAAAAAAAATAAAAAATAAACACTAGCTTTATTCAAACCAGTTATGGAGGGATGGAAAATCATAAGGATACTTTCCAAACTGTCACTCAATACAAATATGCATCACAGTGTACTGTACTGTACATGCGACATGTGCATATAGTGTAGAGGAACCAATAGACATTGGTGTGCAATACAACCTACATCAAATTGGAGATGGTATGTGAGGGAAGTGTATTTATTGATTTCTCTATTAATAGAACATAGTCAAATCTAGATATGCTGCATTTCCTTAACATGCTGACTACAGTCATTACAACTTATTGAAATAAAACTGTTATTTATACCTTGTCAACAGTTGGTGTTTTAAATGTTCCACATGTCAATGTAATTCCATTGCATTGTACTGTTTACACAATGAAAACACAGAGACGGCTGAAATTGTGAAAAAGAAATAAAAAGTACTGCACAAGTTGCCTGGCTTTCTTTATTTTGTACTGAATTATAGCGTGTTAACTGAGTTGTGCAGCAGAACAGATTGTCAGTGGGCACGGTATTGTAAGACACTGATCTCTGTGCATATGGTATAAATGGTACATGATTATGGTATAAATAGCTCATTAGTGAACATTGCCTAGTACCACAGACCTATGGGGTTCATTCCGAGTTGATCGCTCGCTAGCTATTTTTTGCAGCGCTGCGATCAGGTCAAAACTCGGCAAAACTGCGCATGCGTATGCCCCGCAATGCGTTGGCACATCGTACGGGTACAAAGCGGATCGGTGCTGAGCGATGGATTTAACAAAGAATCCATTCGCACAGCCGATCGCAAGGAGATTGACAGGAAGAGGGCGTTTGTGGGTGTCAACTGACCGTTTTCAGGGAGTGGTTGGAAAAACGCAGGCGTGTCCAAGCGCTTGCAGGGCGGGTGTCTGACGTCAATTCCGGGACTGGACAGGATGAAGTGATTGCAGCGCCTGAGTAAGTTCAGACCTGAAACTCAGAAGCTGCACAAAACCTTTTTGTACCGCTTGGCTGCACAAGCGTTCACACGCTTGCAAAGCAAAAATACACTCCCACATAACTCAAAGAAAGGGAAAAATTGGAGAACTACTACTGTAAGTCCTCCAGAAAGGAAGCGCTATTCAATTAAATAAAAGATAATACATTTTTCTCTTACGTCCTAGAGGATACTGGGGATCCATTTAGTACCATGGGGTATAGACTGGTCCACTAGGAGCCATGGGCACTTTAAGAATTTGATAGTGTGGGCTGGCTCCTCCCTCTATGCCCCTCCTACCAGACTCAGTTTAGAAAATGTGCCCGGAGGAGCCGGTCACGCTTTTGGAAGCTCCTGAAGAGTTTTCTGCATTAATTTTTCTGTTTGTTATTTTCAGGCAGGACTGGATGGCACCATCCTGCCTGCTTCGTGGGACTTAGGACGGGGGGGGGGACAGACCCAACCTCTTGAAGGGTTAATGGTACCGAACCCCGCTGACAGGACACTAGCTCCTGAGGGAACTATTTGCAAGCCCCACCACGGTGAGCGTACATTCCTGCAGCACGCCGCCACCCCTATCAGAGCCAGGAGAGTGGTGAGTACTAAGCCGGCATCCCAGTTAGCGGGTCGCCGGCCATTATGATGGTACGGAGACGCACGGCTTCTTACATAAGGCGGACTGCGTCTCCAGACTCAGTACACAGTGCAGACACACAGCTTCTCAGGGGGTACTATGGTACTAAATGGATCCCCAGTATCCTCTACGGACTACGAGAAAAGGATTTACCAGTAGGTAATTAAAATCCTATTTTTTTTATTCATCAATACATAAAGATCAATCTCACAATATAAAACCAATATAACAATGTCATTGGTGACAATTATCCTAATTCATATGACAATATACTGAATCATTTAAAAAAAAATAAATAAAAACAAATATTGATGGAAAAAGTTACTGACGTTCAATAAACCATAGACTTGGATTAATGGAGCTTTCCTTCCCAGGTTAGAGAGACACATTTGTCAGTATACCTGGTGCTGCAATGTAAACCCACACATACTGTATAAGGTATTGTAGGACCTATTGTGGGTTTACATTCCAGATCCAGAGATTAACCCTCTTTCCTAACATAATCCCAGGAACTCTTTGGGAAGTTCCACTTTTTCATGGATGCATTATTTAAAAACAATTACATTGCGGTTATCACTGAAACGCTGTTGGTCAGATTCTTTGCATGCATGTAAGTGTAGACCAAGCACAGTATAAGTTACAGAGGGTGTTGAGAAGGGGATGCAGTTAAAAAGCCGGCTGTCGGGATCCCAGCGTTCAGGAGTCATAGCCCGGAATCCCGACAGCCGGTGAAATACAGACACATGAAATCCTGCACGGTATACCCACTTGGTTGGCGGGTTCATGCCACCAGGCCCGAAGCATGGTGAGTGCAGCGAACACATGAGGGGACTCGCTGCCTGGGTTCTGGCAGAGGGGATGCCGTTGTCGGTATACTGACAGCCGGCATCCCGTCTGCTGGTAAATCATACCAAACCCATTAAGTGTTTCAACTATTTTGGCAGAATGTTTTGGGGTTTTTTTAACAGTATTTTTATATCTGGTACTACAGGTCCCAGCAAGGACTGCATGATTCTAACAAGCACCTGCATAGCCACGAACTTTCTGCTTGCCATGATTTGCCAAGACTAGTAGTGCCACAATTTTTTTTTATTTCTGACATTTACTAATTAGTTACCCCAACACCAACCAAAACTGATGTTAGTTCATTGAACACGGGGATGTTTTTTTCTCAGGGAAGAGGCACACAAGCCCATGGAGGTCAGGCTGGGACTGTGTGTCAATGTGACTGGGGGAACCCACACTGTGGGCTTTACTGTTATGGTGTCAACAGCATTGGGTCACAATGTTGAGCAATCACCTAGGATGCTTGGCAGACTAAATGAGGGATCTTGTAGGGCATAATGGCGATTGAGATTCAGGCAGTCAAAGTCCTGTCACTAGTCACAAGACCAATGCCGGGATCCGGATATCGATCACAATGCTGGTGCCAGAATAATGACTGCCGGCATCCCAATCCTAAGTATACCAGGGAGGGTTAGGCTGGGAAGGGGGAGGTTAGGTTTAGGCTGCAGGGGGAGGGTTATGGTTAGGCTGCGAGGGGGGAGGTTAGGTTTAGGCTGCGGGGGAGGGTTAGGTGTAGGCTGGGAATGGGGAGGTTTGGTATAGGCTGCGGGGAGAGGGTTATGGTTAGGCTGCGAGGGGGTAGGTTAGGTTTAGGCTGCGGGGGGGGGGGGTAGGTTTAGGCTGGGAAGGGGGAGGTTAGGTATAGGCTGCGGGTGGAGGGTTAGGCTGGGAAGGGGGTGGTTAGGCTGGGAAGGGGGAGGTTAGGTTTAGGCTGCGGGGGGAGGGTTAGGTTTAGGCTGGGAAGGGGGAGGTTAGGTATAGGCTGAGGGGGAAGGGTTAGTGTTAGGCTGCGAGGGGGGAGGTTAGGTTTAGGCTGCGGGGGGAAGGTTAGGCTGGGAAGGGGGAGGTTAGGTTTAGGCTGCGTGGAGAGGGTTAGGCTGGGAAGGGGGAGGTTAGGTTTAGGCTGCGTGGGGAGGGTTAGGCTGGGAAGAGGGAGGTTAGGTATAGGCTGCGGGGGGAGGGTTATAGTTAGGCTGTGAGGGGCGAGGTTAGGATTAGGCTGCGGAGAGGGAGGGTTAGTGTTAGTGACCACTGGGTAGGGTTAGGGTTAGGCTTTGGGGGGAGGGACAGTTAGGGTCAGGCTGCAGGGATGGAGGGTTAGGGGGGAAAAGGGGATGGCTAGCATACTTACCTAGTAGGTGTCAGATTCTGTGCTTTGGGATGTTGCTGTTGGTATTCTTCCGCTTGCATACCAAGGATACTGATACCATCCCTTCTAGTAAATGGATGTGAGACAATTCTGGGAGTTGTATCCCACTCATAATGGCTTCCTATTCTGCAAGTACACCCCACTTGTTCTGTGCATCAAGGATGACAGCATTAAATAATGCAATTGCACAGGGTGTCCATCCCCTTCATAAAAAGCCTTGAAATCAATTCTAAATAGTTGCTATTGAAAGAGACTGCAACCATCCAAAGTTTCTGTTGCTTTACATTTTCCATGATATATGTTTGATAACATTTTACATTATTTATATTTTACCTGCTCCTTTTAATATTTTGTGTCATTTGTAAACTTGACCATGTCCCTAATGACATCTATACATCTCTATAGCCCACACATTGCCATTAGGCCACACCCCTAAGCTGCTATATAGTGAGAAGATGGTCAAATCTTAATTATATTTACTGGATAGCTATGGGAGGTGTTAAAGAGATACTATATGGTTGCCTTGTGGTAAATCCGTTACTGCAGTAGGTGCAATATTTAATCTACAAGGCAATGTCCCCCTGTCACATTTTTAGCAGAATTTTTCTCCATCAGAAAATTGTGGTAGAAAATTACATTCTAAATGAAATAGCTAAATACATATATTTATATACAAATACAGTATAACTTTTGTAGTATGATCAAAATACTTTGGTGATTTTGAAATCTGACATGTACAGCTATCAACAGCAAAACTGGCAGTGAGAATGAAAATAACAGTATTTGCGGCAATTATTACATAGTGACTGTAAGAAATTGTCAGTGACATTTACATTACACTTAGAACTACTAATAAGTCAGACCTAAAAGTCAAATCATCTTATGACCTTATTGGGATATACAGTATGGCATGAAAAATGTAGGGATAGATAGATAGATAGATAGATAGATAGATAGATAGATAGATAGATAGATAGATAGATAGATAGATAGATAGATAGATAGATAGATGAATTATTTGAGAATTTGATGACTGTTTACATTTATTTTTATACAGTATTTTATTTTACCATTTTACCCAAATTCCATAGTGGAAAAATCAAGTGATATGTAAATATGCTCCAACGAGAGATTTTATGCTCCAACGAGAGAGATATAAATATGCTCCGAGAGATTTTATACGCTCCAACAAGAGAAAACATAATATAGATGGATGAAATCAGATTTTCCTCTAAGATGTAGTAATTTATAGCTTCCATCATTGCCTTCTTCACAGTTTGAGGATTTGGAAACGCACCTGCTCAGTGCTTACAAAATAGCTAAATCTATGAAGTAGAAAATGTTATTGTGTTTTATTTATTTATTTCAGTCTATTCACCTGTGATTCACACAATTGGTTTTGCAGAAATGAGGCAGCACAGGACGAAACTCTCAACTGAAAACAGAATAGAGTGATTTAGGGTCTGTAGTAGGAGATGGAACGCAGCAAGCTTCTCATCTACCATCTATGAAAGGCTTTATAGATTAGTCTTTTGTTGATGAATGAACAACTGAAACAGTACAGTACACTGGGAAATTAGCACTTAGATAAGTGAGTCCATTGCCATTTGTTTATCTTTCTTGCTTCAGACCGTTACAATGTGCTGCTTCTGTGAAGCATTGTGGAAATGTTTTAAAAATACTTTTAATTATATTGTAGACTAGAGTCATGTACTGTAGCTCAATCATTGTTCCTAGAGACAGGTTTGGGCAGAATGAGGCCCAGGGCAGAAAGTTAGGGGTCATATAGTATTAGAATATAACATATATACATATACAGTATATTGTATAAACCCAGATACTTAAACCCAGCATAATTAATAAAATATATACAACAGTGCACTGTAGTCAGTATTGAAGACACAGGATTATTCTGTTGGGAATGGGGATGGAATCTCGGCGACCGGGATCCCGGAGGATAGTATACCGACAATAGGATACTGGCCGTGAGTTTGCCACAGGTTCTATTTCCACACAAGTGGGAATAGCCCTTGCGCAGCTGTCGGCATTCTCGGCGGTCGGGATCCCAGCGTCAGTATTCTGACCGCCAGGATCCCGGCTGCTGGGATATTAACTACATCCCTTCTGTTGGATAGTATGACAGCAGGTTATGCTTTGCAGAGAAGACCCTAATTTTGGTGGCTAGTATGCTATACAAAACTCCCATTCATTTGGCAAGAATATAATGTAGTATCACATTTTAATGGATAGTTTATACCAGTGATGGCCAAACTTTGAGCTCGGTATCTCTGAGACCGATGTTCAGCTTGGGTACAAGTTGCTGGGATTGACCTGATCTTCCCTGAAGATGCCAGTGTGGAAGGCCACCACCACCCGGGCTTTCAGGATGGATCTACAGATGGCTCCACATACACCGTTCCCCATTTAAGTCGTGTTGGCAAATTAATCATGCAATGGAATCTGCGACATAGCCACACCTTGTGATTTTTCTTAAGAAATGCTACTTTAATCCGCTACTTTATGTGAATTCTTTTGCAGCATAAAAAATAATATTTGGAATCCATCCAAAATCTACTTGTGGTGGAGCGTCTTAGCTATACTCAGCATTTTGTGCCAAATTAAGCAAAAGAGGAAAGAAGGATGACAACACATTTGTATTCTAGTTGATGGCCTTACACTCCCGGGGGCCATGGACAGGTACTACATCAAGCGTCCCTGCCTCTTGATGTCCTTGGTCTCCTCCAGTGTCTCGAACACACTTACCATCTGCTCCAGGGAGAAGTTGAGAGTGTGAGAGTGTACAGCAGGAACATGGACAACTCTTATGGGGATGAGTCATTCCAGGCTGAGGCGAATAGTCACTGTATCTCAGTCTTTCATAGTGATCTCTTTCATTCCTGCCCATTGTGGGGAGGAGATCTCACACTCTGAGAAACCCCCCCCCCCCAGTCAGTCAGTGTATGCCAAATCCTCCCCAAAACTGTCAATGTATACCAAATCCCCCAACCAAGTCAGTCAGTCAGGATATGCCAAATCCTCCCAAGTCAGTGTATGCCAAATTCCCCACACATGCAGTCAGTTGGTGTATGCCACCATCCCCCCATCAGTGTATGATACAGAATGGAGGCTGAGCCCTGACAGATTGTGACAGTCTGAACATGCTCCAGGACTCACCATGGAAGGCTGTGACTGGCCTGTCCAGTCCACCGTAAACAGTAGTTCAAGATGCTAATCACCAACGGGATGGGATCGGGTTGGCCGTTCTTGTTTGTTGGAAGTCGGTGTGTATCAGGGGCTCTTGTTACACCTCCTTGTTTGGCATTGCTCAGGTCTCTCTGACCCAGGTTTGATGAAAGACGGTGGCATACTGCACAGGACCCCACGGCTCCCACCTGCAGGGAGTATGTGTGTGGGCTCCGTTTCAAGCCTCTATTCCGGTGATAGTGCCTCCCCCCCTTCTTACAGAGTGATCAACATTTTCCAGTTATTAAGTTATCAATGAGTTGGATATACTGTAACTGTCCCCATACTAAAAATAATTAGTAGCTTAGTAGCTTTTCCAGCACACCCATGAGGTAACTACCCAGTGTTGTTTTTGATTTTCGGGTGTCGCCAGTAGCCCTGATCCCCAGCTTTTCTTTCTATCCAGTTTTATAATGATTTATCCAGTGAAAGATGGGTTTAAAGATTTTCTTCTGTTATCAATGTTGTTATTCCAAGGCTTTTGGGTACACAACATTTTTTGTCTTCCCACCTCCATTTCTGACAGTTATTTTAGCTCATTGATTTATGTTTATTTCAGTCAGTTATTTCAGGTCATTGAATGATGGTACTTTCTGTCAATTATTACAGTACATTAAAGTTTTATCCAAATCCATCCAGTGGAAGACACAGAACAGGCTCCCAGTGTCAAAGTTCTGCCCAGTATACACCAACGGGAGGTCTGACCACGACCCCAACCCCCTAGTAAGTCTTCTTGGATTCAATAAGACCATTCTGTGAAGTTTTTTCCAAATCCATCAAGTGGAAAGCCCAGAATAGGCTCCCTGTATCAAAGTTATGCCCAACGTACACCAACAGGAGGTCTCTGTGAAATTTTCCTCAAAATTGATCCAGTGGAAGGCTCAGAACAGGTTCCCCACATCAAAGTGCTGCCCAGTATACACCAATAGAAGGTCTGACTGGGACCCCAACCCCCTAGTATGTTTTCCAGGATCCAGTGTTAACACTCTGTGAAGTTTTCTTTCAAAACCAAGCAGTGGAAGGCCAGAACAGGCTCACTGTGTCAAAGTTCTGCCCAACATACACAAGTGGGAGGTCCAACTGACCACAACAACCCCCTAGTAGGTCTTCTGGGATGCAATGCTTCCACTCTGAAGTTTTCTTCAAAAACCATTCAGTGAAAAGCCCAGAACAGCCCCCCCCCCCCTTACCGGTCAAAGATCTGTCCGGCATACACCAACGTATGGTGTGTATTAAGTGAGTGTATGTAATAATATATATTTCCATATGTGTGATATATATTATATTATTATATGTCATACAGAAATTAAATTATTATATAAGTGATTTTTAATTGGTGACAAAGCATTTATCCAAACTTCTCTGTATATACCTATAGAGAAAGGATAAAGCCTTTGTGTATATCTATATATGAAGAGCCGTCAGAAAAAGGACATCAGAAAAAAAGGGGTACCTTAGAAAAAAAGGGGGGTACGTCAGAAAAACAAGGGGGAATGGGATATTTACAAAGATCATTTCAACTCTGTATAATGCTCTGGGTAGCGTCATCCTCCACTGTTATCGCTCTGTGTTGTATTTAACACTCCTATTTTTTTTTTAAATCATGAATAAAAAGACATAATTCACAAGACGTGTCTATACAGAATGAATGCAATAAAGTATTACCATTACATAAATAATACCATGGAGCATCATTCATTGATTCAAAGAGAGTAATAAAATGGTTTGCAATAATTACATAATGTAAAATACACATATACAAATCAAAACCCAGTAGAAAGTGTGACGAACAACTCCTACAGCAAAATGTAGTTCGGGGTAGCAAATTAATCAAAAACAATGGGACGATCCCCGTCTAGGTTGCGTAAAGCATGCCACGAGGTTAGACGTAGACTTTTGTGTATTCCTTTGCATATTGAAACAGTTTGTGTGGCAAAGTATCTTTCCCAGACATCAAAGAATGGACCAACCCATTTTTCAAAACATGGTTTCCACCCAATCCATTCTGAAAATGTTATGAAGCTTTTCTTTGTATAGGAGAATGATGGAGGGTGAGGCGTATCCAAATTTTGCAATATTGTTTTTTTAGCTGCTGAACTGCTAAAAGTAGCTTCCTCCCTTGGTAATACGTTGGGATTTTGGGGGGAACCCAAAAATGGCCCACTCAGGGGAAAGGGGGACATAATTAATTAATGTGGTTTCTGCATCATGTTTGACCCTCATTTAGAAACCTCTAATTATTGGACAGTCCCAGAAGCAATGATATAAATCTGCAAGACCCCAAGTACATTTGGTACAACTATCAGATGGGATTAAGCCCATAAGAAACTGTTCCGAGAAAGATAGGTTCTATGTATGATATTATAAAACAGTTCTTGGTACATACTTGAAGATAAAAGCTTGCAAGAAATATTAAGAAATCTCAAAAGGTCCTGAGTTGAGAGAGTTCCACTGGCTCAAAGCTGATTGTATGGTCGTGTGATATATGGGGTTACCCAGGAATATATAGTGAGAGGAAATCACTTTTATGTAAGAGGATCCTTGACGAATAAGAAGATCTAAGGGGTTATCCTAATCGGAATCTTTAAGTTCCCTCAGCACAGTAGAGACATAGTGTTGTGCTTGTAAAAATGCCACTGGGTAAGATTGAAGAATTTCAAACTTAGCCACTGCTTCTGAAAAGGTAAGAGGTTTTTTATCTTTCAATTAAGTCCCCAATTGATCCCTCCTAACCGCCATAAAGTGAAGGGGTGAGATGCAATGCTGCCCTGAAAGCCTGGGTTTTTGTAGAAGGGGAGGTGTATGGAGAAATGAGCATTAAACCCATTTTTATGTCTCAAAATATGCCAGACCTTTCTCATGTTCCATAGGAGAGGATTGTCTCGAAGAATAAGTGGGATATCCTGGTCACGAGCATGAAGAAAACTAGCAGTATTTAAATCACCTAACATCTGGGAGTCAAGTAGTGCATTTGCATACACATTAGTACCATGTATCCAGTCGATTAGATATCTTAAGTGGGCTGCATGACTATATCTCACTAAGTGTGGGAAATTAATTTCTCCATTGGCTTTAGTCTGGCATAGTTTGAGAAAGTTAATGCGAGGCCTCTTTCCTCGCCATATAAAGGAGCAAAACTGACTGTTGATGTGTTTTACATCTCGTTGGGTAAGTAAAAGAGGAAGAACCTGCAATAAATAGAGTAATCTAGGAAAAATGATCATTTTGATCAAGTTTGCTCTTCCAAGGTAGGAAAGGGTTAGATGCTTGCAGCCCCTTAACTCATTAGATATTTTGAACTGCCTTGGTGATATTGTATTTATATAAATGAGAAGGGTTTCTAGTTAAAGTTATGCCCAAATAGGTTAAAGAAGAGGAAGTCCATTCGATGGGAATCAAATGACTCCATTGTGGAATAAGCCTACCCGATCCAAAAAGCATTCCCACTGATTTGTCTGCATTAATGACCAATCCAGAGATGTCACCATAAGAGTTAATTTTGTCCAAAATAAGAGGGACTGTATCATGGGGGTTATTTATATGTAATAGAAGGTCATCCGCGAAGGCAGATATTTTTATTTCCCTTGATCCAATACGCACACCGTGAAACTGTGGCCAGTGTTGAAGAATCTGTAGTAGAGGGTCAAGTGATAATTAAAGAGCAGGGGAGAATGAGGGCATCCCTGATGGGTACCTCTGTAGAGGGTCAATGTATTGCTTCTCAACCCATTAACCAAAAGTGAAGTTGTGGGAGAACGATAAAAACAAGAAATTAATCTTATGAAATCCATATCAAATTCCTATATTCCAATACAAAGAATAGATGTGGCCAAAGCACTGTATCAAACGCTTTGTGAGTATCTACACTAAGCAACATATTGTTCGAACTAGATGACTGAAAAGAGTAAATGGTTGCTGCTATCGCAAATTTTATGGCAATAACCAACTGTCTACCCGCTACAAAGCCAAGTTGATGGTCAGTAAGTAAATTTGGTAAAATTTGTTGCAGTCGATTAGCCATAAATTTAGATAAAATTTTAAAATCAACATTCAATAATGGTATGGGCCTGTAAGACCCTAACAATTGGGGGTCTCTGTCAGGTTTCGGTATTAAGATTGTATGTGATTCATTGAATGAATGATGGGTAAAAAGGAGAGTCTCTATAGATAGTCTGATAAAGCTCATGTAAGGTCGGGAGTATATCATCATGAAGAATTTTTTAATAATCTCCTGACAGACCATCCAGTCCTGGGGCTATGTGAGGAGCAAGCTTCTTGATGACCTGGGAAATTTCTTCCAAAGTAATGGCACCACTTAGTTGATCTCTTTGGATCTGTGATCATTTTGGAAGATGGGCTTCTTGAAGAATACATTTTTTCAAGTCTGAATCAATCGCCTGATCCGCATAAAGGTTGCTATAATAGTTTTGGAACAGATGTAGGATACGTTTAGAGTCCGTGATAAGGCTACGATTGTGAGGATTTTTAATAGCCACAATATGAGTCCTAGTTTTCCAGGGACGTGACATGGTAGCCAAGAGTCTGCCTGCCTTGTTTCCCCACCTATAATATTTATGTTTAGAAATCTCCAGTGAGTTTTTGGCCTGAGTGATAAGAAAGGTCTCTAACACTCCTTCTTCTATTTAACATTTAGGGTCACTTATAATTGACCAGTAATTTACAGTTCAACCATGTTATACATTTATATAACTATTATACAACCAAACCAGGAAATCATCCACAACCAGCACAACCAATAGATCTTTGGAACATATTTTTTAGTTCATAAAAATGACACGATATCTATTCCTTCATTGAGGCCTTTGGGAGTAAGTGGATTTAAAGTGCAAATCCAAAAGGACTCTCTTCTAGACAATTGATTATCCCTGTTGCTTCCTCTATGATTTTCCTTCACATGTTCGAGGATGGTACTTACATTGTTAATATTATAATTATGACACTCCTTAAAATATCTTGGTAAACTATGGGTCTACATTTTATTTTTTATATTTCTCAGGTGTTCCTGTATCCTGAGTTTAAGATTCCTTTTGGTCTTCCTACGTAATGTAGGTTACAGCTGCATGTTATTCTATATATCACATATTGGGAATTGCACGTGAGGAAGTAATCATATTTCAAAATCTTTTTTGTGTCAGTATTCTCATCTATACAGATACTTGGAGATGTATCCATATGCCTACAACAGATACATATATTACAGGGATAACAACCTGGTTTCTTACTTAAAATATTCCCTTTTGGAGAATGTGGTTGTCTGTTGTTTAGCGGACGGAGTACACTTGGAGCCAGGATGCTTTTTAAATTCTTGGCTCTTCTATAAGTGACTGAAGGTCAATGTTTTTCTAAAGTTTTCCTTAATTTTTCTATTTTCTTCATTGTATTGAGTGATAAAAGATTGACTTCTTAACTTATCATCAGTCTGAATGGGTTTGGTTTTTATTATTTCTACCCTATCTTTGTTACAGGCTTGCAGTTTGGCTTTTTCCAAAAATTCTTATTCATAGCCTCTTTCTATAAACCTATCTAATAGTCTTTGAGATTGAACTCTTCATGGTCACTACAGATTTTTCCGTATTCTCAGAAACTGGCTATATGGGACATTGTTTTTGGAAGATGACAGCTGGTCGATGGGATGAAACTGTTTGCATCTGTTTCTTTACAATAACTAGATGTACTGATGGGGCTTGTACCTTGCCCTTCTAATTTCAGAGCTAGATAATCAATACTATATATGATGTTTGAAGGTAAACTTTTACGGGTAAATATCAGGTTGTTGTAAATTCACATTGATATAGGAGATGAAATCTTCAATACTTGAAGTATCACCAACCCATATAAGGATCAGGTCATTGATGTACAGTATCTCCTATAATACTTGATATTTATATTTTCAAATGTTGACCCATAGATAAAATGATCTTCCCAATCACCCATTAGTATGTGGGCATATGCCAGTGCAAATTTAGTCCCCACAGCAGTTCCTTGCCGCTGTACAGAGAACTCGTTCTCAAAATTGAAACAATTGTGGTTCAGTATGAAGCTAATACTGTCAATTAGAAATTGTTTTACATTCGGAGAGACATCTTTGTCCTGTCCTAAAAATTTTACTATGGCTTTAAGTTCTTTATCGTGGGGTATAGAAGAGTAGAGAGCTTGGACGTCTATTGTGTGCCAAACAAAAGATTGATGCCAGTTAAAGTCCTGGAGATCTTTTAACAATGCAGTGGAGTCTTTCAAATAAGATCTTAAGGTTTTTACATATTTTTGGAGCTTTAGATCTACAAAATGTGATAGATTGGCCATCAATGAATCAATCACAGATATAATGGGCCTATCTGGGGGGCATTTCTTATCTGTATGTAACTTGGGAATATGATAGAAAATTGCCATCCAAGGGTTTTTTATTTGCATAAATATTTGATATTCTAATTCCTTGTTACATAAAAATTTCTCTAATTATGCTTTATTAAGAAGGGGAAAAAAGTTGTATTTAGTAGTTTTTTGTGGTGTCTTCTTTCATAGGTTGAACAATCATCTAAAATCTTATATGCTTCCTCGAGATAAGATTCCCTCTTCTGGATAACTACACCTCTTACTTTATCAGCTTGTTTAATTACCAAGCTAGTATCTGATTTTAATTGTTTAATGGCCTGTTGCGCCATGGGATTTAGGTTAGAACTGTTTTTTTCAGGTTCAAGTTTAATTTTTCTAAAATCCTCTTTTACAGAATTGTAAAATAAGTCTAGGCAGCGTCCTCTCCATTCTACCAGATAATTCTTAGATGCTAAGGAAACTGATGGTGTGGAACTTGGCTCATTGTTTTTTTTGTACTGGAGTTTTAAAAATATGTCGTTGAAGAGTGAGAGCTCTAATGAATTTATTATCTATAAAGATATCAAATTTATTCACATAAGCATACAAAGAAAATATAGATGGTTTACAACTTCATTTTTATTATAATTTTTAATTATATTAACTATATAAATTTCCACTTGAACTATCTGGATACAATATTAATATCTTTGGTGATCAATTGTACATAATCTATGAATTTGTTACATTTGTTGAATTGGCCATATTTTGAGACATTATTTGTTTCCCTATCTTAAGTTTATATTATGGTATAGCTAGTAAGCATTGTATATTTTTTTCACAGAAATACCAATCAACTAAGGGTTGGTTACTACCTTTTTCTATAGAAGTTTCTCTCACACACATCTACTAAATAAGCAAATAATTGATTCTTTCTATTTAGAGACACATGGTTGACCAATACTATTTCCTATATATGTTTTTCTATACTATGTTTCATTAATTATACAAATAAAATATTGATGGCTTAGAACTTCATTATTATTATTTTAAATTATATTAACTATATAAATTTCCACTTGTACTATCTGGATACAATATTGATACATTTGGTGATAAATTGTACATAATCTACAAATTTGTAAATTTCTTGAATTGGCTATTTTTTGAGACATGCGTTTTGTATTTAAAGACACCCCTGAGGAAGTCACGAGAGACAAAAAGTGTTGGGTGACACCACCTTGACTTTAGTGGCCTGACATGCTGTCTATGAGCTCACCCTTGCTGGGGTGGAAAGCAGTTGGTTATACCATTAGGCTCACAAAAATTCAAGATGGAAAGATATATGTGCGATGTAAGATCTATTTTGTATGAAAAAAAAAATAATTTGAACATATGAAAAATCTTGTACAATCGGATTGATACAGAATTTTTGGGTATACTCTGGTATGAGGGTCTCTTTTCCAGACTCAGATAATTCTACTCTTCAAAAGAACCTCTGAAGGACTAAAAGTTTTCAAATGAAGCTGTGGACAACAGCAGATAAGGCACTGGTCTCTACTGGCAAGGGACATTTGGGGACAGCAGCCAATCTTGACAAAGATGTTGAGTGTACAAACAAGCAAATAAATCATTGTTAAAATTTGTGGTATTTTAAGCGCATCTTTGGCTTATTGCTGGGAGCTGTAGTTTATTTTGAGAATAAACACTGTAGTGCAGTGCTGGACACTGGCACCAGTGACAGTGGCCCCTTCACAGATTCAGCCCTGTTGGTGGACCCCTGGGACCCATCGGGCTCTAAGCATCTGCTTTGGTTGCATAGAGGTAAATCCACTACTGAGCCCAACTCCTCTACTTACGTCTGGGATTCATCAGGATTCTGACAGTCACGATCCCGCTGTCGGGCTTATGATTGTTGGGATCCCGACAGCTGGCATTTTGACCAGATCTTGTGTAGTAACAAGAGACAGTAAATTTCTAAGAAACAGTTTTCCAGCTCCTACAATAGCTAATATTGGACCTGACTCAGAGGAGGATGCAATTCCCCTTCACTGCTGCATCTTTGTATGCAGCGGTTCTGCGAAGATAATACGGCAGCCACCTCAATTTGTACTGAGATGCCCACTGTCATCTGCTGAGGTCTGCTGCTAAGACATACCATCTGATGCATCACCAGTTGCAGCATTGGACCTCTAAGAAATGGTTGCTCAGAATGTATGTTGCAAGTAAACTGCTGGAGCTGGAACCAATGTCTCTGAAGATGCAACTGCTGGCACCGACACCCCCCTCTCCTCCGAAATGGTCAAAACATGCCTTAGTAGCAACCCCCTCATTATCTCCAACAAACGGTCACTGTCTGTAAGTCACTCTGCATCCTAATCCACACTACCACCACCATTTCAAGACCATTGCGGCACATTCGCAGTACAACACCTGTGAATCAGGCCTATTATCTCACTAGACCATATAAACATATAAGATGATGTGCTAGAGATTCTAAAAAAAATAAATTAAATATGTACTTGTTAATTTGCTCCAGACGTATACAGTTTATATTTTTTCAGTGTATTTAATGTCCTAGTGGGATGCAGTCAATTTACCTACAATCAAAATCCCAACGGTGACCGACGGTCAAAATACCGGCAAAGACAAAATACCGACATGGTCAAAATACCGACATTTCATATGTTGACAGGATAAAAAATCGACATGAGTTTTTCATGATTTTTTAATTGAAACCAACTTGTTCATACTTTACAATCCCAGTGGACATGGAGGTGGAATATAATAGCCATGCGAGCCATGCGAGGAGACGCGGTACACTTATGCATCATACACACCCCAAAAAAAATAAAAACTTGTGTCAACTTTTCGACCGGTTGACATTTTAAATGTTGGTATTTTGACTGTGTCAATATTTTAAATGTCTGTATTTTGACCATGTCTATATTTTGACCATGTCGGTATTTTGACCATCGGTCAATTGTTGCCAGTATTTCGATTGTAGGTAAATCATACTGATCCCGTCCTAGTTCCTTTGAAAAATCTGAACTAAAAAAAAACCAACTCTTTATTGGGTGTGGAACAATTCAGAAATGCAACAACATTTTTGTATTCCTTCTTTCGCTAAAGGTGCATACACACGGAGAGATTTTGACTATGAGAGATTTTGACTAACTTTTCCCTTGAACTGGCAGTAGGAGATTTTGACTAACTTTACCAGAGATTTTGTCTAACTATGCAAGAGATTTTGGCTATGGGAGATTTTGGCTATGGGAGATTTTGACTATCTCATTTAAATAAGGGGATGAGTGTCATATATAGGACGATTTTACAGGGTGGCTGGTATTTAAATAGCTAAAAGTAAAAAAAATTTTTTGCGTGGGGTCCCCCCTCCTATGTAAAACCAGCCTCGGGCTCTTTGAGCCAGTCCTGGTTGTTAAAATACAGAGGAAAAATGAGTAGGGTTCCCCCATATTTAGACAACCAGCACCGGGCTCTGCGTCCGGTCCTGGTTTAAAAAATACGGGGGACAAAAGACATAGGGGTCCCCCGTATTTTTCAAACCAGCACCGGGCTCCACTAGCCAGGGAGATAATGCCACAGCCGGGGGACACTTTTATATTGGTCCCTGCGGCCGTGCCATTACCCCCCCAACTAGTCACCCCTGGCCGGGGTACACTGGAGGAGTGAGGACCCCTTAAATCAAGGGGTCCCCCCCTCCAGCCACCCAAGGGCCAGGGGTGAAGCCCGAGGCTGTCCCCCCCATCCGTGGGCGGTGGATGGGAGGCTGATAGCCTTTCAATAGTAATATTGTTCTTTACAGGTGGCCTACAGGTCCCAGCAAGCCTGCCCCAGCATGCTGGCACTTGGAGAACCACAAGTGCCAGCATGCCCGGACATAAAGGGTCCGCTGGCACCTGTTGTCCACCTGTAAAGAAAATATTGGAAAAAAAACACGACACATTCTTTAAAAAATCCTTTATTAAACTGGGTCTTCACCTGGGGGCGGCGGCCTTTAAGCTCTTTTGCATGGCCGCCGCCTTCCCAGGGCTTCCGGCGTCTTCACCTGGGGGGGCGCCACCTCCCCAGGGCTTCTGGGGTCTTGCTCCGGCGTCTTCACCTGGTGGGCGGCGGCTGCTAAGCTCTTTTGCATAGCCGCCGCCCATCCAGGACTTCCACGGCGTCTTCAGTCTTCAGGAGCTCTTCTCCGCTCCTCCTCCGCCGTCGGACTGAAAGCCGCTGCCTCGCGCTGACTTATATAAGTCAGCGGGAGGGGGCGGCTCGCGGCGGCCATCTTGAATTTAAAAAATGACGCTGAGGCGCCATTTTTGAAACTGGTACCGCTCCGCTGCCAAACTCTGCAAAATAAAGGTAAATTTCCCCCGCCCGCACCGCTGCCGCAACCCGCCGACGCCCACACCGCATCCCGCCACCGCCCGCACCGCCGCCGCAACTCGCCGTCGCCCACACCGCCACCGCAACCCGCCGCCGCCCGCACCGCCGCCACAACCCGCCGCCGCCCGCACCACCGCCGCCTGCAACATCGCTATCGCTGGGAAAAATCGCTGGCCTCTTAAAGTATTAGCGATTTTTACTAACTTTTGCAGCGACATAGCCAAAATTGACTTGCCTGCACTGACTATTTTCCCCAGCGATAGCGACCTAGCGGGGATGCGCATCGCTATCGCTGCCTGTATACACACGGAGCGATCTGCACTAACTTTCTGAGCGATTTTGACTATATAGTCAAAATCGCTCAGTTATATCGCTCCGTGTGTATGCACCTTAAGTCATGTACTTATTTATTTGCATTGTCTATATTAATAAATAAACAAATGAAATAGCAATCAAACATCGTGTCTGTTACAAGTTAGCAAATGTGAAGTTTCTAAACTGTAGGTGGATGTTGCTTAGTGGTATTCACAGCGGTGGCTCTTACTTGTATTTAGTAGGGGTGCTGCTGCTACCCCCATACATGGAGAGGAGACAGCCAGCTGCCAGCTCAGGATCCCGGGAACCTCTGCAATGGATCCGGAAGGTGTTGAGACCAGTGCATACGCAGATGCCGTGGTGCGACTGCGCATGCGCAAATCCCTGGCTTCAATGGACTGTACTGGCTGCAGCCCATAGAAGCCAGATTGGGCTGCGCAAAAGACAGGGAGTGTCTTCCTATAGCTGTCTGCTAATCGCAGCCCAGTTTGGCAGTCCCAGAGGGAGGCAACAACTTCCAATGGGACTGCCTTGTGTAACTGTGACTGACAGGTAAAACTTCCAGTAGGAAGTCACTGCCAGTCACAGTGAAGCCAGTGCAGTCACGGACTGCATCTGGCTCACTGACATCGAGAAAAGGTGGCAAATTTTACCGGGGGGGCTGCAGTCCTGACCACAGTTACAATCCACCATTTGGGTATTCCCCTGGCCTTCTCTTAAGAGAGGGGCTGCTGCTGACCCTGACCCAAAGAAAGAAGAGATCTGATCCCAATGAACTTGACTAATTAGTGATGAATAATGTATTTAGAAAATTAGAGACAACAGTAGAACTAGCTTGGTACAATAGGATTTTTTGGGTGCCATATTATAAATTAACTTAGAATAAACTATCAGTTAATAATTTAAAGCTAAGGATTATTTGTCCTATTATTTTACATAGTCATTCCTATCGATAAAAGTCTATTAATCATGATGTTTCTTTTTATGAATGTATATAATTATGTCTCTGAAGAGTGATAAAATAAACCTTACAATGTCATTAGCTACATTAACCCAACAGTCTTATAAAATTGATTGTTTTTATTTTAGTTTCATCAGGTGGTACCCTGCAGACTTGCAGACAAGAGAAATGGTTTCCACTAAGTAGTATGCTTCAACAAGGTTTACCTGTGTTGGATCCCTATGTGGACGCTGTCACTTCTCATTTTAACAGCAGGTAGATTAGTAAAATCTTATTTATTACTGTTTTAATACTTGGCTGTCTGGGACGGAGGTGTTTGCATGAAGGTGTTGGTAAATATAAGTATTAGTGGGCACCACTTAACTTTCACCAAGTATTAGGCTTAGTGAGCTATTACTATCAAATGAGGTCCTACATCCTGATCCAATGAATCCAAGAGTGATACCTGCTGCTTTATCTTATGGTTAACCAATGGAGGATGTCTTTGGTGGTCTTGCTGACACATGCTATGGTTTGGTGTTGCCTGTCTATGACTCTCAGCTTATCTGTCTCTCTTATCTATTTGCCTACTATCATCTGCTTCACCATGGCTGACAAGTCCACAGCACAACTGCTACAGAATTCAATAGGTAATATACATATGTCTAACAATCAAGTGACTAGCTCTTATAAATTTGATATGGCAGACTGCTGAATTTATTAGTTAACTAGCTAAAGAACTAAATACTGACTAATGAAATAATCAACACTAGTATTAGAAACTGAATGATTAGCTGTTCAAATGTTAGTGAATGACTAAACTGTTTCATCAACTATTAAAAACAACCCACTAACTCAGTGTTTCCCAAATCTGATCCACACGCACACCTAGCAGGTCATGTTTTCAGGATTTAATTAATAATTTACAGGTGATGTATTCTACTTGACTGGGAGAAGTTTGGGTCTACTTGACTAATTTTCCAATCTGTTTCCACAGACAGAAATCCACAAAGCATATCTAGGTATGTGGTTCTCTGTATTGAGGTTCTCCAAGTGCCAGCATGTGGTTCTCTGTATTGTGGTTCTCCAAGTGCCGGCATGCTGGGGCAGGCTTGCTGGGACCTGTAGGCCACCTGTAAGGAACAATATTAACATGCAATGAACCCCGCACCAAGCGCCACCAGGAGTGCGGGGCATAGCACTGGGCTATCAGCCCAGTGCTGGTTGTTGCTCGGGAGGGGGGACCCCAGTATATTTTTAGGGGGTCCCCACTTTCCAAGGAATTCCTGCCCTGGGCTGACCGGTTTGAGGGCTGGTTAATGTGATAGTAGGGGGACCCCACACTGAGTGTCCCTCCTGCTATGGCATTATCCCCTTTGCTGGTTGTGCCTGGTGCTGGTTATTGCTAAATGTGGTAACTGCACGCATTTTTTAAGGGGTAATGTTAATTAGCCAGTACCTCCCCAGTCATAGAACTCACTACACGTCACTGGTTTCTGCATCCCACATTATTTTTGCATTGCATCCTATCTTTGCACATTGTAATTGCATTTCATTATTTGTATTTTCAGTTTTACCAATATCCTCTAATGCATAATAAACACCATTCTTCAGATTATCACATCTGATTGGGATTATTGAAAAGTAGAGGTGTTTATGCTGTCTGTCTGAATTTGGTTAAAAGAAACACCATAGTGAAGACAGAACAATGGACATGTAATTGACAAAGAAAAGGCTGCACAAGTGCAAATACAAAACTGAAGTAGTGCTACAAGCATTATGTAGCCCAGTAAACATCTTGTCTGGGCAGAGTGAATTATTATCACACAGTTTATCATCAAATATTAACAGCATCATTCCACTGGCTACACTTGTATAGTAAGGAGCACCATGGAAATGGTCTACCATTTCTGAAACGGCTTTACAAGAGAAAAAAATGCTCACATCAGATATTGTGCTCATGCACTTTTAACTATCTCTACCTACTGTATCAAGTAAGCAGGTGTTACCTCACCATATGGCGTAAGGACAGTCTTATCACATATTATACCCAATGGCAGAAAGTGACCAATCACATTTGCATTGAGATCCATAATAGTGGCAGAATGCAATATGCATGAATTGATGGAAGCATTAAGTCTTGCATAGGGAGAAAGGAAATTGCATCTATCATATAGGACAGATGTTGTGTCTATATTTAAGCTTAACAAAGGAGGGGTTGGCTATGATATCCCAACACTCAGAATGCCAACAGCTAAAATCCTGATGTTCCATATCCCAATGGATTTTGCTAAATATTGTTACTCTAACTCACCCCTCCTGCAGCCTAACCCTAACTGGTCCCTTTGGCAGCTTAACCCCAACCCTTCCCCAAGTGTCTAACCCTGACCCCTATTATTACCGTTGGCATCTGTCAGAATCTTGAGCAGTGGGATTCTTCTGCCGGGTACTCTGCTGCTGGGATTCTGACCCTTGGCATGCTCAGCGCCGGGATGTTGACTACATAGCCAAAGGAGTACCTGCAGCAACAGCTGTCATATTGTAAAAAGGATCTTTTTCTTGGGAGCTCAAACTTTATGGCAATGTTTATGATTGTCACAATCCACTCTACAACAAACTGATAGGTCTTCCCAAACAAACCAAGAACATGTGTTTTACTCAATATTGGTATAGCAACTTCCAATAATTAAAGTTGTCATCAACAGAGATACCAGAAATGGTCAAGTGTTATCTACATTGTGTGATAGTACAGTTAGAAGTTGGCTGAAACATTGTATCCTGTATTCTGAGCAAGAAGGAATCAACTGTAGATAAGCCAAGGAATGTTAATGTGTTGTTCTAAACTTTTATAAAAGAGCTTTGAAAATATTGCAAGAGGCCACCTAGGCACAGTTAAATTGAGGGCTTAGCTGCAAGTTACAGTATGTATGATGGAATCAATGGTCAAATTGATATACAGTAGTTACACATTTGGGATTAACCCTAGTTCATATTAATTATGCAGGTCTATTCATGGATCATACTGTATGTTTCTGATTGTGGAGGATGCACTATAGTTACCTAACAGAATTGTAATGATAATGGACCCTATAATGTTTCTTGATAGTAAGGGCATAAATCACGTCATTTCAGCACCATATTATCCGGCCACCAATGGATTAGCTGAATTTTTGTTTCAGCCATTAATGAGGACTATTAAGAACAAAGCCACAAATAAATGACTCTACAACACAATCAACAATTTATTACTTGTTTATTGAAATGCTGCTACAGGGTAAACTTTAGTAACGATGTTCCTCAGATATCTTGTTGAGACTTACTGAAAGAAGTGTGTAGGTAAAGAAGTGCATTATAAGCAACTAACAAATACTGTATAAATAAAACACCAATTAAAAATGTCAATATTGGTCAAGAAGTGCTAGCATGAGATTATAAAGATGACAAATGGCAACAAGGAAAAATTATTTCAAGTCTGGTCCCTTACTGTCGATGTTGGAGGATGTTTATAGTGTCATTTAGATCAATACTAGGGAGAGAAGTCACAAGATCAAATAACTAATCAATTCAAATGGGCTGAAATTGTTGAATAAATCTAATAGCCAAATATATTGTTGGTTTAACAATCACAGGTGACTTTATAGGTATATACCACACAAAGAAAAACAAAGAGGGTCTGTGTATTTGATTCTACTTCTATCAGAGATCATGTATATTTAACTTTTATTGTTAAATAAAAATAGTTGCACATTCATGTGTTAAAATAAGCAAACTAGTATTAAAAGATTTTGTATAGAGTGAGGAAGATAGAAGTGAGTGCTCTATAATTGTATCCAGGGCTGTTGCACGGAAATATTGCGTGCGTGTACACTGGCAGCCAGGTGGGTGGGCTTACCACACAACCAGGTCTCCAGCGGCGGCACCCAACAGGCAATGCAGCAGCACAGTAGCTGCCAGGGGCAGGCTCCCCATAGAAACGGACCTGGTTGTTTCATATCTGACTTGTAAATCTATACATATAATGAAACTGTAAGGGTTGTGTCTGTACATAGAATTATTTTTTTAGGAATTACAACTAGGGACTGTTTATAAAATATACAGATAAAAAATGAGAATGTTTGTTTGTTCCAACAAAAACTACTGGATAAATTTGGATCACGTTTTTTTAATATTGTACATCTTAGTAACCTAGTAAGAAATTTTGGTACTACAGTATGATCTCGATGTGACTTCAGGGAGAGATGCAATAAAGGAAGCAGAGGCATTTCTAGCGTCTTCACTGCCCAGGGCAAGATGAAGAACAGTGCCCCCCACACACACAAAGTAAACTAAAAGTGTTCATGGCCACATAACGGCTGTGGCCACTGAAAATGGGGCGTGCTACCCTTTTCTTGGCACTCTGGAAACATTCCTTTCCATTGCACATGCACTTGATGGTTTCTCACAATTTGGAACCTCTGAAGAAATGCATCCTCCATGGGTAGAGTTTCTTCAGTCGGTATTCACTATTCATCTAGGTCACATCATTTGGAAAACGCCTGTTTGTGTAAGAATATTAACAAAGTCATCCTCAAACAATAGTGTTTCAACCAGTCTCATACCCCATGTCACTTCCTGCCCCCTGCATCTCTCAACAACACCATCTTCCCCCTGTCTCTCAGACACACCATCTCTCAGCACACAATCACCTCCCCACTGCATTGTTTCTCAGCACACCATCATTTCCCCCCCTGCATCATCTCTCAGCACACCATCACCTACCTGCATCATCTCTCAGCACACCATCACCTACCTGCGTCATCTCTCAGCACACCATCATCCACCTGCGTCATCTCTCAGCACACCATCACCTTCACCCATGCATCATATCTCAGCACACCATCACCTACCTGCATCATCTCTCAGCACACCATCACCTTCACCCATGCGTCATCTCTCAGCACACCATCATCTACCTGCGTCATCTCTCAGCACACCATCACCTCCCTCTGAGTCGTCTCTCCCAGCACACCATCATCTCCACCCTGAGTCACCTCTCAGCACCCCTCCACCCCTCCCCCTGCATTGTCTCCCCCATCATTCTATGGGGTAAATTTACTGAGGTGTTTTTTGTTTTTTTTAGATCTGGTGATGTTGCACATAGCAACCAATCAGATTCTATCTGTTATCTTCTAGAGGCAGCTAGATAAATGTTAAGTAGAATCTATTTGGTTGCTATGAGCCACAACACCAGTTCTAAAAACTCCCACCTTATTAAATTTACCCCTATGCCTCTCTAATCCCCCTTTTATTCTTTGCCTCTGTGCTCCACTTTCATTCTATGCCTCTATGTGCCCCCCCCTTGATTCTATGCCTCTCTGTGCCCCCCCCCCTTCATTATTTTGCCTCTCGGTGTCCTCCCCTTTATTCTTTGCCTCTATGTCTCCCGTCTCCCCCTACATTCTATGCCTACCTGCGTGTGTCTCTTCCCTCCCCCTTCCCCTCCGGCAAGGAGCGGGGATGATGGTGATGAGCAGCAGGCTAAAGCTCAGGAATCAAGATGCTGGCATCGGTGTCACGCTCCCGGCAGTGCCCCTAGCAAAGTGGGAGGCTGGGAGCTGCTGCTGCAGTAACACCTCTGAGCATCACTTGCTTGGCAGCATAATTGTAATGGGTGGGCGGCTGCGGTGCAATAGTTGTGGGTGGGCCCAGTGCAGGTATGATGCCCTGGTCGGTGTTGCCTCCCACTACTGGGCCTGCCACGGCTCCCACATTTGCCCTGCTCGCCCCGCCTTAGTTATGCCACTGAAATGAAGAACCAGTTGCTTGACTCTAAAAGTTGGTTTTCTGATCATGCTTCTGCGGAACTTGGCGCCAACCAAGTTATGCAATTGCTCCGACTTACAATGAATACTCTGCAGAGGAACCTAAATGGTGCAGGTGTTTATACAACGTATGCCCCAAATCCCCAACAATTTTCCTTTTCAATTCAAGTGCATGAAGTTGCCTGTAAGCATTTGCTTTGCAATGATGATTAACAAGTCACAGGGGCAAATGCTCAAGGCTTCAGGCATAAATCTCAGGACCAGCTTCTGCTCCCATGAGCAGGATTATGTGACTTGCTTACGTGTTAGTAGCCACAAGCATCTTTTTATGTTAATCCCTAAAAGGAAAAACTGCAAGTATTGTACAAAGAAATTTTGTGATCAGTGTGTACATTATAAAATACACATCTACTGTCTTTGCAATATTAGTTCCACTGAGCAATAATAGACATCCATGTGAGCAGAGTTGTGGGCAAATGCTAGAAGTATATGAGTCACAACAGAGCTAAAGAGTGGCTTTCTTCTGATTGCACAAGGGCATAGCCAGGCACACCTGATATGTCCCTAAAAGGCATATCTGCATCTTCTTCCTCTAACATTCCTTTAGTGTGTTTAGGTTACAGTACATCAGCCTTCCCGTTCCTGTTCCAACTCTCTAAGAACGAGAGGTGTATTGGGCAGCTACATCTCAGTCCATATGCAGACTGAGAAAGCCACTGAGGACTAAATAGGAGTAGAAATGTGGTAAGAGACAAACTGAATGGATCCGGTGATTGATGATTGCTCAGTATATGCCATTGGCCATCGGATGAGTCATACCAAAAATAGGGCTGGTGAGATGCTATGGTACAGGTATGTATTGGCATAGTTGATCTATTCCATTGAGAGTGAGAGTGATTTGGCAATGAAGCAATGTCCATGCTTTAATTATATGCTAGATACATTAGAATGATTATGTGTCAGGTTAAGTGAATTATTGGATGAAGGAGTGTTTCCAAATGCCTGTCTGTCTGCTTTATTCTATTTGAACGACATTACTAACACTGTGAATGTTTTGACAGCAGATGAGTGGAATAAGCAGAATGTTATTTAACAGTGCATACTAACAATTGTTGCACTGTTTTGCTACAAGTGAATAGGTGCATCTTCTACTAACGGATGAATTACAATTTAAAATGGAAATTAAATAATTAAATATAGCTCTATGCTTAGTCATCTGTGGCCATTTGAATGAAATAATGTTGTTCATGAAACAAAGTCTGTGTACATTGGATCATCAAACAGCAAAGGTGTCACTATCACAATCGTGCTCAAAAGCATTTGGATTTCAGAATATTTTAAATATCGGCTTTTCAAAAATGGGAGACTCAACCTTTACTATAATTGCCAGTTGTCTCTGACTATTCAAATATGTTGTGAAATTCAAATTGCGCTTTGAGGAGTACCACCACTCCCAAACTTACAGGACCTTCAGTCCTTATCTACTGCTTAGTGTTCATTTACACCAGTGGTTCTCAACCGCAGTCCTCAAGTACACCCAACAGTTCATGTTTTCCAGGTCTCCTCATCTGATTGCAAGTGAAATAATTTGCTCCACCTGTGGGTCTTTTAAAATGTGTCAGTGAGTAATGAATATACCTGTGCACCTGCTAGGTGACCTGGAAAACATGAACTGTTGGGGGTACTTGAGGACCGAGGTTGAGAACCACTGATTTACACCATCCAAGCTGGTACAAGAGTCCATTCTTCTTCTCCTGTATTCTACTACTGCATCAGTAGCTTGGTCTTGTTCTTTGTAGTTTCTAGTGCTCTGATTAACAATAGGTTGATCTACTGTAGTCCTGCTACTGTTCTTATGCCGTGTGAATGTTCTAATGCGCTTAGTGGCTAAAGCTTAAGGCAAATACTCTATAATAATGCCTAGAGGTTTTTGTAGATACACCCACTTCAAACTTACAAACACAAGGACATTTCTAAGGAAAAAAATAAATACAATAGGTGCTAACAATTCAAGAAAGTGTACATTACACAGTGGTAGCATCCAACGCCAAAAGAGGACTTTTTAGGCTCTGGAACTAGGGGGCCAAAGAAGTGAGTGGGTGGTAATGACATCCATTGTGAATACCAGGGCTCTCTGTAAAAGCATGCTGCTGAAGGGAGATGTGGTTGGTGAGCTGTGGTTGCACCTTCCCAGGCAGAACCAGACCTTGACATCTTTTACCTCCCATTTTCCAGAATGCTGTCCTTTGCACAGGGCTGGATTAAGCCTTGGGAGGTCCTGGGGCATTTAAGACAGGGGGACCCAAGGGAAAGGGGAGTATATATTAGATTAAACCAATGGTGTATATTAGATTTAAACTAATAGTTTAATAATGCCTGGGTTCTCTGTATAGCTCCACCTAATTGAGAGTCATCTATTTTATAAAGTTTTCTTGTAGTGGAACAAAGACAACTTAACCTTAAAATACACATAGAAAAATAAAATCTCTAATTTATCTTGCTACATGCAAGAATAGCAGTAGTGTCTGTACTGTGTGTGTGTGTGTGTGTGTGTGTGTGTGTGTGTGTGTGTGTGTGTGTGTGTGTCTCTCTCTAGATCCGTTATCATTAGATAATAGGTTACACAGAACCCAAACACCCAGGCAGGGAGGAGAAGCTGAGATCCCTGGGTCACTTATAGCTCTCTTTCCTCACCTGTCTCTCCTGATTGGGAAGTTCCATTGGTAGCTCATAAAACTTGATACTCCTGTGTGTCTCTAACTGCATTGCATATGGTCCTGCTTACATTCTGGCTGCCTGGTTCTTCTGCTGCACAAGAGGGCAAGCTAGTGATGTCAGTGTGCCCAGGAAGGGGGGCCCCTGGCAGATGGGGGGCTTGGGTAACAGTATCCCCTTGCTCACGCTCACACACACACCCACACACCCTTAATCTGGCTATGCCCATGCAGCCCTTGGACAGGTCAGAAGCAATTTGTTTTTCACAAAACTGTAAAGAAAAAGCAAAAAAAGGCTACTGAAATAAGAAAACAAGAAAGGAAAAAGCAAAGTACCAAACACTTAAATAACTGCATTGTCCACACTTATAAAATAGGCACATTTCCTCTGACTGTTTATTTTTAGATTGTTAAAAAAAGGTACTTTAATACAGAACAACAATCCTTATTATACATAACTGTCTGTACACTGAAATCATACTTCAATGCGTCATAGTTATTTTGGCAATGGGAGGACTGGATGTTACTATTTGTTTCATGTCATATTTTTAATTCCCTTTTCACGTCAATAATACAAAATAGAATATTTTCATTAGCAGCAAAACTGGTAACTGCACAAAACACCATGTGATACTTTAACATCAAAAAAATGCATCGTACATTTAGCAGAAATATTTACAGCATTGACAAGTAACTAATGAACATATTATATTTCTGCACACTGTACAGTTGTAAACTTTCAGCTTTTTGTATATTTTTTGCATTACAAAAACATACTTTTTTTTTTGTATTTTTACATTTTTGGGTGATTGTACTCCAAACAAACATCTACTAACCGCACCCTAAAAGGCAGACTAGATGGGCCAAATAATTCTTATCTGCTGCCAAATTGTATGCTTCTATGTAGACAATGTTTTAATTTAAAAAAAAAATGACATTTATTTCAAATGGTAATTTCTGCACATCCTTTTTCATACTGGGTAGGTCAACCAGTAGGCAAATACTGGCAAACCATCCCACTTTCAGAAAGACAGTCACAGTTATGACTGTCCTACCTTTCCGCTATTGGGAGGTTTATCCTGCTTTTCAGGGGTGCGGTCTATGGGGGGCATTCCAAAGCATACAGCAGGAGCAAAAAATAAAATGGTGATCACACTCCCCCATCCTAATTTGCATTCTCCCAATATTGGGAGGTATATGATCAAAATTTGTATTCGGGAAGTTATGTATAATAACAAGTACAAGTAACAAGTACAATTAAACAGTGCAATGTATTCAACTGGAAAGCAAGTAATAGTTTCATAGGACACTTTATTGTGTGCTTTGTGACACAGGAACCAATTTGTAATTTTTGTCTATGAATAGAGGGCACATTTTTTGTTTTTTAAGAAAACAACTAAACCTACTAACTGTTTGGGGTGTATTCACTAAAGTGCAGGTTTATAGAAGTGGAGATGTTTCCCATAGCAACCAATAAGAATCTAGCCATTATCTTTTAGAAGGTGCTTGGTAAATGATAAGTAGAATCTGATTGGTTGCTGTGGGCAACATCTCCACTTCTGAAAACTCGCACTTTAGTAAATATAGCCCTTAAGGGGGAATTCAATTGTTCGTGAAAACATGTTAATTTACCTAGAGTAACCTGTTTGAGCATTAAAAAAAAGGCTTTTTGCCAGTATACTGTACATGTTCCTGTATTTCCACCTAGCCAACTGTGCAAAAACTGGATTTGCGCAATAATTTTTGGTGCCAAAAAGTGTAGGTGAAAATGGGGAAATCTGCATGTAGCCCAGAAAAAGCCAAACTAGGATAGGAAAATAGTATAGTGAATTATTGGTCAAAAGAAACTGCATGTAGCCCAGAAAAAGCCAAACTAGGATAGGAAAATAGTATAGTGAATTATTGGTCAAAAGAAACATATTTGGGGTAATTAAATTGTGTCAAATGGCTATTATATACAGTTTTCTATAAAAGTGAAAAAAATGATAGAAAATGTTTTGTGCTAAATAAAGATCTACCTAAATTAGGGGTGTATAAAAATGGACATAAGTATATATTTGGGTCATCTTAAGCCACTTAAAAAAAAAAACTTCAAAGGAAAAAAGGATTACTTCCACTTGCAAGCCTAAAAACACTTGTCCCAATCATAAAGCACCCCGAATATACATGTCCCATACCTTGCACCGTAATTCCCATCATTTTGTACTTTTTCACTACAAAAATTACATGTTGTTACTGGCCAATTAAAAATAATGAAAAACTTTTAAGTGCCTAATTAGTCATTAAGGGAGTGTCCCAGGGGAGCTGAACTAAATCCCAACATTTTTACTTTAAAATAGGGATTTTCCACAACTTTTCACCTTTTCAGAGGTGGTGAAAAGAAAAGAAATTTGTGTTAAACCTAGGAAGAATTATTGCCGGTAATATTTTGCTGACAATTAAATAGCGACTTTTCGCGACTCGCAATAAAATCCCCATTTTTAAGGTGAAAACTGGATTTTACAGACAACTGAATTCTCCCTTAGTGTCAAAATAACTAATCCTTTAAACTAAAAATTATAAAAGCTAGATGATACCAATATAACTAAATAGTCTGTATAGTACTTACTTAAGTATATTGTACATAATAGCTAACATATAATGCATAAAGATTAAAAGAATTGGTAATTCTGTCATAATTTTAAAACCCCTTTACTTCCTAAGGCCATAACAATGGGGATTAATTTCCCCCTGGTCTTTGTTAGGACAACAGAACACAGAAGATTAATTGATTGCATAACACAGGTATTCCCAACCACGGTCCTCAAGGCACACCAACAGTGCAGGTTTTAGTGATATCCAGGCTGCAGCACAGATGGTTAAATCAAAATAACTGAGCTACTAATTAAGTCACCTGTGTTCAAGCCTGGATATCACTAAAACCTGCACTGTTGGTGTGCCTTGAGGACCGTGGTTGGGAATGTCTGGCATAACAGATCCCCATTAATTCTGCCCCTTTTGTGTTCAGCCACTTGGAAGATTACTTACATTTCAGGTAAAAGGTGATGATAATGGGTGGGTGATTGATAGATACAGTATGTATATACAGTTTTAGCTATTTTAATCCAATTTGTGTGAGATGATTCTTTAGGAGACTAATAGAGAGAGGGAGGCCATACAGTATCTTTAAAATTATATGTGCAGATACAGTAAATCCCCACCCAAATATATATCTTATCTAATGTTTAATACAAGGTAAGACAATAAACCTCCCAGATTATAAAGTTAACAATTTAGGCATGGCAAATGCTATTCAGAATTTCAGAGTGTAAATGTAGTGACACTGAAGACAAATGTTATTCGGAGGAAGAAATGGAATTTGATGAATCAGATTAGAAGATCTCAGAGAATGGATTTAACACTCCTCAAAAGAAAGCTAATGTCATTCCATTTGTTTGAAGAAGTTGTAAACAAGTGGGAACAACTGCAGGAAACAAGGTTATTGGTAAATTATCAAAATGCAAAACGTAGCCATCGGATGACAGTTCTTCTTTGAAGTATCCTTGGGTAGGAGAACCAATTTCACTTTTCAAAGTAGTGTCTCCTTAGCTGCTGCTCCGCGATAAACTAAAGATTTGAGGTTTTGATTTAGCCAGATCATATAATATTGACTCTGTATTCCATAGGGAAGATATGGTGCAGTGAAGCCTTTAAAACTGAATATTCTGTTGTTCTACCAAGAATCTTGTAGAGATTGGCATAAAAAACCCATCTCATAAAAGAGAGTTAATAATGTAAATGTTGCAAATGACATTTCCTTTTCAAAGATAAAATACTATAATATCATGTTTATCTTCTGCATGTATATTAGAAATAATAAGATTTTAAACCTACCGGTAAATCTTTTTCTCGTAGTCCGTAGAGGATGCTGGGGACTCCATAAGGACCATGGGGATAGACGGGCTCCGCAGGAGACATGGGCACTTTTAGAAAGACTTTAGATCTGGTGTGCACTGGCTCCTCCCTCTATGCCCCTCCTCCAGACCTCAGTTAGAGAAACTGTGCTCAGAGGAGACAGACAGTACGAGGAAAGTATTTTTGTTAATCCAAGGGCAAGATTCATACCAGCCACACCAATCACACCGTATAACTTGTGATATACTATCCAGTTAACAGTATGAAAATGACATAGCATCAGTCCAAGACCGATGAGACTATAACATAAACCTTATTTAAGCAATAACTATATACAAGTCTTGCAGAAGTAGTCCGCACTTGGGACGGGCGCCCAGCATCCTCTACGAACTACGAGAAAAAGATTTACCGGTAGGTTTAAAATCTTATTTTCTCTTACATCCTAGAGGATGCTGGGGACTCCGTAAGGACCATGGGGATTATACCAAAGCTCCCAAACGGGCGGGAGAGTGCGGATGACTCTGCAGCACCTATTGAGCAAACAGGAGGTCCTCCTCAGCCAGGGTATCAAACTTATAGAACTTTGCAAAGGAGTTTGAACCCGACCAAGTAGTAGCTCGGCACAGCTGTAGCGCCGAGACCCCTCTGGCAGCCGCCCAAGAAGAGCCCACCTTCCTAGTGGAATGGGCCTTGACCGATTTAGGTAACGGCAATCCCGCCGTAGAATTCGCCTGCTGAATCGTGTTACAGATCCAGCGAGCAATAGCCTACTTTGAAGCAGGGGCACCAATCTTGTTGGCTGCATACATGACAAACAGTGCTTCTGTTTTTCTGACTGTAGCCGATCTGGCCACGTAAATTTTCAGAGCCCTGACCACATCAAGGGACTCGGGATCCTCCAAGTCACGCGTAGCCACAGGCACCACAATTGTTCATATGAAAGGATGAAACCACTTTTGGCAGGACGGGTCCGCAATTCCGCTCTATCCATATGGAAAACCCGATAGGGGCTTTTATGTGATAAAGCCGCTAATTCCAACACTCGCCTAGCCGAAGCCAAGGCTAATAACATGACCACCTTCCAAGTGAGATTTTTCAACTCCACCGTTTTAAGTGGTTCAAACCAGTGTGACTTAATATAACTTAACACAATGTTAAGGTCCCAAGGCGTCACCGGAGGTACAAAAGGAGGCTGAATATGCAGTACTCCCTTCACAAAAGTTTGTACTTCAGGGAGAGAGGCCAATTCCTTTTGAAAGAAAATGGATAAGCCCGAAATCTGAACCTTAATAGATCCTAATTTTAGGCCGAAATTCACTCCAGTTTGCAGGAAGTGAAGGAAACGGCCCAGATGGAATTCTTCCGTAGGAGCATTCCTGGCCTCACACCAAGAAACATATTTTCGCCATATACAGTGACAATGTTTAGATGTCATGTCCTTCCTAGCCTTTATTAGCGTAGGAATGACCTCATCCGGAATACCCTTATCCGCTAGCATCCGGCGTTCAACCGCCATGCCGTCCAACGCAGCCGCAGTAAGTCTTGAAATAGACAGGGCCCCTGTTGCAACAGGTCCTGTCTTAGAGGAAGAGGCCACAGATCTTCTGTGAGCATTTCCTGCAGATCCGGATACCAGGTCCTTCGTGGCCAATCTGGAACAATGAGGATTGTTCTCACTCCTCTTTTTCTTACTATTCTCAACACCTTGGGTATGAGAGGAAGAGAGGGAAATACATAGACCGACTGGAACACACACGGTGTCACTAGGGCATCTACAGCTACTGCCTGAGGGTCTCTTGACCTGGTGCAATACCTCTGTAGCTTCTTGTTTAGGCGGGACGCCATCATGTCTATCTGTGACAGTTCCCACTGACTTGCAATATGTGCGAAGGCTTCCTAAAGAAGTCCTCTCTTGGATGCAGGTTGTGTTTTCTGAGGAAGTCTGCTTCTCAGTTGTCCACTCCCGGAATGAACTGCTGAAAATGCGCTTACATGATTTTCCGCCCAGCGGAGAATCCTGGTGGTTTCTGCCAATTCCACTCTGCTCTTTGTGCCGCCTTGGCGGTTTACATGAGCCACTGCAGTGATGTTGTCTGCCTGGATCAGAACCGGTAGGTTGCGAAGCAATGTTTCCGCTTGCCGAAGGGCGTTGTATATGGCCCTCAGCTCCAGGATGTTGATTTGAATACAAGTTTTTTAACTTGACCCAAAGACCTTGGAAGTTTCTTCCCTGTGTGACTGCTCCCCCACCTCGGAGGCTCGCGTCCGTGGCTACCAGAATCTAGTCCTGGATGGTGAACCTGCGACCCTGCAGAAGGTGAGCACTCTGCAACCACCATAGGAGAGACACCCTGGCCCTAGGGGACAGGGTGAATAACTGATGCATCTGTAGATGTGATCCGGACAACTTGTCCCGCAGATCCCATTGGAAAGTCCTCGCATGGAACCTGCCGAAGGGAATGGCCCCGTAAGATGCCACCATCTTTCCCTGGACCCGAGTGCAGTGATGCACTGACACCTGTTTTGGCTTTAATAGGTTTTTTACCAGAGTCATGAGTTCCTGGGCCTTCTCTATCGGAAGATAAACCCATTTCTGGTCCGTATTCAGAATCATACCCAAGAAGGGCAGACGAGTCATAGGAACCAACTGTGACTTCGGGATATTGAGAATCCAGCCGAGTTGCTGTGACACTTTCAGCTAAAGTGACACGCTGTTCAACAACTGCTCTTTTGATCTCGCCCTTATTAGGAGATCGTCCAAGTATGGGATAATTGTGACTCCTTGCTTGCGTAGGAGCACCATCATTTCTGCCAATTACCCTGAAATTGGTAATGACAATACTGTACCGTAATTCTCAGGTACGCCTGATGGGGTGGATAAATGGGAACATGAAGGTATGCAGCCTTTATGTCTAGATACACCACAAAATCCCCCCCTTCCAGGCTGGCGATGATCGCTCTGAGCGATTCCACCTTAAATTTGAACCTTTTCAAGTATAGGTTCAGAGATTTTAATTTTAAAATAGGTCTGACCGAACCGTCTGGTTTCGGGACTACAGCCAAGGTTGAGTAATATCCCCTTCCTTGTTGAAGGAGGGGAACCTTGAGCCCCACCTGTTGGAGATACAATGTGTGAATTGTATTTAATATTATCTCCCTTTCTGGGGGAGAAGCCGGTAGGGCCGATAAGGAAAACCGTCGAGGAGGCACCTCTTCGAATTCCAGCTTGTAACCCTGAGAAACAATTTCTATTGCCCAGGGATCCACCTGTGGGTGAACTCAGATGTGGCTGAAGAGTCGAATACGTGCTCCCACTGAGGCGGACTCCCTTAGCGGAGCCCCAGCGTCATGCGGTGGATTTAGTAGAGGCCGGGGAGGACTTCTGTTCCTGGGAACTAGCTGTGCCCTGTGCCCTTACCTCTGGTAAGAAAGGACGCTCCTCGTACTTTCTTGTTTTTCTGCGACCGAAAGGACTGCATTTGATAATGTAGTGCTTTCTTAGGCTGTGAGGGAATATAAGGCAAAAGATCAGATTTACCAGCTATAGCTGTGAAGACCAGGTCCGAGAGCCCTTCTCCACACAATTCCTCCATATGCCTCTTTTAGTCGGCATCACCTGTCCATTGCATGTTCCACAGGACACGTCTAGCAGAAATCGACATAGCGTTGACTCTAGAACCCAGTAGACCAATGTCTCTTTGAGCATGTCTTATATATAAGACAGCATCTTTTATATATCCTAGGGTCAATAACATGGTATCCTTATCTAGGGTTTCAATCTCCGCTGATAAGGTATCTGTCCACGCTGCTACAGCGCTATAAACCCATGCCGACACAATCGCCGGTCTGAGTAGTGTATCAGAATGTGTGTAAATGGACTTCAAAGTACTTTTCTGCATGCTTTCTGCAGGACCCCTGAGGGTAGCTGTATCTTGGTATGTCAGCGCTACCTTTTGGGTAAACGTGTCAATGCCTTGTCCACCCTAGGGGAGGATTCCCATCGTATCCTGGCCCTAGCAGGGAAAGGATACGCCATGAGAATTCTTTTGGGAAACTGCAGTTTCTTGTCTGGAGATTCCCTCTCTTTTTCACACAATTCATTTGGTTCATGAGAGGGGGGAAATGTTATCTCAGCTTTCTTCCCCTTAAACATGTGTACCCTCGTGTCAGGGACAGATGGGTCATCAGTGATATGCAAAACATCTTTTATTACAATAATCATATATTGAATACTTTTCTGCCAGTTTTGGCTGTAACTTTGCATCATCGTAGTCGACACTGGAGTCAGACTCCGTGTCAGTATCAGTGTCTATTATTTTGGATAGTGGGTGTTTTGAGACTCTGAAGGTCCCTGCGACATAGGGACAGACATGGGTAGATTCCCTGTCTGTTCTCTAATCTTTTGTGCAATAAATTTACCTCAGCACTTAATTCCACATATCCAGTCAGGTGTCGGCGTTGTCGACGGAGACACCACACACACATTTGCTCCATCTCCTCCTTAGAAGAGCCTTTTACCTCAGACATGTCGACACACACGTACCGACACACCACACACTCAGGGAATTCGCTTATCTGAAGACAGTTCTCCCACAAGGCCCTTTGGAGAGACAGAGAGAGAGTATGCCAGCACACACCCAGCGCTAATACCCCAGGAAAAAACACACAATGTGTTTACCCAGTAGCGCTGTAATACTATTATTTGCTGCCAATTATGTGCCCCCCCCTCTTCTCTGAAACCCCCTTTCACCGTGGATAAGCAGGGGAGAGTCCGGGGAGCTTCCTCTCAGCTGTGCTGTGGAGAAAATGGTGCTGGTGAGTGCTGAGGGAGAAGCCCCGCCCCCTCGGCAGCGGGCTTCTGTCCCGCTTAAATATAATAAAAACTGGCGGGGGCTCTTTATATATACAGTGCCTAGCTGTATATATATCTCTTTTGCCAGAAATGAGGTTTATATTGCGCCCCCCCCCCTGCACCCTGCACCCTTACAGTGACTGCCGTGTGTGAGGTGTGTGGGAGCAATGGCGCACAGCTGCACTGCTGTGCGTTACCTCAGTGAAGATCATGAAGTCTTCTGCCGCCTCTGAAGTCTTCTTTTCTTCTCATACTCACCCGGCTTCTATCTTCCGGCTCTGTGAGGAGGACGGCGGCGCGGCTCCGGGACGAACTCCAGGGTGAGACCTGTGTTCTGACTCCCTCTGGAGCTAATGGTGTCCAGTAGCCTAAGAAGCAGAGCTTTGAAACTCACAGAAGTAGGTCTGCTTCTCTCCCCTCAGTCCCTCGATGCAGGGAGTCTGTTGCCAGCAGGCTCCCTGAAAATAAAAAACCTAACAAATATACTTTCTGTCAGAAAGCTCAGGAGAGCTCTCTGAAAAGCACCCAGTCTCCACTGGGCACAGTATTAAACTGAGGTCTGGAGGAGCGGCATAGAGGGAGGAGCCAGTGCACACCAGATCTAAAGTCTTTCTTAAAGTGCCCATGTCTCCTGCAGAGCCCGTCTATCCCCATGGTCCTTACGGAGTCCCCAGCATCCTCTAGGATGTAAGAGAAAAGTACAAATACATTTTATTTTTTTATCTAGAGTAAATCAGAGCTCACAATAAGAACCAATACAGGATCCCAGGCTTAAGGCGTCTCCAGCACAAAATTACAGTTCTTATTAAAAAAACAAAAAACAAACATGCATAAAAAAATTCCTTGCAATCCACAATCTGTACAACAGAAAACATAAAAATATCATAATTACATACATCATTGTATATACAAATGTACAGTTAATTGCAGCCAAATGTACCAGTAGGACAACATATTTCTGTATTTTTATCAGATCAGTATAATTTGAATTAATTATATTATATTAGCAAGGCTGTGCACATAACATTGTTAAAAGTTTTAATAGTTCTTCAGGTCAAGTGAAAATGTATACCAGAGAAATTCAACAATATTATAGCAGTAGTCAACATCAATAGCCAACTTCCAATGTGCAACAAATAAAATAAAATGTTTTCATAATAAATATTATTAGAATATAAAAACTTGTTATAAAAATGTATATTGTTCATTGCACTGAAAAAGTAACAATATATCATGGTATAACTATCATAATTAGATTTGCTAATAAATGTTATGCTTTATTAAAAGTTAATGTAGAAGTTAATTTTTATACTTTGTTTGCTACAGTTGTTATGACATGTTTAATATTGCTAAAGCATACTTTTTATAAACAAATTTCTTCTAATCTTTCCAATTGATTGTATGGATTATTAAAAATGTTATCAATATAACCACCTAAATTACTGAACACTGAATTATGAAATGCTGTATTAGGGGATACATGTTTCTGCATGCTACTTTGTAATTTCACTTTATTTTGCCTTTAAAAAATAATAATAAAGATTTGCATTACTGTATGTGTTCATACTGTGACAAGTCAACCAGAAAGATAATAACAAGCATGGAAAAGTATTTAAATGGTGGTTTTCAACAAAAACATCATACAAAATACATTATTTATAAATATATTTTAAGGGAATACATTTTGTTTAAGAATTAATCTAAAATCTGATTTATTATTTTCAATCTAGACTGTATACATAATATGTAAAAATTGTAAGTAAATTTCTAACCTACAACAGTCTCAGTTTTTGTGGCTTCTAGAAATTTTAGGCATGGTTGGGTGTATAAGAGGTATGGTCAAAATGTTTTCTGAACTTTTTACTTCCAATACTGGGTGTGCCATTGATATGTCATTGTTAAGATAAAAAAAAAGAAAATATTCCTATGCAGTATGTAAAAAGCCATAAAGATCAATAAATATTAAAGAGCTATAATACTGTACTTCTAAGACTTTTTTTTCTATTACTCTAGATCTGTCTTCTAAAGAATGCTAATTTACAGTATACGGATTTGCCAAGTCTAATTGGAAACCATCATTTATGATTTTCTATATTCTCTCTAAAGCTAAGCAGTAGGTGTCATTGTGCCTTTTATAATATTGGAGTGCTGTTGTACTTACTAAAACCCTCTAAATTTCACACTGCAGCCCCAATCATTCAGCAGGGAATGTCAGACGATAAGTGTACATATGCTGTACAGTATGTGTGGGTGTCCAGTGTAAGTTTTAATAACTTGTACAAGACTGAAGAAGTGAATATTGTTGTCTTTGCAGCATTCATACTTTGGATATAAATATTTAAATTTCCTATTAAAATAAAATAGGTTTCTCTTGCCATGAACCAACATATTTAAATATTGCATCAGCAGCAAAACTATCTATTGTTACAATTTTTAAGAACAAAGAAAAATGTATGAACTTTTTATATACAATAAAAAGAAAAGTTATAGTATTTTCATCACTATTTGAAGGATGTAGGGTGATTAATAGTATTAAATTGAGAATCTTAGTAAAGGTTTTTGTTTACAGTTTTTTGAAGGAATCTAATATAATGCGAAAAAATATTTTTCATATTTACTATTACCCAACTGTAATAATTTGCAAACTTCTGTATCTGACTTTTAAAGAAACGTCTTCCAGAGAAATGCATTACCTGATACCCTTGTTTGTATTAAAGTCATTTATTACCTGACATGCCTTTGTTCTGCACAGAGAGGCGATCCCAATATTTAGAGATGGTCAGTGACCACAGCAATAGCTTGCCTACATCATTTCACTGATGTAATTGGGTTTGAAAGTCACATTATGTTACCAATTGGTGCTGGGACCTTAAGGTCTAGTTGAGTCAGTGGAATGTTGTGCAGGATAAATCCATTGAGGGAAGTCTAACGATAATTGTTATGGACACCTGTAAATATTGGTTCTCCCATTTTGCATGCTAAAGCATTTATAGTACCCTCCAGCCTACAAAAATGCATTTACAAGGAAGGAACCCGCATTATGCAGGGGCAATATGAAATTAATAAGGTCTGTATTTTGTATTATTGAATATAATATATTATGGTATATAATATATTATGGTGTGTACAATAAATAATAATTCTCACAACTACAGTATAAATTCTTTTTTTTTAATGTGAAAACTTTTTTCGTAAAGCAAATATGGAGCATAGAGAGGGGGGCGTAGAGAGGGGTTCTGTAATTTCATGTATTTATTTAAGGCTTCATTTTAACACTGCCATGTTAATATTTGGAGTTTATAACAGATAAGGAAAATCACCTTCTACTTTGAGATGTACTGAGGAATTTTACATTCTAGTAAACATACTTTGACCAGGGATAAAAATAATGTTGGAAAGCATACTTAAAAAAAAACCTAAACATTTTCATATCATGATATAATTATTTTGACAACTACCATAATGAAGTGGTAGCTTTTATATTAATTAAGCAATCATAGTCATATCCACCACAGACATTTTACTACTTTACAAGGAGGAAAATTAAATGTTATTTATTTTAGATCAAAACGCTTTTCAAAGGTGTGGTGACATTAAAGGTTACCAAAAGATCTACTCAACTCTACTACAAATCATCACGTGCTGAATTAAAAACCTGAGGCAAAGCATTGTGGGTATAGATATGCAAATTAGATTTTTTTATATTATACTTTTGTTACTTCCATGTGGCATTGAGTTTATGTATCAATTTAATATGTGTTTAATTCATGTTTTGATGCATTTACTAGTGCATTCAAACTACATGTTTTAAACATGAACGTTTCAGATAAAAAGAAAGCTGGAAGGAACACATATGAAAGAGCTTTTTAACCACAAGTCACTCGTTAGCAATTGACTCCCATTAATGTAAACTTCATTGATGTGCGTTATTTGTACTAAAATGGAACAAGAAGCATTCAAGGAATATACTGGTGCACAGCGGTAGTAACTGCACATAAAGACAGAAATATATACTGTATTGTATGTATAATTTGTTGCAATTAATTTTATTTTCACATTTGTTTACATGTGCTTAACTTAAGTTAGAAACACATTTTAAATGCATAAATTCAGTGCATACGTTCCAACCCCTAATCTTTCAGGAGGAGGCAGTCAGGTGGAAGATGCAGGGGGAGGTGTGACAGCAATTACATCAAAGCTGCCCCACTCATCATTATGTAAAGCCATAATAACTGGCATTATAAAGCGGGTGGTGGGGAAAGGATTGCATCATCAACCATTAATGGTTCACACAATTCATCAGAGAAGTTGTCTGCAGCCACCAACAGTGAGTAGCATGCAGGAGAACTGCCTATTGTCGCAGGAGACCAGGAAAGCTGCCTGAAATCCATGAGTCTACCAGAGATTCCTGGAGGGTACATAAGTATGATTCAAAGGTAGAATGTAACCTATGACATAAGTCCAAACATTTATACATGAACTCAGAGTAAAATAAGGCTTGTCTCTAATATGCACATTTAAGTGGAAGCCTGGCCTCTTTTTTGAGATCCATGTATCGGGACTATCCTATCAAAATGAGGACAGAGGTATGACTGAGCGGAAAATACTATTAAGGTTGGGGAAACAGAAGAAATAGTTAAATTGCCCTTACAATGGTGGCACAGTAGATATTGTACAAAAAAAAAAAAAAACCTTTAATTTTACCTCCAGATAACCCCCAGTTTGTGGTTATACAGTATTCTGGAGGTAAGTGTGTTAGTATAAGATTTTAGAATTTTCTACCATTATCACAATTTGCCTCCACTTTCTTTTTCCTCCACATCTAAGATTTGTAAGTTGTGTTTCATGAGTCAGAATTGATCTAATGGATGCACAAAATAGATATGTGGCAATTTGCATTTCTTTACCCAGAATTTATTGATGTGCATTTTAAATAAGTTATCTGCCTGGTCTCTGTGCAAATGTAAATTTACTTTTGACTTAAGATGGTGTTTACCCTCATATTATAGGCAAACATTAACTAGTTTAATTTTCCAGCGTTTGAATGAAATAATTAAAGCAAAGTTGGAAACACAGTTAAACTTACAGTAAGGGAATTGGCGATCTTTTGGGTTTTTGAGCTGAGCACAGAGAACATTCTTAATTTAGTCATATATGATCAGTAAAAAAAAATACCTTCCCCCAGCTACGTACAGGTTACATTTCCAGTACATGGCAACATTGCACTCATTGATATGATACATACATTGTAATGCCTCTGAGTCCCACGAATACAGACTGCATTGTCAAGTCATCATAGGATAAATGTCTGCTTTATCAAATCCAGAGGAACACTCAATACTTGTCAGACGATTTACTGTAAATACTGAATATACAGTATGGGTTGAGAAAAAACCCCATAGAACTTCACCAAAGTAATTTTCACTGATGATAAATCAGGAAATGTTGGTCCAATAAAAGTGAAAAAGAAAAGAAAAAAAAAAGGTTGTAAAAAAAAAAATCAAACATTTAATTTTACAACTGGCACATCAAAGTTGCCTATACCCTTTCTAATAACAAAAAACAGTATACGGTACAACCAAAAATCTTAACATCGAAGATGCTTCTTGCTTGACATGTCATTCCAAATCCTGTGCATTTCTTCAGGACCTATCTGATGCACCGTAATCACTCTACGATAGCGGCAAAGGCTATAGGCCATTTTCCAATGATTAAATCCACTGTTTTGAAATGGGTGAATTCCAAGCTTTCGCAAGCAAAGTCCCACGTACACATCCTCAAGATGCAAAAGTCTTGTGTGGAGAGAAGTCTTATAAATGAGGTCTGCCACGTCGGCAGAAAAAATGTATCCCGTTCCTGAACAAAATGGCGGGTAATTGCTATCAGGGTACAAGTCTCTTGGCATGTACCATTTGCTGCGCACATCTCTTATAGGTCCTCCGTTGATGACGTAGCCTGTAAAATATCTTCTCCTAGGCTTTGTGGTTGGTTTCAGGAGTTTATAAATCAAGTTATCCATATTTACAAAAATATCGCTGTCTGTTTTCATCACGTATTTAGCCTTTGAGCAGAACGTAGCCACCCATCTCATGCCCATCAATGTTTTCAGGGTCAGATTGTGGTAGGAATCTATAAAGTCTTCTACAACAATATCATGAAATATTTGACTTTCTTGTTCGACCATCTGATTCAGAACAGAATCCGAGTTTCTGCCCAGAAGAAAGAGTGTTACAATTTTAATTCCCTTGAAGTTACTCTCATTACCCCAAGTTTCTCGGATTGCCTGTCTGGCGTCAAATTCCTTATGTGTTGTGCTTATAAGAATCACCAAAAAGGGGCTGCCATTGTTTTCACATTTTTCAGGCTCGTTAATGACAAAGTCAAATGCGTGAGGGTTTATGGGTCGAGTTCTAATATTGCCAAAGGAAATGTTTTTTTGAGATATAACTATTTTGTTCAGCCTGTAGCCTGTGTAGTTGGATGTTGGGCGGGTGACACTTAGGTACCAGAGTGCACTTGCCCAGCACACAACTGTCAAAATATATAAACATGACACCTTTGAAGCCATGTCTTCTTTTATCTTCTAGGCAATGTTTCCTTTAAACTGTCTTCTCATTACACTGACCATCTTTTGATCCAATGAGGGAAACATATTAGTTAAGGGACAATGTGTGTAAGTATTCAAGGAGTGATTTAAATCCTGTTACTTAATAATTTTCCTTGTCTTGTAGTTTGAGTAATCCCATCACTTTGCCTGTAAGATGAAGACAGAAAAGAAGCTGTTAGATAACAAGAAAAGGAGGGGAGTGTCACACAAATACAGCGAGTTTAGTTGAAAGAAACAGCACAATGGAGGGTATTTTGGTTCATCGAAAACTGACCACATTGTGCTGTATTGGCAATCTCTACTCATACACTGTTTACATGTGGATGTCCCATACCTGTGTGAGACTGGCACACACATAAGACCATGAAACTAAGAGCCTAATTCAGACCTGACCAGTGCTGTGCGTTTTCGCACAGCAGCCGATCAGGTCTGAACTGCACATGCGCCGGTGCCCCAGTGCGCTGGCGGATACCAGACAGCCAACGGCCATCTCAGCCCTGCGATCACCTCTGCCTGATTGACAGGCAGAGGCAGTCGTTGGGGGGGAGGGGTGGGCCGCCGGCGTTTGGACACCGTTTTAGGGGCGCGGTCCGGGCAACGCAGGTGTGCCCAGAGCATGCGGGGGGGCGGGCCGTGGCAGCTGCGTGACATCACACGCAGCCGCTGCAACCCTCACAGTGATGTGTAGCTCCGTGCCAGTGCACAGGAGCTGCGCTGGTGGGGAGCTACTCTTCAAGTACAAAAGCATCGCTGCTGTGAGTTGCTTTTGTACTTGTGCGACGGGTCAGGGCCTGACATGTGGGGTGGACTAGCCCTGTGCTGGGCGTCCCCACGCATGTCTGTGAGACTGATCGTAGATGTGCTAAATTTAGCACATCTACGACCAGGTCTGAATTAGGCCCTAAGTTCACAAAGTTCAATGTCTTTCAAATAAATTTGAAAATCTGTACACTTCTGTAAACTGTTTTATTATTCTCAAACTGAATAATCAAGTAATAAGGAACAAGTTGTAACCAAGAGAGTATAACAGGAGGGACAGGGCCCCATAATACTAGGGGACTTCGAGCAGGGGTTGTGGGTGGTCACACAATCAAAGCAGCATGGAAGCATTCTCTACCTGCCTTCTGGCCTGCTGCTAGACAGAGAATGGCTATCCACCAATCAGAGCGCTGACAGCCAATCACTGTATGGAAGCATGTGAAGAGATGGCAAAAGACTGCTGGAGGGTGTGTTATGATTTTATTGTTAATTAGTTCCCGTGAATGGCTGGTTAGGGGCCCCAGTGTAATGCTTTGCCCAGGGCCTACAATCCTGTTAAAATGGCTCTGATATTATGGCCATATTTAGGACATGAGCTAATGTTGGGGTTATCGTTATTATGGTATGGTAGAAAGTCTATTTAAAAGAGGACACATAAATTACACAGATTTCTCTTTTAAAGAGATAATATGGTAACCCAATATTAGGGTTGAGGCTATATCTTCTCATCTATAGAGAAGACTCGCATTAAAAATTACGCTAAAAGTTATTTTTTGGGTTTCTTGTATCTAGTCTTCAATAGCAGAAATTGTGGTTCCCCAGCCTGGTATACTGTCGTGGGTATGTAGCTGTTGGATTGTTGGTTATGATCTCCTCTTTACTGGGTCAACTTTGTTTTTAAATATCCTCTGGGATTGGACTTTATAAATTCTCAAGGGGTATGAAGCAATAACTTTCTTTCTACATTATTTACAATTCTCCCTGACAGTAGGTTGAGTACTTTAGCAGGAGAGTATTGGTTGGGGAGTAAGAGGAATATGCTGAGAAATTACAATTTCTTTAAAAACACTGAACATTTTTTATAATGATCAATTGTGAAAAGGAGTTAGTGAAAATAATATACTGTATTATATTTCATAAAGTTCCATTTACACTGTATATGTATTCTCACACTCCTCACTTCAGTGAATTAGAAATAAGTGAAAACAATTCAGGCAGGGTGTATCAATGTATTTGCAAATATAGGTACTTTTTTTGTAAAAATATATCATATACAGAGTAAATCGGTTAGACTGTTGTTGCTCTCCGTTATGGATTAGGAGACTTGTATTATTCCCAAAACAATATTTATTAAAACCAAGCAAGAATAACAATTAAGGTCCGTACACATTAGACGATGTCGCTGTGCGAGCGACGTCGTCTAATGTTTACCCTCCCGGGCAGGCCGGTCGGTGGCCGACTCACATCGCTCAGTGACGTCACGTCTCCGCCAGCCCTGCATGCAAGTGTGTATGCCGCGCATCGGTCTTCGCTGGCGGCATACACACTTGCCGATAAAATGAGCGACGTCGATCAGGAAGGGGGAAAATGAGGGACGTCGCTCATTTTATCGGCAAGTGTGTATGGGCCTTAACATATAAAAATAAACAAAATAAACAAATAAATAAATAATGCACAGAAATTATATAAACATATACATACACACATACATAAAAAGCAGTTAGCAGAACTCCACTCCTTATACAGTCTTAATGGCTGGTGCCCCCCAGAGGTAACAAACTAGTAGGTTGTTACGATCTATAAAACAATGAAGTCAGCAGCACTCCAAGTGCTCCAAATAAAGACAGACAGCCTGTCTGATGTGTCAACGTATAAATGTTCTTAAATCAACATTTTCGTCGTGACACTGAAATGTTGACACATCAGTCTGTCTGTCTTTATTTGGAGCACTTGGAGTGCTGCCGACTTGACTGTTATATATTATATAGCTATATATATATATATATATATATATAAATATATATATGTGTGTGTGTGTGTGTGTGTGTTATTCACACACATTTATAGAACACTGCATGAAAATGGATTTGGACCCAATCTTCCTTAAACCACAATCATGCACTTAACTTGAGAGATCGTTGTTAGTCAGTTGCAATACCCTTTATAAAATAACACATTTCAAGATACTGCCATATCGAGGATTCAGACCCGTAACCTGTTGCATCCCAGTCAAACACAATACTCATTGAGCTATTTGATTCTGCATAAAAACCCTGATATTTCTAATTATATGAAGCAACTTGTACTTTGTAAAACATAAATCAGTGTTGCAACTGAGCAGATCTATGTAGTGTGCAGCCACACATCCAATCCCTTGCAGCCACACACTACATAGATCTGCTCAGCTACAATGCTGATAATTTTTCCACAAATTACCAAATAAGCTTCAAATGGTTAGAATTCTCTTAACTTAGAATTAACTACCTTTCTACAGATGTAGCCATGCTCATCTTTGCTGCAATGAGGCATGCTGCAACATGGCTTGCTCTATGGCGTCTCGTGATGCAACATGCCACATTGCAGTAAGATGAGCATGGCTACATCTGTATGTAAGGGCAGATCAGTGTCGGACTGGGGCATGAAGGGCCCACCGGGGGAATGCTGCTGTAGGGGCCCCGGTTTAATGGTGTAGCCAGGTTCCAGTGGGGGCGTGGCCAGCCACCACATAGGTTTGGCTAATCATTACATGTTCTGTGCCCCTTGGTAAATATATAATAAACCAAATTATTGTGAAGTATAATGTAACATATGTATAATGCATAAATCCAACGCACTAGGATAGTCTGGAACTTGATCCCTAGAGGAGGAGGAGGTCCCACAGGCAGTAGGGCCCACCGGTGGTTTCCCCTGTGGGTCAGTCCGACCCTGGGGCAGATAGCTCAATGAATAGAATGTCTTACTGCAATGCCACATGCGATGGGTTCGAGTCCCAGGTATGTCAGCATCTTGAAATGTCATAAAGGACAGTGTGACTAAATAACAAAGCGCTCTTAAATAAAGTTAATGAATGTTGTATAGGTATTAGCGACAGAATGGGTGGGGGAAGGAGATAGGGGTTGTGAGGAGATGCTGGGCTTCAAAAAAGGGGGAAGCTGCAAGTGTAAGTAATTAGAACAGATAATTGACATGTGCCACCAACAGCGCCCCCTACCCTGCAGCGCTATGTGCAGTGGCACACTCCACACATACCTAGTTACAGCCCTGCAGTTACCACAAGAAAAATCAGTTTTTTTCTGAAATATCTTTTTTGCAAAATCAGAGTAACTGATAAACCCTTTCTCAACCAAAACAAATCAGAATGAAAGGACACTTGAACAGGGAGCAGACTGCACAAATGGACACAATCATTAAAATGCTGAATCTGCTTATTGACATTGTTGACCTCTCCAGAAGATCCTGGAGTGGCAGTAGTGGGGCAAGTACAAGAGGAGGAAGGGGGGGGGGGGGGGGGAGTTTAATGTGATCAGCATCATCATGAGCTCGCTGTCTGCTGCGCTGGGTTATGAAGGCTGCCTGATATTTGGGAATATATGTAGTATGTATTTACATGTTTACTGAAACAAACTTACTGTGTCGATGTGTGTAACCCATATGTGTGTGTTTTTTAATGGAACATTTATGCAAATCATTTTTTATGTGAGCTCTGTTGCTGCCCATTGTCTCTCACATACACCACAGAGTGAGCAGACTGAGGTAAGAATCTGATCTTGTACTGCTCTAGGGATGATAATTTATTCTGACTTTTTATGTTTTGGAAGCAGAGCGCATATATTGTAGAAAGTGATTCACTGGCCTTAGATTTACACAATAGTTATTTACCATTTCAGCACACCAGGTGGGATTTAGCATCACATCTCTCACAGAGTTTTACGTATAGGCACAGCATTATTTATGGTAAAGTGTACAAGTGCTGCATACAATTTCCAGCCTCAAGAGTCATCTCAACAGAATGATTCTGAAATAACAATCGCACATCCATAAATACAAAGCGAGAGTATTGATCTATTTTTCTACTGTGCATTAATAGCAATTCATATTGTTCTTGTTATTGTTACTTTTCTAGTTTACCATATAAGTATAATAAGGAATTGTAGATCTTCCGTGAAGAATAACATGTTGCCGTTTTCTATTATACTGTATTCATTGTACAAGGCATCCAGTGCGAATGAGCTGATCTGAGAGGTGCAGTACCATCTTATTCCTTCAATTTTGCATCTTATTCGCATTGCAGATGCAGCAAAAAGCTTCTCATACTGTACCAGAGACACTAGGCTGTGACTTTCATCTCATGGGAACTAGTTTTACGTGCATACAAAGTCACACATGAAGCACAACGGAACTTGGGGGGTCATTCCGAGTTGATCACTCGCTAGCAGTTTTTAGCAGCCGTGCAAACGCATTGCCGCCGCCCGCTGGGAGTGTATTTTAGCTTTGCAGAAGTGCGAACGCTTGTGCAGCAGAGCGCCTGCAAAATCATTTTGTGCAAGACCAGCCCTGTAGTTACTCTTCGTGTGCGTTGGTTCTACTGACGACGGTGGGGCGGCTTTTGACGTCACACACCCGCCCAGCGTTCGCTCAGCCACGCCTGCGTTTTCCCCGACATGCCTGCGTTTTTCTAAGCACTCCCTAAAAACGGTCGGTTGACACCCAGAAACGCCCACTTCATGTCAATCTTCATGCTTTGTGCCGAGCGACTGAATGCTTCGCTAGAACCTGTACAAAACCACAAAGGAACTTGTACCCATACGGCGCGAGTGCACATTGCGGTGCATACGCATACGCAGAAATGACGATTTTTAGCCTGATCGCTGCGAACAACGGCAGCTAGCGTTCAACTTGGAATGACCCCCGTGGTGCGAGAAAAAGCAGCGGCTGCTGCATTGTACCACTTTGTAGTTACAGATTTTGAGCAAAAAAGATGCTTGGACCTTGTGCGCAGGGAAAGACAGATTTGTGTGACTGGAGCCACAGTGTATGCGATCACATCTGTAGCTAGAGGTGGACACAGTACCATATACTGTTTACCCTTCTGCACACATATCTGTTGCGGGCACTCTAACCCTGCTGCACACACCTGTGTTAATGATACTCATTGTGCAGTGTATGAATTTGGGGTCTATTTACTAAGCCTTGAACGGAGATAAAGTGTACGGAGATAAAGTACCAGACAATCAGCACCTAACTGCCATGTTACAGGCTGGGTTTGAAAAATGACAGTTAGGAGATGCTTGGCTAGTACTTTATCTCCGTCCACTTTATCTCCATCTAAGGCTTAGTAAATACACCCCTCTAGTTTCAAATAAACAGTTAAAATGTGGTGCAACACCCACATGAAGTGAACCAAGCAACAGAGTAGGGCTCATAACCTAGACTTGTTTTGCCCATTGCAGAATAAAGAGCATGAGATACCCCCTGCTAAAACCCTAACCAGCACCTGCTATAAATGTCTGCGCTGGTCACAATATAACGGCCCCAACACAAAGCTGAATTTCTCTAGCTCAAAGGTGTACACCATTGGTACACATCCCAGCATGCTCTGTCACAGTCTTGCTATTAAGGCATGCTAAAACTGAGACATGGCATGCTGGGATGTGTAGTTCCACAGCAGCTAGAGGGCCATGGACACCCATGGTGTAGACAGTAGGGGTAAAGGGTAAGCAACCGCTTTCCCTGGTGAAAAACTGTTTAAAGTGCCACCTGTAGCATCATATTGGCTCCTGCAGATGTGCTTTGATGAGGACACAAGACGGACATTTTTTTTCATCACGTTGTCATTCAATATTTTATTATTAAACCTTATTGAAGATGAGTATTTAAATATGATTCATTACGATAACGCTCAGTTTATATAGAGTGCAGTATGTGATGTTATGAATTCACCTGAGGAGGATGTTGTCCCTGACAGTGAAAGATTATACAGAGGATGCTCCTTCATTATATAATAGTCTAGATGGGCCTGTGGTGCCCATTTTTCCATCTTCACAACTCCTCATGTGAAAAGCTGGCTACACTACTGCGATACTTGCCTAGTCTCCTGGAAAAAGTGGCCAAGTCTCCCGCAGCCAGAATTAACCCCCCCACACTGTTACCCACTCACCCCCGCTACCGCATGCTACTCAAAGAAAAGTGGGAGGGGCAATGATCAATCATCTTCATGGCCCCGCCCCCACTTTACAATGCCAGTAATGCGGGCATCACACAGTAGGGGGCGGGGCTGTGGCCGTGATCACATCTCCATGTCCCCAGACTGCTCCCCTTTCCCTGAGCCACACCCTCTGTTGAATCAACCTGGCTGCGCCAGAAAGTCTGCATGTATGGCATATGCTGAACTGCCCAGGCACATCAGGCCTGCAAAAAAATTAAATAAAATGAGGGTGTCTCATCTTGAAAAAACATCACAGAGTTGAAAGCATTGGAGCGCATCCTAACACCAGTTCTGTCGCCCCCTAAAAAAATAAAAAAAAATTCCCAGCTGCATCTATGAGGTCATTTTGACTGGCTCATATTATAATGAGCAACCTAAAATAACAATGATTGTTTACGGCCATTCCAAATAATACAAACAAAACAAGCAATGGTAACTTTTCCTGTTTACTCAGTTCTGCCAGATGACTCTTATTGTAAAGAAGTTTTGATCCCTCTTCACAACATCACTCCCATCACAAATATATATATTTGTACCTGTTTTCTTTATTCAGCCTGGTCAGCTGACAGGCATTCACGCAGAAGATAATTTCAGTATAAACCTGTTATTATTGGGCATTACTCCCCCTGTGGTGCAGTTTATATTTGTAAGTGTTTTCATGGTTGAAATGCAGCACTAATAAGTGTTAAACATATCTGATTTTCTGAATAGGCAATGAGACAATGAGAACCTGTGCAATATAAATCTGTATAAACTGTAATTGGATTTTGATAATGCAATTAAAAAGAAATCTTTTGTACAAATGAGAAAATTCTGATAAAAATAATTGAGGATTTGAGGATAAAAACATCACCAAAGTAACAGCTCTATAACACAGAACTTGAAATATGTGGCGATTTAATGTCGGTGATTAATACGGGTTTTCCAAATAACCGTGTATATTCAAGCCTCAGAGACCTGCAGATGTACAGCCATGTTGTAAAACATGTTTATTTACTGCATTGTGGTATGCCGATATAATCACACAGGAAAACTGCATAACATCTGAACGAGTGCTGCATGGCTGGAATAAAAAACATGCAGTCATTTGCACCTACAGCAAATTTAAGCACTGATTAATGCCTTGTCCATTTTGCAATTAAAATAATTCCATTTTCATTGGATCCCAGGAATCTGTCATCTAAAAGCCATTTCTGTAACCATAACAACACGTTTCTCTGAAACCAGAATTGTCAATGGCATAGGAAAAAATGCACCACGTTCAGCATAGATCAATTTGCTTGGAAGGCTTTAATTCATCAAATGGTGAGAAAATCTCTCCAATGGAAATTAAATTATTCAAATCCCATGTGTCTCATTTCTTTATTCAATACAGTCCCAGTTCCAAATCTTTAACTTTGAATGTTTGATGGTTTTTTTTTTTTAGAATTTAGAGACCTGTTACATCTGGATTAGCATGAATATTGCACACATGATATGTATAAGATAATTTATAATGAATTTAGCAGCATCACTGTATAATATAGCTATAATGCCCAGTGCTGCCTGGCTTTTATTTATTACTTTCTCTGCTACCACTGCCCCCTCACTCTCTCCTGTGCATATCTGATACAGGTGGGTAGGGGCTGAGTTCATAGTACCAACTGTCATAATATATCAATGTGATGAAACAATTATTATCAGCAGTCATTTTCATTATATTTAATTAAAGATAATACAGATAGCGCACCTTTAATATACTGTAATACAGACAGTGAACTTTTCATTTCAACTTTTTTTTGTAGAATAACCTTATAAAAAAGACAGGTGGGAAAGTTGTCCATAGCAACAAATTTGATTCTGTCATTTCATAGACTGTACTAGATAATGATATCTAGAATGTAATTGGTTTCTATTGGCTACTTGTCCTCTTTAGATGCTTTGATACATCTGCTACTATGTGTTAAGGGGGGCAGTGGCATCACAACGTGGGTGCAGGGGGTGCGGCCCGCACCCGGGTGTTCCCCTCTGAGGGGTGACACCAAAGTGCCGGCTCCTGCTCAGTGGTAGGAGCTGCATGCTGCAACCCGGCTCCTGTCACAGTGCAGAAGCCAGCACTGCAGATTCAGCAGTCTCCGGGTGAAGCCCGCATCCCCCGGACCCACAGTGTGCCGAAAACGGGGTAGGGGCGCGAAGCCACGCCCCCTTCCGCGAAGCCATGCCCCCTTTTCACCCGCGACCGCACCGGGTGTTTTAAAAGTAAGTGACGCCTCTGAAGGGGGGTACACACGTAGCGATGTGTGCTTAAATTCTACGCAATCTGACTAGATTGCTTAGAAATGAGGCACACATCTCTCCGTGTGTATGCCCCATAGCGATAGCGATGCACGTCCCCACGCATCGCTATTGCCTGTTCTAGATGTTCTAGATCTTGTTAGATCACTCACTTCACTGCTGGGTGACGTGAGTGCCCCCCCACCTTGCTCAGCACACATCTTGCTGAGTGCTGAGTGGGAAGGGGGGGGGGGAGAGAGATGTGTGCTAAGCGGTCTGTGCTAGATCGCTCAGCACACATCGGTACATGTGTACCCCAGTTTACTTTCCTAGAAGCAGAGTAATAGCCATATCCTCTGTGTTCCGTAAAAAAGAATGCTATTTGCAGTTTCAAATAAATATGTTACACTGCAAGAATGGCATTGGTTTTAGCTGGCTTAGCAAAGCATTGCTTTATATGTAATCATACTTGCCAACTCTCCCTGTCTCCGTCATAGTCTGAGAGACTCCCTAAAATAGTAGCAATCTCCCTGACTCCCCGAAGAATCTAGAAAAGTCCCTGATTGCACCTTACCCCCATTATGTAGCTGTTGTGTTCTTGGGAAAAAAGGAAATGCAAGATACATACAGTCAAATGGTATCATCAGTGCTATTTCCCTGCATTGGTTATAAGGCTCAATAAACCCTATGGCTACATGCATTTTTAAATAAGGTTTCTCATGGCCACTAATATGGAACCACTTGTGAATCACAATACACGCGTTATGGTCCCTACACACTTGCCGATGTGTATGAGCGATATGAACGATCTCGTTCAGTAATGAACGATAAATCGCTCATATCGCTCAGTGTGTATACACCAACGATGAATGATGTGCGTCTTCGTGGTCGTTCATCGTTGGTTTTCCCTCGTTTAGCATAGCAAGCCAATTTGTCCGACGGTCGTTAATCATTGAAAACGAACATAGTCCAAATTGGAAACATCGCCAAGTGTGTAGGGCCCATTAGCCCTGAAATGTATCAGTGTATTTTCATTTATAAGTAGATCTTACTAACTGCTTTGGGGCTCATTTACATTTGGATGCAAGTGATTTTTGTGACACGCCTCTCAGATGTATTAGTACATGTCCGCGCTGATATGTGTTACATTCACAATGTTCTTGAAACACTTTTTTCAAAAGTAGGCAAGTATGTACTGTGTGTAATAGTGTTTCTTGTGTTTCTCTCTTATGTGTGTCTGAATGTAAGACAGGTGAAGACAGCAGGTCTGTAATCAACCTGCAGCCAATTAGAGCTTCAGGGGAATATTTATTAATCAGTTCTATACTTAAAATATGCAGAAACTGCTAATTCCGCATGTTTAAGGGCATCTCTCAGCTATATCATAGAGTAAAAGCTGCTTTTCATCGGGTGGTATTCATGTGACCGGCGGTCGGGTGACCGACAGTCACATGACCTCCTACATCATCCCGACCGCTCACTATCCCGATGGTCGGCATACCGACCAACAGAGACTATTTCCACTTGTGGGTGTCCACGACACCCATAGAGTAGGAATAGAACCCGTGGCGACCGCAACACTGTGACTGAGGCACTAACTCCATCAACATGTTTATATTTGTTAGGAGGAAACCACTCGCTTAGCATATATAAACATACATGTTATTCTGTTTGTAAATAAGAATTTACTTACCGATAATTCTATTTCTCGGAGTCCGTAGTGGATGCTGGGGTTCCTGAAAGGACCATGGGGAATAGCGGCTCCGCAGGAGACAGGGCACAAAAAGTAAAGCTTTATGATCAGGTGGTGTGTACTGGCTCCTCCCCCTATGACCCTCCTCCAAGCCTCAGTTAGGATACTGTGCCCGGACGAGCGTACACAATAAGGAAGGATTTATGAATCCCGGGTAAGACTCATACCAGCCACACCAATCACACCGTACAACCTGTGATCTAAACCCAGTTAACAGTATGATAACAGAGGAGCCTCTGAAAGATGGCTCCCTACAACAATAACCCGATTTAGGTAACAATAACTATGTACAATTATTGCAGATAATCCGCACTTGGGATGGGCGCCCAGCATCCACTACGGACTCCGAGAAATAGAATTATCGGTAAGTAAATTCTTATTTTCTCTATCGTCCTAGTGGATGCTGGGGTTCCTGAAAGGACCATGGGGATTATACCAAAGCTCCCAAACGGGCGGGAGAGTGCGGATGACTCTGCAGCACCGAATGAGAGAACTCCAGGTCCTCCTTAGCCAGGGTATCAAATTTGTAGAATTTTACAAACGTGTTCTCCCCCGACCACGTAGCCGCTCGGCAGAGTTGTAATGCCGAGACCCCTCGGGCAGCCGCCCAAGAAGAACCCACCTTCCTTGTGGAGTGGGCATTTACCGATTTTGTCTGTGGCAGGCCTGCCACAGAATGTGCAAGCTGAATCGTACTACAAATCCAGCGAGCAATAGTCTGCTTAGACGCAGGAGCGCCCAACTTGTTGGGAGCATATAGTATAAACAGTGAGTCAGATTTCCTGACTCCAGCTGTCCTTGAAATGTATATTTTTAAAACTCTGACAACGTCCAACAACTTGGAGTCCTCCAAGTCGCTTGTAGCCGCAGGCACAACAATAGGCTGGTTCAGATGAAATGCTGACACCACCTTAGGGAGAAAATGCGGACGAGTCCGCAGTTCTGCCCTGTCCGAATGGAAAATCAGATATGGGCTTTTGTAAGATAAAGCTGCCAGTTCTGACACTCTCCTGGCCGAAGCCAGGGCTAGTAGCATGGTCACTTTCCATGTGAGATATTTCAAATCCACATTTTTTAGTGGTTCAAACCAATGAGATTTGAGAAAGTCCAAAACAACATTGAGATCCCACGGTGCCACTGGAGGCACCACAGGGGGCTGTATATGCAGTACTCCCTTAACAAAAGTCTGGACTTCAGGAACTGAAGCCAATTCTTTCTGGAAGAAAATCGACAGGGCCAAAATTTGAACCTTAATAGATCCCAATTTGAGACCCATAGACAATCCTGATTGCAGGAAATGTAGGAATCGACCCAGTTGAAATTCCTCCGTCGGAGCACTCCGATCCTCGCACCACGCAACATATTTTCGCCAAATGCGGTGATAATGTTGCGCGGTTACTTCCTTCCTTGCTTTAATCAAGGTAGGAATGACTTCTTCCGGAATGCCTTTTCCCTTTAGGATCCGGCGTTCAACCGCCATGCCGTCAAACGCAGCCGCGGTAAGTCTTGAAACAGACAGGGACCCTGCTGAAGCAGGTCCCTTCTCAGAGGTAGAGGCCACGGATCCTCCGTGATCATCTCTTGAAGTTCCGGGTACCAAGTCCTTCTTGGCCAATCCGGAGCCACTAGTATCGTTCTTACACCTCTTTGCCGTATAATTCTCAATACTTTTGGTATGAGAGGCAGAGGAGGAAACACATACACCGACTGGTACACCCAAGGCGTTACCAGCGCATCCACAGCTATTGCCTGCGGATCTCTTGACCTGGCGCAATACCTGTCCAGTTTTTTGTTGAGGCGAGACGCCATCATGTCCACCATTGGTCTTTCCCAACGGGTTACAAGCATGTGGAAAACTTCTGGATGAAGTCCCCACTCTCCCGGGTGAAGGTCGTGTCTGCTGAGGAAGTCTGCTTCCCAGTTGTCCACTCCCGGGATGAACACTGCTGACAGTGCTATCACATGATTCTCCGCCCAGCGAAGAATCCTTGCAGCTTCTGCCATTGCACTCCTGCTTCTTGTGCCGCCCTGTCTGTTTACATGGGCGACTGCCGTGATGTTGTCCGACTGGATCAACACCGGTTTTCCTTGAAGCAGAGGTTCTGCCTGGCTTAGAGCATTGTAGATTGCTCTTAGTTCCAGAATGTTTATGTGAAGAGACGTTTCCAGGCTCGACCACACGCCCTGGAAGTTTCTTCCTTGTGTGACTGCTCCCCAGCCTCTCAGGCTGGCGTCCGTGGTCACCAGGATCCAATCCTGTATGCCGAATCTGCGGCCCTCCAATAGATGAGCACTCTGCAACCACCACAGAAGAGATACCCTTGTCCTTGGAGACAGGGTTATCCGCTGGTGCATCTGAAGATGCGACCCTGACCATTTGTCCAGCAGATCCCTCTGGAAAACTCTTGCGTGGAATCTGCCGAATGGAATTGCTTCGTAAGAAGCCACCATTTTTCCCAGGACTCTTGTGCATTGATGTACAGATACCTTTCCTGGTTTTAGGAGGTTCCTGACAAGCTCGGATAACTCCTTGGCTTTTTCCTCCGGGAGAAAAACCTTTTTCTGAACCGTGTCCAGAATCATCCCTAGGAACAGCAGACGTGTTGTCGGAATTAACTGGGATTTTGGAATATTCAGAATCCACCCGTGCTGCTTTAGCACTTCTTGAGACAGTGCTAGTCCCATCTCTAGCTGTTGTCTGGACCTTGCCCTTATTAGGAGATCGTCCAAGTATGGGATAATTAATACGCCTTTTCTTCGAAGAAGAATCATCATCTCGGCCATTACCTTGGTAAAGACCCGAGGTGCCGTGGACAATCCAAACGGCAGCGTCTGAAACTGATAGTGACAGTTCTGTACGACGAACCTGAGGTACCCCTGGTGTGAGGGGTAAATTGGAACGTGGAGATACGCATCCTTGATGTCCAAGGATACCATAAAGTCCCCTTCTTCCAGGTTCGCTATCACCGCTCTGAGTGACTCCATCTTGAACTTGAACTTTTTTATGTACAGGTTCAAGGATTTCAGATTTAGAATAGGTCTTACCGAGCCATCCGGCTTCGGTACCACAAATAGAGTGGAATAATACCCCTTTCCTTGTTGTAAAAGGGGTACCTTGACTATCACCTGCTGAGAGTACAGCTTGTGAATGGCTTCCAAGACCGTCACCCTGTCGGAGGGGGACGTTGGTAAAGCAGACTTCAGGAAACGGCGAGGTGGAGACGTCTCTAGTTCCAACCTGTAACCCTGAGATATTATCTGCAGGATCCAGGGATCCACCTGCGAGTGAGCCCACTGCGCGCTGAAATTCTTGAGACGACCCCCCACCGCCCCCGAGTCCGCTTGAGAAGCCCCAGCGTCATGCTGAGGCTTTTGTAGAAGCGGGGGAGGGCTTCTGTTCCTGGGAAGGAGCTGCCTGTTGCAGTCTCTTCCCCTTTCCTCTGCCTCGTGGCAGATATGAATATCCCTTTGCTCTCTTGTTTTTAAAGGAACGAAAGGGCTGCGGCTGAAAAGTCGGTGTCTTTTTCTGTTGGGGAGTGTCTGGCCGAAATGGACATAGCACTTACCCGTGATGCCAGTGTGCAAATATCCCTCTGTGCATCACACATATAAAGAAACGCATCCTTTATTTGCTCTAAAGACAGTAAAACATTGTCCCTATCCAGGGTATCAATATTTTCAATCAGGGACTCTGACCAAGCTACCCCAGCACTGCACATCCAGGCTGTCGCTATAGCTGGTCGTAGTATAACACCTGTATGTGTGTATATACTTTTTTGGATATTTTCCATCCTCCTATCTGCTGGATCTTTAAGTGCGGCAGTCTCAGGAGAGGGTAACGCCACTTGTTTTGATAAGCGTGTGAGCGCCTTGTCCACCCTAGGAGGTGTTTCCCAGCGCGCCCTAACCTCTGGCGGGAAAGGGTATAAAGCCAATAACTTCTCTGAAATTAGCAGTTTTTTATCGGGGGCAACCCACGCTTCATCACACACCTCATTTAATTCATCTGATTCAGGAAAAACTATAGGTAGTTTTTTCACACCCCACATAATACCCTGTTTTGTGGTACCTGTAGTATCAGCAATATGTAACGCCTCCTTCATTGCCAAAATCATATAACGTGTGGCCCTACTGGAAAATACGGTTGATTCGTCACCGTCGCCACTGGAATCAGTGCCTGTGTCTGGGTCCGTGTCGACCGACTGTAACGGGCGTTTTACAGCCCCTGACGGTGTTTGAGGCGCCTGGACAGGTGCTGATTGATTGTCCGGCCGTCTCATGTCGTCAAACGACTGCTTTAGCGTGTTGACACTATCCCGTAATTCCATAAATAAAGCCATCCATTCTGGTGTCGACTCCCTAGGGGGTGACATCCCCATATTTGGCAATTGCTCCGCCTCCACACCAATATCGTCCTCATACATGTCGACACACACGTACCGACACACAGCAGACACACAGGGAATGCTCTTAAAGAAGACAGGACCCCACTAGCCCTTTGGGGAGACAGAGGGAGAGTTTGCCAGCACACACCAAAAGCGCTATATATGACAGGGATAGCCTTATAATAAGTGCTCCCTATATAGCTGCTTTAATATATATAATTTTGCCACAATTTTGCCCCCCCTCTCTTGTTTTACCCTGTTTCTGTAGTGCAGTGCAGGGGAGAGCCTGGGAGCCTTCCTGACCAGCGGAGCTGTGTGAGGAAAATGGCGCTGTGTGCTGAGGAGATAGGCCCCGCCCCTTTTTCGGCGGGCTCGTCTCCCGCTCTTTAACGGATTCTGGCAGGGGTTAAATATCTCCATATAGCCCCCGGAGGCTATATGTGAGGTATTTTATGCCAAAAAATAGGTTTACATTGCTTCCCAGGGCGCCCCCCCCCCAGCGCCCTGCACCCTCAGTGACTGCCGTGTGAAGTGTGCTGAGAGCAATGGCGCACAGCTGCAGTGCTGTGCGCTACCTTAAGAAGACTGAGGAGTCTTCTGCCGCCGATTCTGGACCTTCTTCTCTTTTCAGCATCTGCAAGGGGGCCGGCGGCGAGGCTCCGGTGACCATCCAGGCTGTACCTGTGATCGTCCCTCTGGAGCTAATGTCCAGTAGCCAAAGAAGCCAATCCATCCTGCACGCAGGTGAGTTCACTTCTTCTCCCCTAAGTCCCTCGTTGCAGTGATCCTGTTGCCAGCAGGACTCACTGTAAAATAAAAAACCTAAGCTAAACTTTTCTAAGCAGCTCTTTAGGAGAGCCACCTAGATTGCACCCTTCTCGGACGGGCACAAAAACCTAACTGAGGCTTGGAGGAGGGTCATAGGGGGAGGAGCCAGTACACACCACCTGATCATAAAGCTTTACTTTTTGTGCCCTGTCTCCTGCGGAGCCGCTATTCCCCATGGTCCTTTCAGGAACCCCAGCATCCACTAGGACGATAGAGAAATATACAGTATGTGCTGGCTGGTTCCCCCCAAGAATCGGGTACGCTGAGTCAGGGGCGCTTTAAGAGAGGAGGCCCGTGTGCTGCCTCCTCCGTACAGGCCCCATCTCTCTTCCAGAGCACTGTAGAGTCTGAGCACTAGAGGGCTCAGACTCTACTGCGTATGCACAGTTCGCCGGGAAAATGGCGTGGCGGACATTTTCCCAGAGATTTCTCTACTGCGCATGCGCAGAACCCTGTGAAAATGGGCGCTATGCTATTTTCACTGGGTTTTATCAGTGCCGGTGAAGTCGAGTGTATCTGGAGCTGTGCGGCACCTGGTAATAAGCATAAGGTTTCACACACTCCTAAGCCCATCCCCTTACTCCTGTGAAACTAATCAATGGTAGTCTGAGTGTGTGCTTAGAAGGAGTGTGATGCCTTATGCTGGTTCCCGGGTTCCGCACGGCTCCAGATACACTCGGAGTACCCAATCCCCGGGGGAACCAGCCAGCACATATAAAACGCACATAATAACATGTATGTTTATTTGTGCTAAGCGGTTCCCCCCTGCACTGTATGGTCGTCCGCCGCTAATTTGATCTAGTTAATTGAATATGGGCCCTCATTCCGAGTTGATCGCAAGTAGCAACTTTTTGCTGCTCGTGCGATCGACTTGACGCCGCCTATGGGGGAGTGTATTTTAACATAGCAGGGCTGCGATCGCTTGTGCAGCGCTGCTATGCTAAAAAAGTTTAGTTTCCTGCAAAACAAGACCAGGGTCAGACTTACTTCCAGCTACGTAGGTCCCGGGATTGACGTTAGACATCCGCCCTCCAAACGGCTGGACACGCCTGCGTTTGGATCTCCACACCCGGAAAACGGTGAATATCCGCCCCGGAACGCCTCCCCGCTGTCAATCTTCGTGCCATCACGCTAGCGATCACTTTCTTCTCTCTTCTGGTCGTTGCCCGGTGACTGCTGTCGATGGGCAACGACGCGTGTGTGCATTGCGGCCGCCGTGCAATGCGCAGTTCTGATCCGTTCGCACCGCAACGGGTCGGAATAACCCCCATGATTCAGCAGAGAATTCAATCCAGCATGGCTTATCTGACCCACATAAACAGGAGCATATTGTTACACAGATATACTTCTGTTGTTCATAAATAAAACAAAGAGAATTGCTCGAATCTGCCATATCCAGCAATGGTGAATATATAGTTTTCTTTTTCTCTGCATTTGAGCCAGGACTGATACAGTATTTTTCTGGTATTCCTTCATGCTGACATATCTCATCTCCTGCTCCTTGAGCATCAGTGAATGAGCTTCAGCCACCATCTGTTTGCACATTTATATTGTTTGTTTTAGACAAGATAATTTGGCCCATGAGTCTTCAGGCCCAAGGGATGCAACTCAGAACGTATTTCTGGTTATCAGTGACAATGTAAGGAAAGACAGAGCCAGCACACTCTGATCTTCCCACGGTGCCGTCTATAAATGTAAATTAAACGATTTAGTCTTCTGGAAATAAGCACATTTTGTAAAACTAAGATTTTCACCTTCAATTTTCTTTCTGAAGTCCCAAGACATAAACACAGATGCTGCTTTAGATGATTTTTGAAGAGAACACTGCACGTTCTATTATCAAGGCTGCTTAATAATATAGGAATGTTAACACACAACTTTGTCTGTTTGCATTGGTTTGCCTCATTTAGAGTGGGACATAGTACAGGTTGAGTCTCCCTTATCCAAAATGCTTGGGACCAGAGGTATTTTGGATATGGGATTTTTCCGTATTTTGGAATAATTGCATACCATAATGAGATATCATGGTGATGGGACCTAAGTCTAAGCACAGAATGCATTTATGTTTCATATACACCTTATACACACAGCCTGAAGGTAGTTTTAGCCAATATTTTTTTATAACTTTGTGCATTAAACAAAGTGTGTGTACATTCACACAATTCATTTATGTTTCATATACACCTTATACACACACAGCCTGAAGGTCATTTAATACAATATTTTTAATAACTTTGTGTATTAAACAAAGTTTGTGTACATTGAGCCATCAGAAAACAAAGGTTTCACTATCTCACTCTCACTCAAAAAAGTCTGTATTTCGGAATATTCCGTATTTCGGAATATTTGGATATGGGATACTCAACCTGTATGAGTCATTTGCGTTTCTATAATGGGTTTATTCACTATATAGTACGTGTGCATGTTTAATACTGTGTACACTTACTGTATAAGGAGTTTTTAAGTGTCCCCTGACCTAGGGAGCTCCCTCTGTACAGAGACATGAGAAGGGGATCATCTGCTTCTGTGTGCCAGTATAGGAGGCATGTGCCTGTATAGGAGGTATAACATGCTGTTTTGTACTGTAGTGGGTTGGTCCTGTGACACTGATCTTATATTGGGACTAGTTCTATGCTGTCTCCTGTGATAGATACTGTAACCTTTACATTAAAGGGAACCAACCTGTTTCTGGGGTTCATTGTGAAACACCTGGCCCCTACTGTAACGGAGTATAGGGTGTGTTGTTTTTGCTGGAAGTCTTCAATATATTCTGGTGTTATATTTGGAATCTATGTAATGTTTTACACATTCCTTTTTTTTCTTGTTACACTCCTGCTTATGAATTCTGTTCCTCAATCCCATTTTCAAAAACCAAATGCAAAAATGAGCTAGTTCTGTTTCTACAATATGATAGTTTAATGGATAAATATTTAACAAAACTAGACTAGGTGGTTACAGGGGGTTGCCTAACCAGATGCAGATGTGGCCATAATCAGACCAGTGATCTGCACCTAGCATAGGGCTGGTGAAAGTTCCAATGGTGGCATCTAAAGACAAAGAATGATTGCAGCGCCTGTAGACACTGAAGTGAGTGTCTCTTGTATATTTGTACACTTGTATGTACACCAGGGAAGGGTACAGTAGTAATATTAGTATAAAGTCAGACACAACTGCAGAAAAATACATAAGGAAGGCCGCAACTGAGTTCAACTTAGAATCAAGCCCTATAAGGAGAGATCCCGCCCCCATTGACAGACTCTACCCCCTCAATAGACCCCTCCCCCCATTAGGACTTCCATCATTTTCCCGGGCTGGTTTTCTGTCCCAATCCACCTCTGAGCAGTGGCTTCCTGTGTGGTGTTCACTCATGACCACCATTCTTGTTCAGTGTTTTACATTTTGTACTGTAGCTTATGAACAGGTTTGTTTGCAAGTTGCAGAGATTTCTGTAAGGCTTTAGCTAATATTGTAGATTTATTTTTAAACTGTTTGAGCATTGTGTGCTGTGCTCTTGCTGTAATCTCTGCAGGACTGCCTCTCCTAGGGAGAGTGGCAAAAGTGCTGAATATATGGACTGATTATAAACATCAATGCTTTTAGAGATACTGTGCATTTGTAACCCTTTCCAGCTTTATGCAGGTTAACAATTCATACGGGCACGTCATGGGCGTCTTAACAGAGGAGGAGGCCCGTGTCCAACCTCCTCCGTCGAGGCCCCCTCTTCTGCAGCCGGTGCCCGTCAGCATAACAGAGGATGCACAGAGATTTTCTTACTGCGCATGTGCAAATCTCCAGAAAAATAGCCACAACGTCATTTACAGGAGATTTGAGGAGAGATACTACTGCCGGCGGGGGGACTCTGGAGAGGTGAGTATTTCACAAATGGGTGCAGGGTGTGCGGTGTGGGCTCCCCTGAACCCCTAGGGCCTGTGTGCATCACACATACTGCACCCATTACAGATATGCCCCCGGGTGCACATCTATTAACCTTTTTTTTTACTAAAATAATATGGAAAAGGTTTTCACACCCTTTTCACAGTATTTGAGTATCACTTGAATGTATTAAACAGCTTTTGGAGCAGTTTTCATGAAAAACTGCTCCAAACCCTTCAATTCACTTTTTTTAAGTAACCAGATCTCATTTCCCATACTTATAATGGGAAATGTGATCTGACCGAATTTACGAATATAAAAATGTAAAAAAATACTGCAGTGAGCACTGTAATAATAACGCTGTCCTGAGACAGTGTTATCAGAGGGCTCACTGCGGATCCTGTACTGTTGCACAGCTTTCTCTGCCCCTAAGTAGAGAAAGCTGTGTGGGGACCCGACAGTGTGATCATCTCTGTGTGTCCGATGGACACACAGGCTGATCACTGTGTAAAAACAAAAATCATACTTACCTACCTAGACACCGGTAATTGGTGCACCGGTGTGGGCTGCCGTCACCGGGACTCCATGCTGCACCTGTGACTTCCAGTGAAGTAAAGTGATGGTGCAAAGCGGCAGCTCACTCTACAGTACTGGAGGTCACAGCAGCAGGGAGCACCAATGACTGGCAGCCCTCCGGGAGCTCCAACCACCGATCCCCGGGTAGGTAAGTATGATCAGCGGTGTGTGTGGGTGGGATGTTGTCACGGCGTGGGGGAGTAGTCGCGAAGGAGGGGTCAACCTGGCGGTGGTGGCGGTAATGATGCAGCAGTGCATTTAAAGCACATAGTTGGGGTATTTGTTACAAAAAAATACCCTGATTATACTGCGGGGTGCTATCGCAGGGACAGAGTTTTCTTGCAAGCTCTGTCCCTGCATGCGATAATTGATACATCCATGCGATGCATTCAATTATTGTAGTGCAGATTGAGTCGATTTTATCACATGGTGACAAACCGGCCCCTTAATCTTAAATCTCCTGAGATCTCATTTGTTTGAGACATGATTTTTATCAGGCCATGCTTTCTGTCAACAGCAAACTCCAAATTTGTGGGTGTTTTTATAGGGCATGCAACTCTAACCAACATCTCCAATTCTGTCTCATTGATTGCACTCCACGTTAGCTAAGGCATGACACCAATTAGTTTTATAGAAGTCATTAGTGTAGTGGCTCGTATTTTTTCCAACCTACACTATAAATATTAAATGATTTACCCCTGAGTAAATCCGATCCGACACAAGTATTAGTTCAAATCTTCCCACAGTTCAGAATTACATTATTTTAGCTGTTTTTATATACATTTTTATTGATTTTTCTCAATGATTAAAATGACATATATATTTTTCTATATCGATTTTAAAGCAAACTGAAATCCAAATCTGAACAAACTGAAATCCAAATCTGGTTTTGACAAAACCAAAATCCAATGATGAATTAGAACCATAGCAAATACAAGGGGGTCTGCGCACATCTCAATATATAATATTGTAGAACTGGCACACTGAGCATAACTAGAGTTTGGTTGGCACAATAATAACTATAGGTTGCCAACTCCTGGGCTCGAGCCTCTACACAGAGAACAAGAAGAGGTCAATTGATTTTATAGGTGAAAATAGCAAAAGAACAGAATGACCAACAGAGAGCTTCATTAACCAGAAGCCAATTTAAGTTGTGACTTGATATATAAAGTACAATTGGTATGTAAGATACAGTTATTCTGTAGTGTTAAGAGCCCGTTTCAGTTTATTAAAAAAAACACACAGCTAAGAATGTGGATCAAAAAGCATTTCATTGGTGGACTCCTAGAGCCCTTAGTATTGACAGATTACTTTATGGAGACATTAACCATGGAGAAGGACTCACTACTACCGATGTGTCCTCTCTTATTGTTGCTGCAGTCAAGTTAAGCAGCCCTTGTAGTGCGCCTAGTCATGAGCGCATTTACTAATGCTGGTCATTTTTTTGTGCATTTTTTCCCTAAATATGCGTCTTATTTGCATCGCTATATTTACCTGGAAAACACTGTATTGTAGCATTTCTTATGCAGATAAAGCCGCAGATGCACACAGAATATAGGCATGCTGCAGAGTCTGCTTGTGCGTCTTATTCGCATAGTGATGAGACTAGGATGCATTTTCCACAAAAACTGACGCCCAACGTAAGAGTTTCAAGGGTACTGCCGGCTCACTTACGCCAGGCATCTCACGGTACATGGTGCATTGAGGCTGGATGTTTGAGGATACATCTGTGTTGCTATTAAGCTTTTCAATATATTAGGTGGGCATTAATGGATGACTGCCTAATGAGCCTATTTTCATAGCCAGTTTTCTGCCTCATTAGGTGATTTGTTGGTGGTACAGTATCTCTGTATTTCAGTTGCAATATCTTCTGAAGGGCTGTTACTTGAAGCAAGCACATTTACCGTAAATGACCTGGATTGGAAATGTTACAGCCATATATAAATTAGATCACCTTTTTGTGCTGATTGCAAAACACACTCTGTGCCATTCAGTCTATGCACTAAATGTCTTCATTATAATAGATAGGAGTTGCGTGGAATAGAAAGGGTTACTAAAGCATCTTCTTATTCTCAAATGTCAACCCTTCATATACGATGATGCTTATCGATCTCGGAGCCAGTACAGGCCTGGGGTTTGATCTTGTGCATTTCTTATCCCCCTAGGTAAAATTATCAATAAGAAACATCCTCATCACATCTGAATTGCAGCTGGGCAGACTGATGAGAAGTGGCAGATTGTGCAATACAGTCTCTGGCTCTGCTGGTTTAATATTGTTTCATTTCATCCACTTTGCATGTTTGCTGCATATCCAATTTGCTTTGATGGCATGTGCAGGAGTAATATGGAAGGCATAAATAAGACACACACAGCTATTTCCTGACCTAACAGACATGTCTGTGCTCATTAATCTATATTAGTATATGTAGATCTCTGCACACTTGTAGCTACTGATAGCAACACCTGGTCTGCAACATGCACGTGAATTACGCAGCAGTTATTCTGCTGCTCAATTCTGAGATCATGCAGTGTGCTAATTCCCCTGCAGTCTACCTACAGTTGCATTCTGCAAAGCATTGACATGCCAATCACTGCTCAAGGAGTGTTTCAGACACATGGTTACACAGTTCTGCATAGATCCCTTTTAAATATTATAGCAGCTGTGTTGTAATTGTTGCAAATATAAAAAGGAATTCTAACAAAAAACCCAAGATGTCTAATATTTAGGTATATTTGTAATTGATGCTTCTTGATCAGATAATAGAGGAGCCTATTTTAACATATCGGCTCTCTGTAATGTACAGGGAGCACTAGAATATTCTCTGTATCATATTTTTTGAATGTTCTCTGTATTGTGTACCGGTGACTGGAATGCTCTTTGTATTGTATATAAATCACTAGATTTTTTTTGTCTATTTTATTTTTGTTTAAGATCTTCTTTGTATTATACTTAAAGTCTAACGTTTAATACAATACAGATATAATTTCAATATAATATACAATGATATCTGTATTGTATAGAAATCAGTAGAATGTCCTCTGTACTGTTAAGAGGTCATTAAATGATCTCTGTATTACATAATGTTCACTAGAATGCTCTATGTATTTTAAAGTAGTGACTAGACACAGAGGCATCACTGGGTGCACACTCTGCATTACTCCCGCTGTGGCTGCTCGAGTAATGGGGTGTGGTCTAATAAAAAGGGTGTGGCCTTACAGGGACCTCTGTTGCGTCACTTTGGGGGGTGGGGGTGAGGGGGTGTCCAGCATCTTTGAAGATGCTGGCTGCCCCCAGAGACTGGGATGTGTGTAGTGCCGGCTCTTCATCTGTGACACAAAGCAGTACCTAACTCCTCTCACTGCAGAAGAGCCGGCACTTGGCCTAGCATGTACCATGGTCGGGCCACTTGAAATCTGGCCCTGACCATCAGAGTAGAGAGACAGAGAAAGCAGGTAACACAGTTTCAGGGGTGGATTGGACTGGCTATCAGGAAAAAGAGCCACTTCCCGTTGGGCTGGCTCCCTATCTCCACAGTACAGTACCACCACTGATAAGTGCCAGCAACGTGGCCGCACTCAGCGCCAATCACTGATGCAGTGACAGACACCCTGCATGGGCTCAATGTGCTACACACACATTGGCCGGTGGCCACACAGGTTGCCTGAGTAGAGGGGGTGGGGAAGGAGTGCTTGCACATCAGTGAGGAGTGGCTGGCTGCAGTCCTGATTAGACACCCCAGCTTCCTCCCACACTGCACTGATGTACTCTGAGCTATTAGTGTCAGCTACAGCACATTCAGGCCGTATGGAGGTCACCCATTCTCTCTTCTGGGGTCCCACAATTGGCTTGCAGTCCTAGACTGCTCCTTATAAAAAGCCCCTCCCCCTAAGACTATATGACCTACTGACTGGAGCTGCTGCTGAGCCCTCACGTGGTGAGAATATAATGTGGGGATGGGGGGGGGGGGGCATGCTGAAATAGTGGCACAATAATGTATTGTGACACTATTGTGTGGCATATATTGTGCATGGGGACCTGATGTGTGGCATAACAATGTATTGTGACACTGTTGTGTGGCATATATTGTTTTTGGGGACCTGATGTGTGGCATAACAATGTATCATGACACTGTTGTGTGACATATATTGTGTATGGGGACCTGATGTGTGGCATATATTGTGTATGGGGATCTCATGTGTGGCATATTATGTATGGGTATGGAGCATGGGCCCTCATTCCGAGTTGTTCGCTCGCTAGCCGCTTTTCGCAGCAGTGCACACGCTAAGCCGCTGCCCTCTGGGAGTGAATCTTAGCTTAGCAGAATTGCGAACGAAGTATTCGCAATATTGCGAAAAGATTTTTCTGTGCAGTTTCTGAGTAGCTCGAGACTTACTCTTCCAGTGCGATCAGTTCAGTGCTTGTCGTTCCTGGTTTGACGTCACAAACACACCCAGCGTTCGCCCAGACACTCCCCCGTTTCTTCAGCCACTCCCGCGTTTTTCCCGGAAACGGCAGCGTTTTTTCACACACTCCCATAAAACGGCCAGTTTCCGCCCAGAAACACCCACTTCCTGTCAATCACACTCCGATCACCAGAACGAAGAAAAAACCTCGTAATGCCGTGAGTAAAATACCAAACTTCTTAGCAAATTTACTTGGCACAGTCGTAGTGCGAACATTGCGCATGCGCAATTAGCGGAAAATCGCTGCGATGCGAAGAAAATTACTGAGCGAACAACTCGGAATGAGGGCCATAGTTACCTACTTTCCAAGTCTCCCCTCCGGGAGAAGCCCGGAAAGAAGCCACTGCACACAACTTTGGGGGTGGGCCCGAACTACTGCGTCATTAGGCCCCAACCCGATACAGTGAAACACCCACAATTTGCGGGTCCGCAGAGAGTGGGTGAAGCTATAGGCTCCGCCCCAACACAGAAACCCCCCACGATTCACTGGTCCGTGCCAAGGGGCGGAGCTACATGATGTAATTCAAGTCTTTTAGCCCCACTTCCTTCCTGCTCCTCACGGCCCGCAACTGCTGGTGGTAATTATCATACCATCCTGCCCGCATCACTAGGTAGTGGGCAGGATGCGGGAGAGCGGCTGTGGAGGTCTACCCCAAAAATCGGTAGTCTCCAGTAGCTTCCGGGAGGGTAGGCAAGTATGGTATAGGACCTGATCTATGGCATAATGTGTATGGGAACACTGATGTGTGCCATACTGTGTGTTGAGCGACACTGATGTGTGGCATATTGTGTGTTGGGGACACTGATGTGTGATGTGTGGTATATTATGTGTGACAGAATAATTTACTGGTGACACTGATGTGTGGCATTTTACTATCTACTGTCCACACACAAATGTTGTTCCCAAAGATTGGTCAAAAACATGCTGGTGAGGTTTAATGCATATGGCTAGGAAGAATGTACATTGTTTTGTACTACATATACATTGTTTGCATTTAAAAAGTTGAATATAAGGACGTAAATATTGTAAGGGGCATGAATCAGTAATGAAAATACAGTGCTATACTGTAGATTGTTTAAGGGAGGGGGCCCAAATCCGGTGTCTTGCCTAGTGCCCCATGAGTTCTAAAACCGGCTTTGGTGACACCCGGGTGCGGGCCGCACACACCCACACCCGGCTTGAGACGCCAATAACTAGACTGTTCTCTGTATTGTATAACTATCTCTGGAATGCTCTCTGAAAAGTATAGAGGTAATTAGAATGCCCTATAGCATTGCATATATAGATATGAAATACATGGTGCCAATGGTGTTTGATTAAAATGAATGCACCTGGCAGAACAGGATTGTGGTAATTCCCAATCTGAAGTAAAGAAAAGAAAAACTATTTGGCTGTGTACAAACATAAAATACATTTCTAATAATTCAGAACCTTCCTTTTTTATATTTTTGACAATAAAAACAGTGATAGATATAAAACTGACTGTACAAAAAGTACAACTAGTGGTTGAGGTTATACTCACACATAAGGGAAGCTCACTTTATGGATATTACAGCTTTTACTTGATAAACATAAGGAATAGATTAGAAATAAAGCAGATATAGCATTAGATCTGAGTGGATGGATCTCTGTGTACGGGTACCAACAGCAAGTTTTTACATACACTGTATGTGCAGATGTGAATTTACTGTATGCCTATCCTAAGTCAGATGGAACATGGCCAGATCTGCATCTTTCCATGACATAGGGCATTTCAGCTGTAGGAACTGGGCGGTGACAATGCAGTTGCACATAAGTGCCCGACAGGTGGTAGCGTCCCGGGCATATGTCTAATGCTTTGTGCCATTCTAAACCATACATAAAGGGAAGCTTGTTTCTGGTGCATATCTTGCATCTAGCATCGGGCTAGCAGAAACCTCTGCATTAGCCCTATGGATTCCCTCATTACCATAAGGCAGTAAATCAGGCTTCTGTGGCTGCCCACAAATGAAGACACTTTGTGTGCGACTCATAATCAGGTCCTTAAGGAGACAGAATTTGATATCTTGTAAATATGGAAGCATTGTAGTCCCTCTAATGATGTCCAGAATAAATTCTCACCAAAGATATCCAATGTCCTGAAGCACATATTTCAAACACAGTCCAAGAAGACTTCACTGTATAATGATGTCCAAAATGTTTTTGAATTTGACTATATGAGCTTACAGAAGAAGATGACTGTCTATGTTTGGTCCTGGCTTCCACAATAGGCATTACCGAGCATGAAACAGCAGTACAACTAGCAGGACCACCATTCGCAGATAAAGGACATGGCCTGAACCTTTCCTTGCCACTGTGTGTTGTGTTTGGCATGTTGGCAATTTGACATTCTTCGTCAGTAAACGTTGCTCTTTCTTAAAATTGTGTCCACTAGTCCGCCTTTAGTAGATGTTGAAGTACTATGATGACTGGCAGCAGCTGCAGCACTAGTACTGGGTTACTGCTCCTGCTCTTCTATCGACTGATCCATCTCAACTAATAGTGCTTCAAGTAATGGTGGCACACTGGGATCTAATGAACGGTTTTTACAACACAATGCCTGAACAACACACGTTTTATTTTTTTACACACTGCAACTCACAGCACTTCTAGTAATGGTGGCACACTGGCGCCTAATAAAAGTTATTATTTTACAACACAAAACTTGTACCTGAACAACACACATTTTTTTTTTTTTACACACTGCAACTCACAGCACTTCTAGTAATGGTGGTGCGCTGGTACCTAATGAACATTATTATTTTACAATACAAAGCCTGAACCTAAACAACAGCAACACACATTTTTGTTTTACAGACTGTGGCCCAAATGTTATAAGAACACATTTAGTTCAATGTTGATATTTAGTACTCTAGGTCTCAGCGTATCAAGTTCATAGACCCATTTGGTTTCCATCTTCTTGAGTTCAGTTACTATATTGCCTCCTCTCCAATTAGGGGTGACTTTTTGGATTCCAATAAATGTCAAATCTGTGGGATCTTTATTGTGTTTTTCCGGGAAGTGCTGCGATACGCCATGTGTCTTTAGTCCTTTTTTTATTTTATTTACAGTATGTGTTTAGCTATTCTGGACTTCAATTTTCTCTTAGTTTATCCCACATGCTTGCAGGGGTATTCAAGGAGGTATACTTGTCCCTCTGTTTCACAGGATATGGGTTGTTTTATGTTATATTTTCTACCAGTTCTGTTCGACTGAAATTCTGTTGCTTGATGTTTTCCTTTTTTTTTTTTTTGCAATAGACGCAATTTAGACAGTTGTAGAAGCCTGAGGTTAGGGATAAAACTTTTTGTCAGCGTCTGATGTATATGCCTAGCTTTCTTATACTGTATATGATTTTTGCTTTAGATGGAAGAATGGATTGTAGCTGGTTGTCAAGCATAAATACTGTATATGCCAATGTTTTTCTAGGATGGTTTTTATTGTTTGGTGTTGACTGTTGTATTGCGTGGTGAACTCTTTGGTGTCATCCTTTCTTTGCTTGTGAGATATCAGGTTCTTTCTTTCTAGTTCTGCTATTTTTGTTTGTTCTTTTTTCAAGAATTCTTCCTTGTAGCCTTTCTTAAGAAATCTTTGTTTCATTTGTTTGCTTTGTATCTCATACGTGCTTTTTTCTGGTAGTTACCACATATTCTTTTTAATTGACCACATGGTATGTTTCTTAACCATTGGTGGTGATGGTTGCTGTTGTATGATATAGTGCTGTTTCCGCTGACTTCTTTAATGTGGGTTTTAGAATAAATTGTGTTGTTTTTGATGATCTGAAGGTCAAGAAATATTATATTTTTTTGCAAAAAGTTGATGTGAATTCCAGTCCTATTTCATATGCATTCATGTTTATGAATTGTTGTAGATTCTCTTCCTCACCCTTGCATATGAAAAAGAGGTTGTCTGAGTCAGCAGTGTAGATGATCTCTGTATTCTTTCTGCCAGATGTGGTCTCCCTCCAACGTTGCTATGAATAAGTTTGCATAACTTGGTGCAAAAGAAGTACCCATTGCGGTACCTTTCATCTGTAAATAAGGTTCAGTGCTGCACTCCACAGCCCATTACCGACACAGTCACAGCAGTGCTGCACCCCACAGCTCTGCACTGACAGTCTTACACAATCACAGTAGTGCTCATTTTGAATTCCAAGTCTGGCAGGAAAACACAAGTCTAGGCTCAGAACTACTCGGAAATAGCAAATCCGGTTGTGTTTGGTTTACAGAAAATCCAACCCACATATCTCTAGTTTTGTATATTAATCAGATGCAGCTGTGTTGCATTTGGATAGAGACATTTTTCATATCTTTCAATATATTTACTTAGCTATATGCAAACAATGCCTGCACTTTTTCCATCATGGCCATTTTCTCCCCAGTGCGCTTGTATAAGAGTTTGGAACACTTTCTGCTGTTTGCCCTAAGTCCAAAACTTAAATTTGCAGCTCTCCCTGTATACATCCTCTTGTATTTTAACTGTAGTGGTCCATTAACCACAAGACAGGAATGGTTGTGTGTTTTCTTAACAGCTTCAATTGTTCTTCAAATTAAAATGCTAGAACAAGGTGTAGCAATACTAATACTTACATACAGTATAAACAACAGTTTTTAAAGGAGAAGATATGGTAGTAGAAGAACCAACATAAATTACACAAAATAAGAAAAAAAAAAATCTCAAAATCTATAATCATTTAAGGACAACTTAGAATTAAGAATATATGATTATTAAATCCCTTCCAACCACACCTGACTTGTAAATGGGTAACAAGTCCCTGTTAAACACAACATATTTCTAAGAAGAAAAGTCATGGATGGAAAAATAACATTTTTGTACCTACATTTTATCTCTATTCTGAATATCAACCTGTTATCTTGTACATGTTTTTCAATCATTTCTCAGATTTATTGATGGAGTGACATTAACATTGACTTTGAAGAAAACAAACTACAAAGTAGAATACATAATAATTGAAAGCAACTGAAGATGAACATAATAAAGTGTACTTTACTTTAGCAAGAGAAATGATATGCAAGAGCACTGACAGCATCTGACATATCTCTTATTATGCTGTGAGATCAACCAAGGAGAAAGAAGACTGAATAATGATAAGGGTTCAGTCATGAAAGGTACAGAGAAGTCATCCGTTTCATCAGGAATGGGAAAAGTCAGGGGAGAGACATGACAGGGAAATGCAGATTGTTGCACCGTCATCTAACTTACCTCTAAGGTAATAGGTTGTACTTTTTTTGACCAGTCTCTTAGAAAAAAATTGCAAAATTCCAGAGAGGGCATAGAGATCAAATAACATTTACTGCAGATTTCTGTGATGTCATGTGTATGTTCTTCAGGCATCTGACTTGTTTCTACCTGATCCAGTCCTCACACCTCCTTATAGTACCTCTGTGATTTATTAGTCGGGATAAAGAGCCGGAGCATTTTTGGTAACAGAGTCAGACTAGTTTGTTTCTATCTTTAGTATAGAATAAACTACGGGGGACATGTACTAAGCAGTGATAAAAGTGGATAAGTGAGCCAGTGGAGAAGTTACCCACGGCAACCAATCAGCATTAACGTAACATTTATCATTTGCATACTATAAAAGTATACAGAGCAGCTGATTGGTTGCCATGGGCAACTTCTCCACTAGCTCACTTCTCCACTTTTATCACTGCTTAGTACATGTCACTATAAGTCTATAAAATTATGCCTCTTCCTTCAAATCCTATTAGGATTGACCCCCCTGTATCGTACATGTATGTGTCTCCCAGACAGGTTGGGGCTGCGAGACCGGCGGGTGGGATCCCAGCGGTCAGCATCCCAACGTTAGGATCCCAGCCACAGAATGCTGGCAGGGGGGCAAGCGCAACGAAGCCCCTTGTGGGCTCGGTGGTGAGCTGCGCTCGCCACAGGTTCTATTCCCACTCTATGGGTGTCGTGGACACCCACAAGTGGGAATAGTCCCTTCTAGTCGGCATGCCGACTGTCGGTATTGTGAGGGTCTGGGATGCAGGGGGAGTTATTGTGACCCCCGGTCTCCTGACCATTGGTCACATAACTACATCCCTCCCAGACAGTACATATTGCTACACTGTAAACCAGCCTGTTGCTGGGAAACCTATCCATAGCACTGGATTGAGGAGGAGGTCAGTATTACGATCTGGGAGAGATACTTCTGACAACTGTAATGAAGGTAACCCCCACATGAACCCCCCCCCATCAGGAAAATCTGTATGAGAATTGAAGCTGATAAAATAATCTACAGTACTAGAAGAACCAACATACTGTAAGTGACACAAAATAAAAAAAATACAAATCTTAAAATCTGTGACTATTAAAGGACAACTTTAAACATAGAATATGTGATTTTTAAATCCCTTCCAACCATGCCTGACTTGGAACAAGTTCCTGTTAAATCTTCAGATGGCACCATCATACCATCTGAAGTTATTTGCAGGGTCTATGATGATAACCCTTGATAGATGCGTACCTCAGGATTTAGGAAAAGAAAAGATGCAAACTTCTAGATGTCAAGTCTCTACACTATCAAACTGAATTCGAGTCAGTTCTTAGAAAACAGCTGGAGGAGATCTCTTCAGATCACCAGGTATCACAATATCTGGTAGACCTCTTAATCTTATATTATTGCCTTTTTTTGCTTATTTAGTTGATTTTGCAGCTTATGAAAGCAGAGAACAGGGATGGTGATCATGGCGAGAGTAGACGATGCATTCACACAGATTATAGACTGAGAATAGTGACTGGGCAGACTGCTCATGGTCTGTGCAAGCCAAGCCCCCCTAGCTTATGCATGTTGCACTAGCTTTTGCTTTTTTTCTAGTGGAGGTCCCCCCCAAAAAGGCCACAATGGGCCCAGAGATTACAATGGCCCTCATTCCGAGTTGTTCGCTCGCAAGCGGATTTTAGCAGATTTGCTCATGCTAAGCCGCCGCCTACTGGGAGTGAATCTTAGCATCTTAAAATTGCGAACGATGTATTCGCAATATTGCGATTACACACCTCGTAGCAGTTTCTGAGTAGCTCCAGACTTACTCGACATCTGCGATCAGTTCAGTGCTTGTCGTTCCTGGTTTGTCGTCACAAACACACCCAGCGTTCGCCCAGACACTCCTCCGTTCCTCCGGCCACTCCTGCGTTTTTTCCGGAAACGGTAGCGTTTTTTCCCACACGCCCATAAAACGGCCTGTTTCCGCCCAGTAACACCCATTTCCTGTCAATCACATTACGATCGCCAGAACGATGAAAAAGCCGTGAGTAAAATTCCTAAGTGCATAGCAAATTTACTTGGCGCAGTCGCAGTGCGGACATTGCGCATGCGAATTAAGCGGAAAATCGCTGCGATGCGAAGATTTTTACAGAGCGAACAACTCGGAATGAGGGCCAATATGTGGTTCTTTGTGAGTTTCTTAGAGTTTCTCACAATAAAGAAATGGACCAAATGGCCAGGTTGGTTGTATTTTATCTTGTCTCTGATGCTTCCCCTGATTGTGAGACAGCGTATCTTTCCCCATGCAATTCATTAACATTTGCCATCAAGAAGCCACTAACAGTCAGATTTAAGCCATGCCTTCCTACTGTGACTTTCTATGATGTTTAATACATTAATGAATATAAACTACTTACAGTACGTCCGTTTTCACTTTCAAGTTAATAAAAGACAATCTTTCCACTGCCTTGATTCTGCATACTGAGCTAAAATACTGAAATGAATAAAGCAAGACTTATGCAACTTAAAATATAAAGGTTGAGTCAGAAATTTTAATGATGCTTGTCAAACAATATATATCATTCAGTCTCCAAAAAGTCAGAACATAAAAAAGGATAATGAAATAGAATTTAGAATAACTATTATGCATATATGATCTCTGTAACTGCAAATCATTGTTCAATGCAAATCAACATTCAAGAGTAAATTAATTATAGCATTTTTTTTATTTTTATTTATAGGGTATGTAGTCTAATATTACAACAGGGTATTGCCAAAGTAAAACTTTGTTTTCTATTGTTCAGAATTTTTTTTCCATGGAAATACTATAAGGATTTATTATCTAAAGAATTAAAACAGCATACAGTGACTATACAACCAATTTGTACAGCTTTTATTGCTGATGCAGTACTACAATCAGGGGTGAATTTAGGGGTCAGTCCATCTCTAGGAACAACATTGTTGGTTGCCCTCCATCATGTCACTGCCCCCTTCATGTTGAGGTTTTCTGACTGCCAAAGCAGCACCAACCTCACCCTCCCTTCCACCACCACCACAATTACGGACCATTGCCCCATTCTCCCTCCCCAGTTACAAAATAAAAAAAATAAGTCATAATAACAAAAACAAGAATCACCTGCCCTCACCTAGCCATCAGTTTATCAGGGCTCTCATGCAAGTGAACATGCTGTGTCCCCCTCAGCTATTGTCACCACTAGACACATGCTTCACGTGCCTAGTAGTCAATCGACCACTGACTACAATATAGAACAAAGCACAGACTGAATAACAAGTGCCCTATAACTAGAATAGAACACTGAGGAGCAGATTTATTAAGCTCGGTGAAGTGATAAAGTGGAAGGTGATAAAGGACCAGCCAGTCAGTTCCTAACTGTCATTTTTCAAACCCAGCCTGTGACATGGCAGTTAAAATCTGATTGGCTGGTACTTTATCACCTTCCACTTTATCACTTCACCGAGCTTAATAAATCTGTCCCTGAATCGGCAAATCCGAGCATGCTCAGTAGAGACCTGCTTTCTAAATTTTCTGAGGGCAGAATGGGGACCTTGAGAAAGTGTCCTGGTATTGCCAGGTCTCCTCACCTCTGGACCTATAACCTATACTGCAGTGGTGGTAGTACATCACCATCCAGGGACAAATTCAGGATTTCTTGGGCGGGGTTTCCAAATGTTTGATTTTAGAGCGATTGTCGCCAGCCCATGAATGATGCCATTATTATCATGGAGCAAGTTATAGTCTGCTTTACACAAAGTGCAAGTTATGTATACAGTATTTCAGACATGATCATGGTAAGTTATTATTCTCTCTGGTGCGATGACTGAGCACTCAGATCCACAGACACACACACAGCAGAGTTGGTAGGAAACTCTGCTGCCACAGACATGTGCAGTAGCTCCTTTCTGCCCTTTATACTGCATGTAGTGGATGCTGGCCAGGCTGTGGGGAAAAGGGAGTTTCCGTGCAACCAGAAACCCCCCCTGCGTTTGTTTTTGCCATCCACAATATTTCTTAAACAGTAATAATATTACACACTGGTCCTAATCTAGGGGCCATTGAACCCTTCAGCTGTCCCAAGCATTTTGGATATGGGACACTTAACCTATATTGACATGATCAATAATTACCAATCATCATCATCACCCAACAAACAAAATTTAAACCAAGTTACACCAACCATCCCACATTGATGCAAAGTCCAACTCACTTTTCACTGGGTCATACCCATTGTAGGGTCCAAGAATTATGAACTTAAGTAAACTTTGCTATAGTAATGGACAATGAAAATATTCCCTTCATCAAAGTCCTGAATCTGCAATCTACATATTACTTTATTTTGTTTCCACTGAAGAAAACTGCATTTAAAACATGTTGCTACAGCGGTCAGCTGCATATTCCTTTCTCTATAGCTCTATTCTTTTAGAGATGTGCTTGGAATGTACCTTTCTATATACCTCCTCATTTGCCCTTTTTCTATATTTCTCAAAGTGTTTTAAGTATCATATCCAAAGTTATGTGAGGAAAAGAGTAACCCCAAAGGACAAACAGGACTGTGTGTTAGAAAACACAGAGGTAGTCTGAAGCACTTAATAATGGACTGATAGCATTAGGACCAGAAAGAGATTTACTAGATATGGAATCAACATTCACTAGGTTAACAGGACAATGCTGACTATGGTTGTTACCTTGACACCGAACATGATGACATTGACCATGTTGATATTCAGCATTTCGACACTGATATAATGTTGACATTTATTTAATCATAGCATTACTAACAATGATGATGGCAGTGGCGTATCTATAAAGGGTGCAGTGTGTGCGGTGCACACGGACCCTGGGTCCAGAGGGGGCCCACACCGCACACACTGCACCCATTTCTTCTATACTCACCTTTCCGGCGTCCATCAGTGACCATGTGTGGGCTGCCTCCTCTCCTGTAGCCGTCACCGCCGCTGCGAGCGCACTGAGCACTAGAGACTCTGGCACAGTGCCAGAGTCTACAACGCATGCGCAGGACTCCGAAAAATGGCGCAGCAGCCATTTTTCTGGAGTCCTGCGCATGCGCTGTAGACTCTGGCGCTGTGCCAGAGTCTTAGCACTCAGAGCGCTAACAGCTACAAGAGAGGAGGGGGCCCACACACAAAGTCTGCACACAAGTCCCCTCCTCTCTAGAAATGCCTCTGGATAATGGTGTATACCACATACAGGAAGGTGAATAGGTAGGTTAATAAATGTAATGGGATTTATTTCCAATGTGGGGTTTGGAGATCTACTGATACAGGAGTTTACGGACACTTGGGAGGGGGGAGCTTCAATAGGGACCTTTGGACACTATGGGAGGAGGGAAATGCTATTCAAGAATCTATTACCACTGGGTTAGTAGTAGTCCTGGTTGTGATTCAGATCTGATTGCTGTTGTGCATTTTCGCACAGTGAGCGATCAGCGATTAACTGCTCATGCGTATGCACTGAAATGCGCAAGCGTGTCGGCAAACAACAGACATCACCGGTCAGTGACAGGCTGGTGCGAAAAGTCTAATCGCACAGCCATTCGCATGCTGATTGACAGGAGGAGGCCGTTTGTGGGTGGTAACTGACCGTTTTTTGTTAGCTCCAGGAAAAACGCAGGCGTTCCCAAGCGTTTTCAGGGAGGGTGTGTGACGTCAGCTCCAGACCCGATCAGCCTGTCCTGATCGCACATAGTGAAAATTGAGGCTCCGGGAACCAACACCATCTGAAAATGGCATTTGTTCCTGCAAGCAAAGTTTGCTGAATACTGGGCGGCCCCATTCGGGCCCTAAAAATGAATGGGCCCATTACTTACAACATGTAGAAAGTAGCATTTCCACATGTGCCTTGAGTCCTGTCAGAGAAAGAGGGCTATATAAATAAAATTATTTTTATATGTGTAATTGGCCCATAAAGGATGATGACTAGGCCCCTATGTCCTTATAGATAAATGCAAAACATCTGTGAAAACTACTGTGCAAATACTCTATGTTTAAAAATGTTATTTAAATTGTACCGCAACACCTTTTTTTTTAAATAGTTTTTTGACGTCTAAATTAAGAAGTCTGTCAGCTGTCTTTTTATTATTGTGGGAGGTGTCTATTATACCGGCTACTGCTGTTCTAACCTCTTTGACAGAATGCTTACTATTATTAAAACCCAACTGATGCATCATTAACAACATCATTTGTAATCTATTAGTTACTTTTTATTAATGTTTGAAAATCTTGGTTGAAAAAGGTTAGCGCTAATAAGAGGAAATATTTTCAGGATTTTTGTTAGGTTTGGGAGGAAATACGATGTAACTTCATTAAACCGTGGAAACTCCTTCTTGATCTTTATCAATTTATGACAAAAATCAGAAAGGAATGGTACAAGGTTAGGATTTAAGATCTCATAGTAAAACATTCACTTGGTGAAGGTGTGGAAGATGGAGAGTCTTTGTAGATACGAAGACCTCACAGCCAAATTTTTGAGCAGATATGAGATATTGGAGTAAAACAATCTGTGAAGGTGAACAGTGTTGGCTCCAGCTTTGGGGCCGCATTGCGGTCCTAAATTCAAATAGGAGAGTCACACCAACTGCCAGCAAGTTCTGTCCAGCGTTGTGTGGGCAGCAGTAGGGGTGGCTCCCCTATTTGAATTTTGGACTGCGCTGCAGCCTCACCTCTGAAGCCGCCACTGGAGGTGAGTGTCCATTGGCCGTCTGTTATGAGCATAAAATATAGAAACAAGAGCGCAGATGCACCATACAGCCATTAACATTATAATAACCATCATATCCAAGGTTCTTGGCATATATTGGCCAATATATGAGCCTGCCTTCTTCACGGTGACCTCATCAAACAGGTCCCTAACATTACAGGGGTTCGTCTGTAAAGCACAGGTCACCCCAAACCACCCCAGGGATAGAAGTGAGAGATTGGTGTAAGGCAAGTGAAAGAAGCTGTTGAGTGTTAGAAAGAGGACAACAGTAAGGTGTCAGTGTTAGAAAGTGAGGTTAGCTGATCAGTGTTACAAGTGCGAAAGATGTGTGAAAATTGCTACATAAATAAATAAGAAACAAACACGGGGTGATATAGGTGTTAAAATAAATGTACGGTGGTGATGCCCCAAAGTGGTCCAGCTAGAGCAATCCAAGCAGATCCACACCCCAAAGATTCACCCCTCACTGACTTTATATATAATTGAAAGAATCTTACCTATAGCTTTTGTGCAAGCAGCATGTGCTAGTTCCCTGTTTAAAAGCCTGGGAGGCAGTGGGTGGGGTGCTAATCCAGAATGAGGGCATCCCAAGCCCCCAGATGTGTCTACACACACACATAATATAGAATATATTGTGGATAGGGGGCCTGGACTGCATATCCTAGTTTCTAACAATGGGATGTGTTACCTTGCCGAGACTTAGTACTACAATAAAGGAACAAGAGCGCAGGTGCACCATACAACCATTAACATTATAATAACCATCATATCCGAGGTTCTTGGCATATATTGACCAATATATGAGCCTGCCTACCTTCTTCATGGTGACCTCATTGGACAGGTTCCTAACATTATTGGGGATCGCCTCTGGGGCGCAGGTCACCTATTTGAATTTTGGACTGCGCTGCAGCCTCACCTCTGGAGCCGCCACAGGAGGCGAGTGTCCATTGGCTGTCCGTTATAAGAATAAACCATGAGGTCAGCATTCCAAAAAGAATGGCAAGGACCTCAGTTGTTTTAAAGGAGCAGATGGGTAAAGAAGAAAACTATAAAGCAATGCTGCCTTTATAGGTAAAGTAGCAGAATAATATGAATGAAGCTGTTACCAGATTAGAAAGAACATAGAGCTTGGGGGTGACGTTAACACGAAAAAAGGTCTTCTTCATCCCCCAGAGCCATTTATTCAGTGGCTAAAGCAATAGGTTAGTGACAGGCAGCCAAACAGTCTCCCAGCTGTTCAAGTGTCACAAGGCAATACACAGAGAGGTCTCTGCTCCTGGTTTCACATTAACACTCTTCCTCACCAGTAACAAGAGTATCAGTGCTCCGTGATGGGTATGAGTAGGGTGCTTCCAAGTACAAACTCTCACTCCTTCAGATTATGGTGATATAAGGGGATATGAGGATAAATGCAGTAACCCCTCCACATGAAAGAGACTGGGTAATCAGTGTATGTTGCAGATAGGATGTAACCAGGCAGATGGGTGCATGTTCTTCATAGCACTTGGTTGTGTCTTTTAGGGGTGTCCTCAGCAGCCTGTTTTAAATGTATAGATTAAGACAGTAAGGGTTATGGGTGTGTAGGAGATTTCAAACTAGACCAGTCCCACAAAATAGAAATTGCGCCTCACACTCTGAGCTTGAAAGCTTCTGTAGTTTCCTTTTTAGCAGCGAGTAGTGGAGAGCCAGTTATGCCCGAACGTATCCACCAGATGTTATGTGGCAAAGGTAAGCTTGCGTAGCTGATCCAGGAGATAGGATGGCAATAGATAGGGCGTAGGTCAGAGGAGCTCCGTAAAAACTCAACCAATCTTGTATCCCACCAACTGGGAGTTCAGAATGGTATTATTTAAAGTTCGGGGTTTTTGTTAGAAATTTGAATATATACCAACTGAGCCAAAAAGAAGTTATTACAGAAAAACAGACAAATTATTTATTACCAGTTACTTATATAACGCACACATATTCCGCAGCACTTTACAGAGAATATTTGGCCATTCACATCAGTCCCTGCCCCAGTGGAGCTTGCAATCTATATTCACTATCACATGTACACACAGACACATTCACACTAGGGTTAATTTTTGTTGGAAGACAATGATACCCCTTTCACACTGCCAATGCCCACCCGGGAATTGGAAACGGGTCCTTCCCGGGTGGGATCCGGCATTGGCAGCTGCTGCAGGCTTTCCAGACCCGGCAGCGGGGTGGGGGAAGGGGCGGAGCTGGGAGATGAGATCATCTCCGCGCCGCCTCTCCCTATCTAGTTAACGGGTCCCGGGTCGTATTCAACCCGGGTATAACACTGCTTTATACCCGGGTTGAATTGCCGGGTCAGGCGACCCAGGATTTCAGCTGCGCCCCTTTCACACCGCACGCCGACCCGGCAATATGCCGGGTCATTTGTGCGGTGTGAAAGGGGTATTAACCTACCAGTATATTTTTGGATTGTGGGAGGAAACCGACGCAAGTACGGGGAGAATATATAAACTCCACACAGTTAGGGCCATGGTGGGAATCAAACCCATGACCTCAGTGCTGTGAGGCAGTAATGCTAACCATTACACCATCCGTACTGCCCAAGTTACAGCATATACTGTCGTAAGTAAAACGAACTTCACTTACATCTCAAATTGGATGGAAAGTTATGCTACATTCACTGAAATTGTGCTGTTCTGTTTGCTATTGAATTAATTATACAGAATCTATGAATTAATTATACAGAAACAAATGGTATACAATTCTTTAGGTAGCTGTTCCACATGGTACGGCCAAGAATGTGGATTATTTCCTTTAACCGGGGTATCAATGTGTAATACTGAAGATGGTAATAGATCATTTTTAGCATTCCAGTGTACTAAATAACAAAAAAGTCAACACTTTTTTTTTGTTTAAAGAGAAATCCTGCTGCTTAATTTTCAATTTCTGTGTGTGTTCATGGTTCATCTTAATTTGTATCCTCCGTCTTGTTTTCTTCAATTATAATTATCAGAAGCATTTGTTACAGAAGATTAAGAAAACTGCTCGGATTGCATTAAATCGGCCTGCTTGAGACACAGGTCTTGGAGGATTTTGTGCACATCAATCTTCCTTCCTTATAAGGCTCCTCTAATGTAACAGTTGGTATAATAAAACTGTGCAATTAGTTTCAGTCAATAAAAATATTTAATCTCTACTTTGTTTCAAAACAACATTATTAAATAACTCACTGGAATGAAATATGACCCCTGAGGAAGGCACACCGAACTATGAATCTAATTAGTTATGCATCAGTTGTTAAGCAACATAAAAATTATACAGCAAGACATTTTCCAGTTATAAAGATTTATCATTCAATCATTTCTGAGAGTTGCTTCCTGTTTTGCTAATGACCAAAATAAAAATTTGGTAGCATGTTTTATTATTTAACTACAATAATTTGATTGAAATAATTTGATAGCAATGAAAAAGGCACTTGTGGCTTTTACTTGTGGGTGGGGCTTGTAAATGCAGGGCGGAGTATACGGCATGTATAAACTGCATATTAGTGACAAACAGTATTGTAGCCTTCGAGTTTATCTCTGAAAATGTGCAGAGCCAAGATCTAGACCAACATCTTGGTCTTGACACAGCTCAGATTTCAAAAGTAAATACTTATCTACTTTCCTGGGACTATCCAGGGTACTCACAAATCTTTTGGAATCTCACGGATTGACTAGAGTCCAGAAGAAGCTCTAATATGGAGCGAAATGCGCATTGGTGTAGCCGTGCGCCGTCACATCATGTTGTGTTCTATTAGCTCCTAATTTACATGCCAAGGGACTGTATACCTATATAACTGTATAATTTAAAGAAAACATAGTGATAGATGATCTGGCGTTTGTGCATACCTAATAAAAATGCCACTTTCAGACCTATTGCGGTGCACAGTAACACGCGATCTTAAGAGGCAGGGCAATAAGGAATATCTGAACATGTGCAGTCTGTCAGAAACCCGTATTTCTTTGGCTTAATATCATACTAAACAGTGTAGTGCATGCAAGTTTCTGGTTTCCACATATGAGGAGATATCCAGTAAACACTGCTCTTGTATGCTACATTACTGTGCAGATCATTATATTAATATATATTACATACTGAGGATGGAAACATTCAACTGAGGGGGTACCATCATAGGAGAATAATAAACTCCAAGAGTATAAACATGTCTACACTAATCCTCTGCTATTTCTGACATAGCCTGCCATTTAACAACTTATGACTGCTGATGGGGCATAATACGGACAGGCAGTTTTTCTGAGCCCTCATTTCTGTTTGTGCATACATCTCATATTATAGCTGCACAATAGATTCAATTGAATTAGTGTGAATGGTGTGAAGGAAAGGAATCAGTGCTCTAATTCCCCACTATTTATCTTGACTGTGGGAGAAATTAGTCCCTGTAACTAATACCATATCCACTATTTATGTGAGAAACACATGACTATATAGTACAGCCAATTGGGTTTGAGGACGAGTATCTTAATAGCAGATTTATCAAGCTACATAATAATAAATAATTGTGGTGGAATAACAAGCTACTACATTTCTGCTATGCTTTATGTTTGTAGCATAGAAACACTGGCAGACTGCCAAGAATCTTAACTGGTGTATATATAGCTTGTTGTCAATCTCTGCACATAGAACAGTACAAAATTGAAACTAATAACTATTCCATAAACAAATGTCAGTAGATACAGTATCAACACCGAGGTTTTGATAGAAATATCAATTCTTTATCTTCTTTTCATAAAGAAATAAAAGCATATTACATTTGGAACCTTATATAATACAATATTTGGATATAGGTACAGTTATACACTATGGCCCTCATTCTGAGTTGTTCGCTCGCTAGCTGCTTTTAGCAGCATTGCAAACGCTAGGCCGCCGCCCTCTGGGAGTGTATCTTAGCTTAGCAGAATAGCGAACGAAAGTTTAGCAGAACTGCTACTAAATAATTCCCTGCAGTTTCTGAGTAGCTCCAGACCTACTCCTAGACTGCGATCAGCTCAGTCCGTTTAGTTCCTGGTTTGACGTCACAAACACGCCCTGCGTTCGGCCAGCCACTCGTCCGTTTCCCCAGCCACTCCTGCGTTTTTACCTGGCACCCCTGCGTCTTTTAGCACACTCCCTGAAAACGCTCAGTTACCGCCCAGAAACACCCACTTCCTGTCAATCACACTACGATCACTGGAGCGATGAAAAAACATCGCTCGAGCTTGTGTAAATCTACAAAGTTTTGTGTGAAAGTACTTAGCGCATGAGCGCTGCGTACCATGCGCATTTTTGCCATTTTTTTCACTTAATCGCTGTACTGCGAAAATCGGCAGCGAGCGATCAACTCGGAATGACCACCTATGTACAAAAATACTTGGCTATTAGAATTATATATCAACATTTATTAGAAATATATATATATAAATATTTGGAGCGTAGAACACTCACACTCATCGTAAGAGTGCAATAGATATACAACAAATAATAGGCGGCACACGATTTGGTTTTAACAAATTTTATTTTTATACACAAGACAGAAATCTGTCTAATAAAGTTTTTCTTTTCACGTTTTTCTATTTCTATCCAAAAATTATTTTAATATTTCGCTTTGTATGGTCTAATATTTAGCCATAATAATACCCCATGGGAGATTATGTAAAATAAGAATTTACTTACCGATAATTCTATTTCTCATAGTCCGTAGTGGATGCTGGGGACTCCGTAAGGACCATGGGGAATAGCGGCTCCGCAGGAGACTGGGCACAAAAGTAAAGCTTTAGAACTACCTGGTGTGCACTGGCTCCTCCCCCTATGACCCTCCTCCAAGCCTCAGTTAGGATACTGTGCCCGGACGAGCGTACACAATAAGGAAGGATTTTGAATCCCGGGTAAGACTCATACCAGCCACACCAATCACACCATATAACTTGTGATCTAAACCCAGTTAACAGCATGATAACAGAGGAGCCTCTAGAAAAGATGGCTCACTACAGCAATAACCCGATTTTTTGGTAACAATAACTATGTACCAGTATTGCAGACAATCCGCACTTGGGATGGGCGCCCAGCATCCACTACGGACTATGAGAAATAGAATTATCGGTAAGTAAATTCTTATTTTCTCTGACGTCCTAGTGGATGCTGGGGACTCCGTAAGGACCATGGGGATTATACCAAAGCTCCCAAACGGGCGGGAGAGTGCGGATGACTCTGCAGCACCAAATTTAATAGAACTCCAGGTCCTCCTCAGCCAGGGTATCAAATTTGTAGAATTTTACAAACGTATTTGCTCCTGACCAAGTAGCTGCTCGGCAAAGCTGTAAAGCCGAGACCCCTCGGGCAGCCGCCCAAGATGAGCCCACCTTCCTTGTGGAATGGGCTTTTACAGATTTTGGCTGTGGCAGGCCTGCCACAGAATGTGCAAGCTGAATTGTACTACAAATCCAACGAGCAATAGTCTGCTTAGAAGCAGGAGCACCCAGCTTGTTGGGTGCATACAGAATAAACAACGAGTCAGATTTTCTGACTCCAGCCGTCCTGGAAACCTATATTCCCAGGGCCCTGACAACGTCTAGCAACTTGGAGTCCTCCAAGTCCCTAGTAGCCGCAGGCACCACAATAGGTTGATTCAGGTGAAAACACTGAAAACCACCTTAGGGAGAAACTGAGGACAAGTCCTCAATTCCGCCCTGTCCGAATGGAAAATCAGATGAGGGCTTTTACAGGATAAAGCCGCCAATTCTGACACGCACCTGGCCCAGGCCAGGGCCAACAGCATGACCATTTTCCATGTGAGATATTTTAACTCCACATATTTAAGTGGTTCAAACCAATGTGACTTTTGGAACCCAAAAACTACATTTAGATCCCAAGGTGCCACTGGAGGCACAAAAGGAGGCTGTATATACAGTACCCCTTTCACAACGTCTGAACTTCAGGGACTGAAGCTAGTTCTTTTTGGAAGAAAATTGACAGGGCCGAAATTTGAACCTTAATGGACTCCCATTTCAGGCCCATAGACACTCCTGTTTGCAGGAAATGTAGGAATCGACCTAGTTGAAAATTCCTCCGTCGGGGCCTTACTGGCCTTGCACCACGCAACATATTTTCGCCAAATGCGGTGATAATGTTTTGCGGTTATATCTTTCCTGGTTTTGATCAGGATAGGAATGACTTCATCCGGAATGCCTTTCTCCTTCAGGATCCGGCATTCAACCGCCATGCCGTCAAACGCAGCCGCGGTAAGTCTTGGAACAGACAGGGTCCCTGCTGGAGCAGGCCCCTTCTTAGAGGTAGAGGCCACAGATCCTCCGTGAGCATCTCTTGAAGTTCCGGTTACCAAGTCCTTCTTGGCCAATCCGGAGCCATGAATATAGTGCTTACTCCTCTCCATCTTATAATTCTCAGTACCTTGGGTATGAGAGGCAGAGGAGGGAACACATACACTGACTGGTACACCCACTGTGTTACCAGAGCGTCTACAGCTATTGCCTGAGGGTCCCTTGACCTGGCGCAATACTTGTCGAGTTTTATAAACATGTGGAAGACTTCTGGGTGAAGTCCCCACTCTCCCGGGTGGGGGTCGTGTCTGCTGAGGAAGTCTGCATCCCAGTTGTCCACTCCCGGAATGAATACTGCTGACAGTGCTAACACATGATTTTCCGCCCAGCGAAGAATCTTTGCAGCTTCTGCCTTGCCCTCCTGCTTCTTGTGTCACCCTATCTGTTTACGTGGGTGACTGCCGTGATGTTGTCCGAATGGATCAACTCCGGGTGACCTTGAAGCAGAGGTCTTGCTGAGCTTAGAGCATTGTAAATGGCCCTTTGCTTCAGGATATTTATGTGAAGTGATGTCTCCAGGCTTGACCATAAGCTCTGGAAATTCCTTCCCTGTGTGACTGCTCCCCAGCCTCGCAGGCTGGCATCCGTGGTCACCAGGACCCAGTCCTGAATGTCGAATCTGCGGCCCTCTAGAAGATGAGCACTCTGCAACCACCACAGGAGAGACACCCTTGTGCTTGGTGACAGGGTTATCCGCTGATGCATCTGAAGATGCGACCCGGACCATTTGTCCAGCAGGTCCCACTGGAAAGTTCTTGCGTGGAATCTGCCGAATGGGATTGCTTCGTAGGAAGCCACCATTGTTCCCAGAACCCTTTCCTTGATGTACTGAGACTTGGCTCGGTTATAGGAGGTTCCCGACTAGCTCGGATAACTCCCTGACTTTCTCCTCCGGGAGAAACACCTTTTTCTGGACTGTGTCCAGGATCATCCCTAGGAACAGAAGACGAGTCGTCGGAATCAGCAGCGATTTTGGAATATTGAGAATCCAATCGTGCTGCCGCAACACTACCTGAGATAGTGCTACACCGACCTCCAACTGTTCCCTGGATCTTACCCTTATCAGGGAATCGTCCAATTAAGGGATAACTAAAATTCCCTTCCTTCGAAAGAGTATCATCATTTCGGCCATTACCTTGGTAAAGACCCGGGGTGCCGTGGACCATCCATACGGCAGCGTCTGAAACTGATAGTGACAGTTCTGTACCACAAACCTGAGGTACCATTGGTGAGAAGGGTAAATTGGGACATGAAGGTAAGCATCCTTGATGTCCCGAGACATCATGTAGTCCCCTTCTTCCAGGTTCGCAATCACTGCTCTGAGTGACTCAATCTTGAATTTGAACCTCCGTATGTAAGTGTTCAAGATTTTAGATTTAGAATCGGTCTCACCGAGCCGTCCGGCTTCGGTACCACAACAGTGTGGAATAATACCCCGTTCCCTGTTGCAGGAGGGGTACCTTGATTATCACCTGCTGGGAATACAGCTTGTGAATGGCTTCCAAAACTGCCTCCCTGTCAGAGGGAGACATCGGTAAAGCCGACTTTAGGAAACGGCGAGGGGGAGACGTCTCGAATTCCAATTTGTACCCCTGAGATATCACCTGAAGGATCCAGGGGTTTAATTGCGAGTGAGCCCACTGCGCGCTGAAATTCATTGAGACGGGCCCCCACCGTGCCTGATTCTGCTTGTAAAGCCCCAGCGTCATACTGAGGGCTTGGCAGAGGCGGGAGAGGGTTTCTGTTCCTGGGAACTGGCTGATTTCTGCAGCCTTTTTCCTCTCCCTCTGTCACGGGGCAGAAATGAGGAACCTTTTGCCCGCTTGCCCACGAAAGGACTGCGCCTGATAATACGGCGTCTTCTTATGTTGAGAGGCGACCTGGGGTACAAACGTGGATTTCCCAGCTGTTGCCGTGGCCACCAGGTCTGAAAGACCGACCCCAAATAACTCCTCCCCTTCATCCAAAAACCGTTTGGAATCCGCATCACCTGACCACTGTCGTGTCCATAACCCTCTACTGGCAGAAATGGACAACGCACTTAGACTTGATGCCAGTCGGCAAATATTCCGCTGTGCATCACGCATATATAGAAATGCATCTTTTAAATGCTCTATAGGCAATAATATACTGTCCCTATCTAGGGTATCAATATTTTCAGTCAGGGAATCCGACCACGCCAAACCAGCACTGCACATCCAGGCTGATGGCGATTGCTGGTCGCAGTATAACACCAGTATGTGTGTAAATACATTTTAGGATACGCTCCTGCTTTCTATCAGCAGGATCCTTAAGGGCGGCCATCTCAGGAGAGGGTAGAGCCCTTGTTCTTACAAGCGTGTGAGCGCTTTATCCACCCTAGGGGGTGTTTCCCAACGCACCCTAACCTCTGGCGGGAAAGGATATAATGCCAATAACATTTTAGAAATTATCAGTTGTTATCGGGGGAAACCCACGCATCATCACACACCTCATTTAATTTCTCAGATTCAGGAAAACTACAGGTAGTTTTTCCTCACCGAACATAATACCCCTTTTTGGTGGTACTCGTATTATCAGAAATGTGTAAAACATATTTCATTGCCTCAATCATGTAACGTGTGGCCCTACTGGAAGTCACATTTGTCTCTTCACCGTCGACACTGGAGTCAGTATCCGTGTCGGCGTCTATATCTGCCATCTGAGGTAACGGGCGCTTTAGAGCCCCTGACGGCCTATGAGACGTCTGGACAGTCACAAGCTGAGTAGCCGGCTGTCTCATGTCAACCACTGTCTTTTATACAGAGCTGACACTGTCACGTAATTCCTTCCAACAGTTCATCCACTCAGGAATCGACCCCCTAGGGGGTGACATCACTATTACAGGCAATCTGCTCCGTCTCCACATCATTTTTCTCCTCATACATGTCGACACAAACGTACCGACACACAGCACACACACAGGGAATGCTCTGATAGAGGACAGGACCCCACTAGCCCTTTGGGGAGACAGAGGGAGAGTTTGCCAGCACACACCAGAGCGCTATATATATACAGGGATAACCTTATATAAGTGTTTTTCCCCTTATAGCTGCTGTTTCTTTTTATACTGCGCGTAATTAGTGCCCCCCTCTCTTTTTTAACCCTTTCTGTAGTGTAGTGACTGCAGGGGAGAGCCAGGGAGCTTCCCTCCAACGGAGCTGTGAGGGAAAATGGCGCCAGTGTGCTGAGGAGATAGGCTCCGCCCCCTTCTCGGCGGCCTTATCTCCCGTTTTTCTGTGTATTCTGGCAGGGGTTAAATTCATCCATATAGCCCAGGAGCTATATGTGATGCATTTTTTGCCATCCAAGGTGTTTTTATTGCGTCTCAGGGCGCCCCCCCCCCAGCGCCCTGCACCCTCAGTGACCGGAGTGTGAAGTGTGCTGAGAGCAATGGCGCACAGCTGCAGTGCTGTGCGCTACCTTGTTGAAGACAGGACGTCTTCTGCCGCCGATTTTCCGGACCTCTTCTGTCTTCTGGCTCTGTAAGGGGGTCGGCGGCGCGGCTCTGGGACCTATCCATGGCTGGGCCTGTGATCGGTCCCTCTGGAGCTAATGTCCAGTAGCCTAAGAAGCCCAATCCACTCTGCACGCAGGTGAGTTCGCTTCTTCTCCCCTTAGTCCCTCGATGCAGTGAGCCTGTTGCCAGCAGGTCTCACTGAAGATAAAAAACCTAAAACTAAACTTTTCACTAAGCAGCTCAGGAGAGCCACCTAGTGTGCACCCTTCTCGTTCGGGCACAAAAATCTAACTGAGGCTTGGAGGAGGGTCATAAGGGGAGGAGCCAGTGCACACCAGGTAGTTCTAAAGCTTTACTTTTGTGCCCAGTCTCCTGCGGAGCCGCTATTCCCCATGGTCCTTACGGAGTCCCCAGCATCCACTAGGACGTCAGAGAAATAGGATTATATTCCATGTGGGTATTGGTATTTCATGTTTCAAAAAGATTTATCAAACAAGAAAGTAATAAAACTTAAAAAACATTATAGATTTAGATTCATGAAGGGGTTAGAGTGCACCCAAACAAACTGATCTCTGCCAAAAAAAATTTCCTTTCTGAATCTCACGGATTCCCAGAAGATTTGGTCACCAACTCATACTCCCTTCTTAGAGAAATGGGCGGGGCAAGAGGGTGGGTTATGATGTGATTCGCAGAGAATCACGTTATTTTGACCATGCAATACAATAGTAGCTGTGGCTTCACAGTGATAGTGAAAAATACTTAGGAATCAGTACCCAATGCATACACATTGCAGTACTTGGCCGGGCACTGTAATACATAGGTGATGAAGTTACAGGGAGCATGCAAAATCAAACTTGAACAAGACACACATACATATTTTAGATATTTTTTTTTCTTGGTACTCAATAATTAAACCATCTGTAGCCATCCCCTTGACATACTGACTAGGAAACATGTTTTGCCACTGTGAACGATTGCTCATTTCATTGTAATCCTACAAACAGATTGCACCAGCATATTTCTCATACTAAAAGATTAATTAGGAGGGAATTATCATCATCAGTTCACAACGTGCTCCAGGATATGAGCACCCGCAAGCAAGAGTGTCAGAACATTTTTTGGTTGGAGGGAGGGGGGGAGCAAGGTAAAATCTCAGATTGGCGCCCCTATCTTCTGGCCACCTTAGACAGGTCACTTGTGCCTGTACGGAACTCTATTTCCTTTACTCACATTACTACCACACAGTAGTGCCCGTTAGTCACATTACACCGCACAGTAGTGTCTATTAGTCACATTACACCGCATAGCAGTGCCCGTTAGTCACATTACACCGCACAGTAGTGCCCGTTAGTCACATTACACCGCACAGCAGTGCCCGTTAGTCACATTACACCGCACAGCAGTGCCCGTTAGTCACATTACACTGCACAGCAGTGCCCATTAGTTACATTACACAGCACAGTAGTGCCCGTTAGTCACATTACACCGCACAGCAGTGCCCGTTAGTCACATTACACTGCACAGCAGTGCCCATTAGTTACATTACACCGCACAGTAGTGCCCGTTAGTTACATTACACTGCACAGCAGTGCCCATTAGTTACATTACACCGCACAGTAGTGCCCGTTAGTCACATTACACCGCACAGTAGTGCCCATTAGTCATATTACACCGCACAGTAGTGCCCGTTAGTCACGTTACACTGCTCAGTAGTGCCCATTAGTCACGTTACACTGCACAGTAGTGCACGTTAGTCATATTACACCGCACAGTAGTGCCCGTTAGTCACGTTACACTGCACAGTAGTGCCCGTTAGTCACATTACACTGCACAGTAGTGCCCGTTAGTCACATAACACCGCACAGTAGCATCCATTAAACACACACCACACAGTAGCATCCGTTAGTCACATTTCACTGCACAGTAGCGCCCGTTAGTCACATTATAGTGCACAGTAGCATCCGTTAATCACTTTTCAGTGCACGGTAGCGTCCGCTAGTCACATTACTGTGCACAGTAGCGTCCGTTAATCACTTTCCAGTGCACAGTAGCATCCGTTAGTCACATTAAACTGCACAGTACCACCCGTTATTCACATTACACTGCACAGTAGTGTCCGTTAGTCACATTTTACTGCACAGTAGTGTCTGTTAGTCACATTACACTGCACAGTAACGTCCATTATTCACATTACACTGCACAGTAGCATTCGTTAGTCCCTTTACAGTGCACAATAGCATCCGTTAATGACTTTTCAGTGCACAGTAGCGTCCGTTAGTCACATTACAACACACAGTGGCATCCGTTAGTCACATTAATACGCACAGTAGTACCCTTATACACAGTACACCACACAGTAAAGCCCCTTATAGATGTCATACCACACAGAAGAACCGCTTATGCACACTACACCACAGCAGAGCCCCTTATACACATTATGCTACAGTAGAGCACCTTATACATGTAACGCCAGGTAGAGCTGATTAAACACATTATGCCAGGTACAGCCCAAACACCTCCTACCTGCCACCCAAACCCACCCTCCTATCTTTATTCATTAAATACTTATTCACATTGATACTGATTCCTATTAAATTGCTTTTAAAATCAGTACAGTTAATTTAGATTTTCCAATAACTCTGTTTTCCCTGGTGGTCTAGTGTGAAAACATTTAGCAGGTGCTCACTATTCCCAACACCCAAACACCCCCCCATTTTGGGATTGAAAGGTGCCCAACTTTCACTTACCAGGAGCAGGCGGTGAACAGGCATGGCTGTAGAGCTAGACGTGGCTGTAGCTCCTTTCCATAGGCGTGCACAGCTAATTTTATTAGGGGGTGCACTGCAGGAGGGGCGTGTCTAGTACCACCTTTTGGGCGTGTTTAGCACCGCCTTTTGGACGTGTCTAGACCCGCCCAGGTACATGTCTCGCACTATTTTACATTCTCTCAGTAAAATCACATGGCTTAATATAATTTCTCCAAGGTTCCTAATAAAAAAGTAGATATAAAACACCCGAGAGAAATAAAATGACAACATAATGGTGCGACCACCGGCCGGTACGGCATAACCCTGAGTCCTAGCTTGCCGCTGCACCCTATCGCTGCTTACACTTCCCCAACCTATCCCTGACCCAGTGGCGGAACTAGAGAGAGTGGTGGGCCTAGGTGCATATGCATTCCCCTCCCCCATACCCCTTGCACCCGACAACACCTACAGCCTATTTTGGGTGGGCCACTGTGAAAAGTACGGAGATTTAGGGGGCAAAACATTTCAGTTTTCATATAACACAACTAAAGTTTAAAATGTACACATGTGCCATCAGAGCCATATCTGCCTCTTTCTATGCCATCAGACCCCTCCTCCTCCGCAGGACACCAGCATTTGTCACATGACCCCACGATCACCAGCTGACAGTAGTGCCCCTTATTCACATTACGCCACACAGTATGAGTCAAAATGCATATTATGCCACACAATGATGGGTAATTCTGAGTTGATCGCAGCAGGATTTTTGATAGCAACTGGGCAAAACCATGTGCACTGCAGGGGAGGCAGATATAACATGTGCAGAGAGAGTTAGATTTGGGTGGGTTATATTGTTTCTGTGCAGGGTAAATACTGTCTGCTTTATTTTTACACTGCAAATTAGATTGCAGATTGAACACACCACACCCAAATCTAACTCTCTCTGCACATGTTATATCTGCCTCCCCTGCAGTGCACATGGTTTTGCCCAGTTGCTATCAAAAATCCTGCTGCGATCAACTCAGAATTACCCCCATGTGCACTGCAGGTGTGGCAGATATAATATGTGCAGAGAGAGTTAGATTTGGGTGGGTTATTTTGTTTCTGTGCAGGGTAAATACTGGTTGCTTTATCTTTACACTGCAATTTAGATTGCAGATTGAACACACCCCACCCAAATCTAACTCTCTCTGCACATGTTATATCTGCCTCCCCTGCAGTGGACATGGTTTTGCCCAACTGCTAACAAAGTTCCTGCTGCGATCAACTCAGAATTACCCCCAATATGAGCAGAAATGTATACTGTGCCACACAGTGTAAGCCAAAATTCACATTACCCAACACAGTATGATCCGAAATTACATTATGTCACACAGTATGAGCTGAAATTCACATTATGACACACAGTATGAGCCGCAATTCACATTGCGCCGCACAGTATGAGCCAAAATTCACATTACGCCATGTACAGTAGTATGAGTATCATAATTTTTCATTACTCCAAACGTACCGAAGATGCTGGGCTGCCCCGCAGAGACTGTCAGTACCGGCTCCTGTCACTGAAAAGGAGCTGGCATTTTGGCGTCACCCCTTTGCGGGTGACACCTGGTTAGTGACGCCACTGAATGTGTCTCATATTACTGTGCAGTTCAACTTCTTGACTAGTCAGAAGGAGCTCTAGGATACAGTATGGCTGTGAAAGGAAAGATTGCCCATCTTTATTAGGAAAAGCAATGTTACTACTCCCCGAACAGGATCACTGATAGATAAAGGTAAAATGGCCTCATTAAATTTGTAGAACCGTATGACATTTGTATAACTTGCATTCTATAAATTTTAATTAAACTACTATGTTCCACAAGATTTCTCAGTGGTTTATAACCCTAAACAGACTCCAAGCAATTGATACTGCAGACAAAATAGGATTTTGGTTACCTACCGGTAAATCCTTTTCTCGTAGACCGTAGAGGATGCTGGGGTCCACATTAGTACCATGGGTATAGACGGGTCCACCAGGAGCAATTGGCACTTTAAAAGTTTGAGAGTGTGGGCTGGCTCCTCCCTCTATGCCCCTCCTACCAGACACAGTCTAGAAACTGTGCCCGAGGAGACGACATACTGTACTTCGAGAGAAGGACTGTAACACAGATAGTGGTGAGATTCATACCAGCTCACACATACAAGGCACGTCAAGACAACTAGCTTGAACTACTCAGCAACAGCTGAAACATTATTTACCAAGTAACAATGCAGTACTCAACTAAAACAAAGTTGTACTGAACCAGATAACATTTGCAGAAAAACGAAGCGCTGGGAGGGCACCCAGCATCCTCTACGGACTACGAGAAAAGGATTTACCGGTAGGTAACCAAAATCCTATTTTCTCTTACGTCCTAGAGGATACTGGGGTCCACATTAGTACCATGGGGATGTACCAAAGCTCCCAGAACGGGAGGGAGAGTATGGAGACTCCTGCAGAACTGATTGACTGAACTTCAGATCATCAGAGGCCAAAGTATCGAACTTGTAAAACTTTGCAAACGTGTTCGACCCAGACCAAGTTGCAGCTCGGCAAAGTTGAAATGCCGAGACACCCCGGGCAGCCACCCAGGAAGACCCCACCTTACGAGTAGAGTGGGCCTTGACAGATTTTGGAACGGTAATCCTGCCATAGAATAAACATGCTGGACAGAGAACCTGATCCAGCGAGATATCGTCTGCGTAGAAGCAGGACACACAATTTTCTTGGGATCATATAGAACAAACAGAGTCCGTCTTCCTAAGTTCTCTTCGCATAAATATTCAGAGCCCTTACAACTTCCAAGGACTTTGATGTAATTGAGGAGTCAGTAGCCACTGGCACCACAATAGGTTGGTTGATATGAAATGCCAACACAACCTTCGGAAGTAACTGCTGGCGTGTCCGGAGCTCAGCTCTATCTTCGTGGAAGATCAAATACGGGCTTTTACATGATAAAGCCCTCAGCTCGGAGACACGTCTAGCAGAAGCTAAGGCCAACAAAGTGACCGCCTTCCATGTAAGAAATTTGAGCTCCATCTCCTGAAGAGGCTCAAACCAATCCGACTGGAAGAACTGCAACACCACGTTAAGGACCCATGGCGCTGTAGGCGGTACAAAGGGAGGTTGGATATGCAGAACCCCCTTCAAAAAGTCTGAACCTCAGGGAGGGCAGCCAATTGCTTCTGAAAGAAAATGGGCAGGGCTGAAATCTGGACCTTCACAGATCCCAACCTCAGCCCCATATCCACTCCTGCTTGCAGGAAGAGGCGGAAACGTCCCAGTTGAAATTACACCATAGGAAATTTCTTGGACTCACACCAAGAGACATACTTTTTCAAAAAATACGATGGTAATGTTTTGACGTTACCCCTTTCCTAGCCTGTATGAGGGTAGGAATAACTTTCTTCGGAATACCTTTTCGAGCAAGAATCAGGCGCTCAACTTCCATGCCATCAAACGTAGCCGCGGTAAGTCTTGATAGGCGAACGGCCCCTGCTGCAGCAGGTCCTCCCGAAGAGGAAGAGGCCATGGGTCTTCTTGCAGTAGATTCAGAAGGTCCGCGTACCAAGCCCTTCTTGGCCAATCTGGGGCCATGAGGATCGCCTGAACCCTTGTTCTCATTATGAGCTTTAGGATTCTTGGGATGAGTGGGAGTGGTGGAAACACGTACACTGACTGGAACACCCACGGAGACACTAGGGCGTCCACTGCCACTGCTTGTGGGTCCCTCTACCTGGAACAACTACGCCGAAGCTTCTTGTTGAGACGAGAGGCCATCATGTCTATTTGGGGCAAACCCCAAAGATCTGTTATTTCCATGAAAATCTCCGGATGGAGTCCCCACTCTACTGGATGGAGATCGTGTCTGCTGAGGAAGTCTGCTTCCCAGTTGTCTACTCCTGGAATGAAGATGGCTGACAGCGCCAACGCGTGTTTTTCTGTCTCGAGGAGTATTCTTGTCACCTCTGACATTGCCGCTCTGCTCTTCGTTCTGCCCTGGCGGTATATGTAAGCTACTGTTGTTACGTTGTCCGACTGCACTTGGATGTCCCGATTTCACAGAAGAAGGGCCGCCTGAAGAAGACCGTTGTAGACGGCTCTTAGTTCCAGGATGTTGATGGGCAGGCCGGCTTCCAGGCTTAACCACTGTCCTTGGAAGGTTACTCCTTGAGTGACTGCTCCCCAGCCCCGGAGGCTCGCATCCGTTGTTAGCAGGACCCAGTCCTGAATCCCGAACCTGCAGCTTTCTAGGTGAGGTAATTGGAGCCATCAGAGGAGAGATATCCTTGCCCTTGGTGACAGACAAATTCTCTGATGCATGTGGAGGTGAGATCCTGACCACTTGTCCAGGAGATCCAGTTGGAAGGGCCGAGCATGGAACCTCCCGTACTGGAGAGGCTCGTAGGAGGCCACCATCATTCCCAATAGGTGAATGCATTGATGAACCGACACCCGGGGTGGCTTCAAGACATCCCTGACCATGGATTGTATCACCAATGCCTTGTCCCGCGGAAGAGACACCCGCTGCACTTCCGTATCCAGGATCAGTCCCAGAAATGACAATCTCTGGGTTGGTTCCAAATGTGACTTTGGAAAATTCAGAATCCACCTGTGACTCTGGAGCAGCCGTGTTGTGAGAACAATGGACTGCAGTAGCTTCTCCCTGGACGATGCCTTTATCATGAGATCGTCCAGATAAGGAATGAGGTTCACACCCTGCTTGCGGAGTAGCATCATCATTTCCGCCATCACCTTGGTAAACACCCTCGGTGCTGTTGAGAGGCCGAATGGCAGGACCCGGAACTGAAAAGGACAGTCCAGCAATGCGAAGCGGAGATAAGCCTGATGCGGCAGCCAGATTGGAATGTGAAGGTACACATCCTTGATAGCCAGTGATACGAGGAATTCCCCCTCTTCCAGACCTGATATCACCGCCCTGAGAGACTCCATCTTGAACTTGAACTCCCTTAGAAAGGGGTTCAATGATTTTAGGTTCAGAATGGGTCTGACCGAACCATCCGGTTTCGGTACCACGAAAAGGTTTGAATAATAACCCTTTGTCAGCATGTGTGGTGGTAAGGGCACAATGACTTGTGCCTCCACCAGCTTTTGGACAGCGTCTTGAAGCACTGTGCTGTCCTCTAACAGAGGCGGTAAGTCCGACTTGAAAAAGCGATGAGGAGGGAGACTTTGAAATTCCAGCCTGTATCCATGAGATACAATAACTACCACCCAGGGATCCAGGCCGAATGATACCCAGACATGACTGAACTGTCTGAGTCTAGCTCCCACAGGCCCCACCTCTGGGCCTTCCTGTCCACCGTCATGCGGACGACTTTGGGGTACCTGAAGCAGGCTTTTATTCCTGGGAACCTGCGGAGGCAGGCTTCTTGGATTTAACCTTACCTCCCCTGAAGAAGGTATTGGATGATTTGGCCTTTCTGGACTTGTTGGGCCGAAAGGACTGCTGCGTAGCTGAGGAGAAGGATCTCTTCGGAGCAGGTGAAGCTGAGGGAAGTTACGGAGACTTACCCGCTGTAGCGGTAGATATCCACGCGCCTAGGGCTTCCCCAAATAGAGCCTGGCCTGTATAGGGCAGGGACTCCACGCTTTTTCTGGATTCCGCGTCGGCCAGCCACTGGCGGAGCCACAGTCCCCGATGAGCTGAAATAGACATCGAAGAAATTCCAGCAGCCATGGAACCCAGGTCTTTCATGGATTCTGCCATAAAACCTGCAGAATCATGAATGTTGCGCAAATACAGTGCAACGTCATCCCTATCCATCGTATACAAATCCTCCATTAAGGCAGCCGACCACTTCACTATTGCCTTAGCAATCCATGCACTAGCAATAGTGGGACGTAATATGGCCCCTGAGGCAGTGTACACTGATTTCAGAGTATTATCAATTTTCCTATCTGCCGGCTCCTTTAAGGCGGTAGATCCCGGTACCAGTAAAACCACCTTCTTTGAGAGTCTGGATACAGATGCGTCAACAATCGGCTGGTTTTCCCACTTTTTCCTATCCTCCTCAGGGAAAGGTAAAGCTACCAGAATCCTCTTAGGGATCTGAAACTTCTTTTCAGGATTCACCCAGGCCTTTTCAAATATAGCATTCAGCTCCTTTGACGCAGGGAAGGTTAGCAAGGCTTTCTTGTTTTCAGTGAAGAAAGCCTCCTCAACCTGCTCAGGTGTGGTATCATTAACATTTAACACATCCCTGATAGCCTCTATCAACAACTGCACCCCCCTTGCAAGAGTTGCGGACCCCCGCAATACATCCCCATCACCATCTGTAGTGTCAGAATCGGTATCCGTGTCGTCTTGTGTTACCTGCACGAGCGCACGTTTGTGGGGGTATACAGAGGGGTGACCTGAGGTACCTGACAAAGGCCACACAGCCATAGAGGACTGCAATACCTGGGTTGCAGATTCATTACTGGTAACCCTGTCAGAAATCTTGATAGAGGAAAACCACTCTGGTTCCCTTGCTGGAATCTGTGCTAAACCAGTGCTAACCTGATTACATGGAATGGGATCATCCTGGGAGGATAAATCCTCTGCAGCATATGACACTGTATCCCTGGACATTGCTGCAGGTGACCACCACACACTCCACACACACAGGTTGGGTTAAGACAGAGTTTCCCCTAGAATGGCAAGAGAGAGACAGAGATTGGAGCCAACCCACACCAGCGCTTTCTTTACAAGGAGAAACCCCTTATCAGCGCTGACTTGTGCTCCTTAACCACTTAACTGACGATTTATTTTGCAAAAAAAGCTCAGAAATTGTCTGGTTTTTTATAAGTGAATTAGGTGAAGAACATGAATTTAATCCTATCCCAAATGATTTTAGTTAAAAAAAAGAAAAAATATATTTGTTTTTAATTTTTTTTTTCAAAAAAATATTTCCCCCCAAACATTGATCGGGAACATTGCGACCATCGCGGCTTTGATTTTGAAAGCTGAGACAGCCTCGAGGTATGCAGGGGGGGTCTGGGGGACAGCTAGGGAGGGTTTATTTACACTCCCCAGTGGCTGCCATTGTTTGCAGCCGCTGGAGGGGGGAGATCCTGCCGTGCTGACCGATCAGCAGTGATCGGCAGCACGGCAGACACGGGGAGAGTGCAGGGAGGCAGAGGGACCATACGGTCCCTCTGACAGCAGCAGCGGAGGGAAGTTTCCCTTCCCTGTCGCTGCTAACACTCTCTATCTGACTGGTCGCATCCCGTGCGACCAGGTCAGATAGAGCACTTGCAGGCATGGTCGCATCTGATGCGCCCATTCCAGGCAAGTGGTTAATAGGAAACACAGTCAATATATCAGCCTCCACTACCTTCTACAACCCCCGGGTACCGTAATACAGTAATCTGGAGCTGCTGTGGAGGGACCAGGATCTTCCTTCAGCTACAGCATGCAGGAAAATAGAGATGGAACGCTGCAGGGTCCGCTCTGAGGAGAAGCTCCGCCCCCTTCATGGCACTGTCTTCCCGCTCTTCAGAAGTTTAGACTGGCCTGAGGAGTTATGCTGGCTGGAATCCCTTGACCCCGACAGGCTTGCTGACCAGTGTGAGGGGTAGGCGCTGGCCCAGGGCGTCCCTAACTGCGCCGCACCGTGTGCCTCTGGTACCGTCCAGGAGCACAGTTAATACCGCGCTCCATTCCCTGTTGCCGCCATCTTCACACCGGCCCCCCGTTTGCTAGGGGGGTCGGTGACTAACTCACCACATGCCTCAGCTCTGTAAGGGGTCGGCGGCATGCTGCTGGGGTGAGCGGTTCCCCTGCGGTGGAGACCGATCAGCCCCTCTGGAGCTCAGTGTCCAGTCAGCGGAGTCAGTGGCTCAGACCCCGCAGGGCGGACACTGCTCCCCCCCTTAGTCCCACGCTGCAGGGAGGCTGTTGCCAGCAGCCTCCCTATAAAATAAAAAACTCTAAACTAAACTTCTTTAGGAAAGCTCAGGAGAGCTCCCCTAGTTGTGACCGGCTCCTCCGGGCACACTTTCTAAACTGAGTCTGGTAGGAGGGGCATAGAGGAAGGAGCCAGCCCACACTCTCAAACTCTTATAGGCCCTACACACTGGCCGACATCACTCAAAGATATGAACGCTCTTGTTCATTAATGAACGAGATACCGTTCATATCTTTGAGTGTGGAGGCACCAGCAATGAACGATGCGCGGCCCCGCACTCGTTCATCGCTGGTGCCCCATCGGCTGTGCATGCAGGCCAATATGGACGATCTCGTCCATATTTGCATGCACTGCTATGGAGCCATGTGACGGGGGGAGTGAAGAAACAGACAGACTCTGCCAACCAGTACACAGAGGGTTCCGCTGCAAGTGGTGGCGGCATGCCCACACAGGGGATTTAGCCGGGTGGATGGCGCCTCTCTCATGTTTGGGAGGAGCGAGCTGCTTCGTTGCCCTAGGGTTCCCACCAGTCTTAATCCGAGCCTGAATCTACTGTAGGACGTCAGCTATTTATGAATAATTACTTTCTCTATAGCTCTCCTGAAATCTACTGCATGGGAGAATCCAGAGTTAGCGGAAGACCTCCAAAACCATTCCAGAGTGTTGGCAATTCCCTGCAGAAGCGCTTGCTGGGGAGCCACGATGATGCAAGTCACATCAGAAAAACCGCCCACATCAGAGAACATTGATTGACCAGACATGTGATGAAGAAATTAGCTTTTTCCAGCCTTACTCATTTTACACAGAATATGTGAAAAGTAGACAAATATAGATTATGTTACATATAAATTACTCGAAAGTGCTACTTTTATCAGGTAAGATCTGATTAGCCAGCGCTGGAATATCAAAGTCTTTGTTCCACTAAACTTTCAGCTACTGCATGTGTTTGTCAGCACTTGCCAATTCTTAAACTGCAATTTTCTTGTGTAGAATCTATTTGATCAATCACAAGCTCTTGTACTAATGCTGTGGAACCAAACTGCCAGGAGGTTTACATATTCATAGCACACCTGCCAAAATGCAGAGCTTCCAGAGACAGTATAAAGATTTATGTCACTCAAAAAGTGCGATGTATCACTCTAAATGGCAGTGGCTGCATCAGGGAGTATGTCCTGATGTTTCCATTTTGAAAGTGGCAGGCATTCGTTGCAAGGTTTCTTTGGCACTCATTCCAAGTTGTTCGCTCGTTGCCGAGTTTCGCTATATTGCGATTAGTCGCTTACTGCGCATGCGCAAGGTTCGCAGAGCGCATGTGGTTAGTTATTTTACTCAAAAGTTAGGTATTTTACTCACGGCATAACGAGGATTTTTCATCGTTCTGGTGATCGAAGTGTGATTGACAGGAAGTGGGTGTTTCTGGGCGGAAACTGGCCGTTTTATGGGTGTGTGCGGAAAAACGCTGCCGTTTCTGGGAAAAACGCGGGAGTGGCTGGAGAAACGGGGGAGTGCCTGGGCGAACGCTGGGTGTGTTTGTGACGTCAAACCAGGAACGAAACTGACTGAACTGATCGCAGTGGCAGAGTAAGTCCCGAGCTACTCAGAAACTGCAAAGAAATTTCTATTCGCAATTATGCGAATCTTTCGTTCGCAATTCTGCAAAGCTAAGATTCACTCCCAGTAGGAGGCGGCTTAGCGTGTGCAATGCTGCTAAAAGCAGCTAGCGAGCGAACAACTCGGAATGAGGGCCTTTGTTACTTCTTGACCTTTTTATTTTAATTGTGCAAATCATGTTAATAGCTTAAAATGTAAATGTGAATTAGGGTCCATGTGGGATATTTATCAAAGTTTGACAAGAGATAAAGTGGAGAGAGATAAAATACTGAACCATCAGCTCCTGTCAATTTACAGGCTGTATTTGAAAAAATAAGAATTTACTCACCGGTAATTCTATTTCTCATAGTCCGTAGTGGATGCTGGGACTCCGTAAGGACCATGGGGAATAGCGGCTCCGCAGGAGACTGGGCACAACTATAAAGAAAGCTTTAGACTACTGGTGTGCACTGGCTCCTCCCACTATGACCCTCCTCCAGACTTCAGTTAGGATACTGTGCCCGGAAGAGCTGACACAAGAAGGAAGGATTTTGAATCCCGGGTAAGACTCATACCAGCCACACCAATCACACCGTATAACTCGTGATACAATACCCAGTTAACAGTATGATAACAACTGAGCCTCTCAACAGATGGCTCAACAATAACCCTTTAGTTAGGCAATAACTATATACAAGTATTGCAGACAATCCGCACTTGGGATGGGCGCCCAGCATCCACTACGGACTATGAGAAATAGAATTACCGGTGAGTAAATTCTTATTTTCTCTAACGTCCTAAGTGGATGCTGGGACTCCGTAAGGACCATGGGGATTATACCAAAGCTCCCAAACGGGCGGGAGAGTGCGGATGACTCTGCAGCACCGAATGGGCAAACTCTAGGTCCTCCTCAGCCAGGGTGTCAAACTTGTAGAATTTAGCAAACGTATTTGACCTCGACCTAATAGCTGCTCGGCAAAGTTGTAGAGCCGAGACCCCTCGGGCAGCCGCCCAAGAAGAGCCCACCTTCCTCGTGGAATGGGCTTTTACTGATTTAGGATGCGGCAGTCCAGCCGCAGAATGTGCAAGCTGAATCGTACTACAGATCCAGCGAGCAATAGTCTGCTTTGAAGCAGGTGCACCCAACTTGTTGGGCGCATACAGGATAAACAGCGAGTCAGTCTTTCTGACTCCCGCCGTCCTGGAAACATAAATTTTCAGGGCCCTGACTACGTCCAACAACTTGGAAGCCTCCAAGTCATTAGTAGCCGCAGGCACCACGATAGGTTGGTTCAGATGAAAGGCTGATACCACCTTAGGGAGAAATTGGGGACGAGTCCTAATTTCTGCCCTATCCATATGGAAAATCAGATAAGGGCTTTTACATGACAAAGCCGCCAATTCTGATACACGCCTGGCCGAAGCCAAGGCCAACAACATGACCACTTTCCACGTGAGATATTTCAATTCCACGGTTTTCAGTGGCTCAAACCAATGTGATTTTAGGAAATCCAACACCACATTGAGATCCCAAGGTGCCACTGGAGGCACAAAAGGGGGCTGAATATGCAGCACTCCCTTAACAAAAGTTTGAACTTCAGGTAGAGAAGCCAGTTCTCTCTGGAAGAAAATCGATAGAGCCGAAATCTGGACCTTAATGGAACCCAATTTCAGGCCCATAGTCACCCCTGACTGTAGGAAGTGCAGGAAACGGCCCAGCTGAAATTCCTCCGTTGGGGCCTTCCTGGCCTCACACCACGCAACATATTTTCGCCATATGCGGTGATAATGGTTTGCGGTTACTTCTTTCCTAGCTTTAATCAGCGTAGGAATTACTTCCTCCGGAATGCCCTTTTCCTTCAGGATCCGGTGTTCTACCGCCATGCCGTCAAACGCAGCCGCGGTAAGTCTTGGAACAGACAGGGCCCCTGCTGCAGCAGGTCCTGTCTGAGCGGCAGAGGCCATGGGTCCTCTGAGATAATTTCTTGAAGTTCCGGGTACCAAGCTCTTCTTGGCCAATCCGGAACAATGAGTATAGTCCTTACTCCTCTTCTCCTTATTATCCTCAGTACCTTTGGTATGAGAGGAAGAGGAGGGAACACATAAACCGACCGGTACACCCACGGTGTCACTAGAGCGTCCACAGCTATCGCCTGCGGGTCTCTTGACCTGGCGCAATATCTTTCTAGCTTTTTGTTTAGGCGGGACGCCATCATGTCCACCTGTGGCCTTTCCCAACGGTTTACAATCAGTTGGAAGACTTCTGGATGAAGTCCCCACTCACCCGGGTGGAGGTCGTGCCTGCTGAGGAAGTCTGCTTCCCAGTTGTCCACTCCCGGAATGAACACTGCTGACAGTGCTAACACGTGATTTTCCGCCCATCGGAGAATCCTTGTGGCTTCTGCCATCGCCGTCCTGCTTCTCGTGCCGCCCTGTCGGTTTACATGGGCGACCGCCGTGATGTTGTCTGACTGGATCAGTACCGGCTGGTTTTGAAGCAGAGGTTTTGCCTGACTTAGGGCATTGTAAATGGCCCTCAGCTCCAGAATATTTATGTGCAGGGAAGTCTCCTGACTTGACCATAGTCCTTGGAAGTTTCTTCCCTGTGTGACTGCCCCCCAGCCTCGAAGGCTGGCATCCGTTGTCACCAGGACCCAGTCCTGTATGCCGAATCTGCGGCCCTCTTGAAGATGAGCACTCTGCAGCCACCACAGCAGAGACACCCTGGTCCTTGGAGACAGGGTTATAAGCCGATGCATCTGAAGATGCGATCCGGACCACTTGTCCAACAGGTCCCACTGAAAAGTTCTTGCATGGAACCTGCCGAATGGAATTGCTTCGTAGGAAGCTACCATCTTTCCCAGGATCCGCGTGCAGTGATGCACCGACACCTGTTTTGGTTTTAGGAGGCCTTTGACTAGAGATGACAACTCCTTGGCCTTCTCCTCCGGGAAAAAACACTTTTTTCTGTTCTGTGTCCAGAACCATCCCCAGGAACAGTAGACGTGTCGTAGGGACCAGCTGTGACTTTGGAATATTTAGAATCCAGCCGTGCTGTTGTAGCACCTCCCGAGATAGTGCTACCCCGACCAACAACTGCTCCCTGGACCTCGCCTTTATCAGGAGATCGTCCAAGTACGGGATAATTAAAACTCCCTTCTTTCGAAGGAGTATCGTCATTTTGGCCATTACCTTGGTAAAGACCCTCGGAGCCGTGGATAGACCGAACGGCAACGTCTGGAATTGGTAATGACAATCCTGTACCACAAATCTGAGGTACTTCTGGTGAGGATGGTAAATGGGGACATGCAGGTAAGCATCCTTGATGTCCAGTGATACTATGTACTCCCCCTCGTCCAGGCTTGCAATAACCGCCCTGAGCGATTCCATCTTGAACTTGAATTTTTTTATATATGTGTTCAAGGATTTCAAATTTAAAATGGGTCTCACCGAACCGTCCGGTTTCGGTACCACAAACATTGTGGAATAGTAACCCCGTCCTTGTTGAAGTAGGGGCACCTTTACTATCACCTGTTGTGAATACAGCTTGTGAATTGCCTGTAACACTGCCTCCCTGCCTGAGGGAGTGGTTGGTAAGACAGATTTGAGGAAACGGCGGGGGGGAGACGTCTCGAATTCCAGCTTGTACCCCTGAGATACCACTTGAAGGATCCAGGGATCCACCCGTGAGCAAGCCCACTGATTGCTGAAATATTTGAGACGGGCCCCCACCGTACCTGGCTCCGCCTGTGGAGCCCCAGCGTCATGCTGTGGACTTAGAGGAAGCGGGGGAGGACTTTTGCTCCAGGGAACTGGCTGTATGCTGCAGCTTTTTCCCTCTACCTCTGGGCAGAAAGGACGCGCCCCTAACCCGCTTGCCCCTATTGGGCCGAAAGGACTGTACCTGATAATACGGTGCTTTCTTTGGCTGTGAGGGAACATGGGGTAAAAATGTAGACTTCCCAGCTGTTGCTGTGGAAACGAGGTCCGAGAGACCATCCCCGAACAACTCCTCACCCTTATAAGGCAGAACTTCCATGTGCCTTTTAGAATCTGCATCTCCTGTCCACTGCCGAGTCCATAACCCTCTCCTGGCAGAAATGGACATTGCACTTATTTTAGATGCCAGCCGGCAAATATCCCTCTGTGCATCCCTCATGTATAAAAGTGCGTCTTTAATATGCTCTACGGTTAGCAATATAGTGTCCCTGTCTAGGGTATCAATATTTTCCGACAGGGAATCTGACCCCGCAGCTGCAGCACTGCACATACATGCTGAAGCAATAGCTGGTCTCAGTATAACACCTGTGTATGTATATATAGACTTCAGGATAGCCTCCTGCTTTCTATCAGCAGATTCCTTCAGGGCGGCCGTATCCGGAGACGGTAGTGCCACCTTCTTTGACAAGCGTGTGAGCGCTTTATCCACCCTAGGGGATGTTTCCCAACGTGACCTATTCTCTGGCGGGAAAGGGTACGCCATTAGTAACCTCTTAGAAATTACCATTTTCTTATCAGGGGAAGCCCACGCTTCTTCACACACTTCATTTAACTCTTCAGATGGAGTAAAAGCTACTGGTAGTTTTTTCTCTCCAAACATAATACCCTTTTTTGTGGTACCGGGGGTAACATCAGAAATGTGCAACACATTTTTCATTGCCTCAATCATGTAACGTGTGGCCCTACTGGAAGTTACATTAGTCTCATCGTCGTCGACACTGGAGTCAGTATCCGTGTCGACATCTGTGTCTGCCATCTGAGGTAGCGGGCGTTTTAGAGCCCCTGATGGCTTTTGAGACACCTGGGCAGGCACAGGCTGAGAAGCCGGCTGTCCCACATTTGGTATGTCGTAAAACCTTTTATGCAAGGAGTCGACACTGTCGCGTAATTCCTTCCACAGCACCATCCACTCAGGGGGTGACATCACATTTATCGGCATCTGCTCCGCCTCCACATAAGCTTCCTCATCAAACATGTCAACACAGTCGTACCGACACACCGCATACACACAGGGAATGCTCTGACAGAGGACAGGACCCCACAAAGCCCTTTGGGGAGACAGAGAGAGAGTATGCCAGCACACACCAGAGCGCTATATAACACAGGGATCCCACTATAAATGAGTGTTTTTCCCTTATAGCTGCTTATATAATATATACTGCGCCTAAATTTAGTGCCCCCCCTCTCTTTTTTACCCTTCTGTAGCTTGTACACTGCAGGGGAGAGCCAGGGAGCGTCCTTCCAGCGGAGCTGTGAGGGAAAAATGGCGCCAGTGTGCTGAGGGAGATGGCCCCGCCCCTTTTCCGGCGGACTTCTCCCGCTTTTTCTGGAATTCTGGCAGGGGTATTTTTACACCTATGTAGCCTTTCTGACTATATATGGTGTATATTTGCCAGCCAAAGTGTCTTATATTGCCCTCAGGGCGCCCCCCCCCCAGCGCCCTGCACCCATCAGTGACCGGAGTGTGAGGTGTGCATGAGGAACAATGGCGCACAGCTGCAGTGCTGTGCGCTACCTTGTTGAAGACTGAAGTCTTCTGCCGCCGAGTTTCCGGAACACTTCTTGCTTCTGGCTCTGTAAGGGGGCCGGCGGCGAGGCTCCGGGAACGAACACCAAGGTCGGGTCCTGCGGACGATCCCTCTGGAGCTAATGGTGTCCAGTAGCCTAAGAAGCCCAAACTACCACCTGTTAGGTAGGTTCGCTTCTTCTCCCCTTAGTCCCTTGCTGCAGTGAGTCTGTTGCCAGCAGATCTCACTGTAAAATAAAAAACCTAAATATACTTTCTTTCTAGGAGCTCAGGAGAGCCCCTAGTGTGCATCCAGCTCAGCCGGGCACAAGAATCTAACTGAAGTCTGGAGGAGGGTCATAGTGGGAGGAGCCAGTGCACACCAGTAGTCTAAAGCCTTCTTTATAGTTGTGCCCAGTCTCCTGCGGAGCCGCTATTCCCCATGGTCCTTACGGAGTCCCAGCATCCACTTAGGACGTTAGAGAAATTACAGAAGTTAATTGGTTTGTACTTAATAATAATAATAATAATAATAATAATAATAATAATAATTTTATTTATATAGCACTCTTTCTCCAACAGGACTCAAGGCGCTTTACAGACATCAAAAACAATGCACAGAGGGGGTCATTCCGAGTTCAGATCGCTAGCTGTCGTTGTTCGCAGCACAGCGATAGGCTAAAAATCGGCATTTCTGCGCATGCATATGCACCGCAATGCGCACGTGCGACGTACGGGTACAAAGTCCTTTGTGGTTTTGCACAGGTTCTAGCAAAGCTTTCAGTCGCACGGCAGAACGCAGGAAGATTGACATGAAGTGGGCGTTTCTGGGTGGCAACAGAACGTTTAAAGGGAGTGCTTAGAAAACACAGGCGTGTCGGGGAAAACGCAGGCGTGGCTGGGCGAACGCTGGGCAGGTGTGTGACGTCAAAAGCCGTCCCTCCGTCGTTAGAATCCACGCACACGAAGAGTAACTACAGGGCTGGTCTTGTTTTGCACAAAATGATTTTGCAGCCGCTCTGCTGCACAAGCGTTTGCACTTCTGCAAAGCGAAAATACACTCCCCGGTGGGCGGCAACAATGCGTTTGCAGGGCTGCTAAAAGTAGCTAGCGAGCGATCAACTCGGAATGACCCCCATAATACAGAAGATTAAAGTAATACAGCAATAGACAAGCCACACAGACATAAAAAGAATAATGCAGTAATGGTGTAGGAGTTTTGGATAATAACTTCCATGGGTTGTGTAGTCCACACTTACAGGTACCAGGTGAGGCAGCCATCTTGGGCACACTGCGTAGGTTAACCCTGGGTGGAAAAGTCTACCCCTAGAAGAGATTACACAAAATGGGTGACTGTAGTGTCCTAACGCTCAGAGTATGGTCCCAACAAAATTGTCAGGTCCATGTATTTTTCATCCCATCCACAAGTGTACCAGATGAGGCAGCCATGTTGGGCGCACTATGAAGGTTATACTGAGAGAGCTGAGTCATACAAGGGCCCAATGCATATATGGGAAAATTGACACTTGTGTAGTAATATGATATACCCTGCACGTAAAGATCCACGTGAAGTACATCCTGCCTGCGGAGGAACCATCCAAGGCAGCCATCTGGCTCGCACTGTGCTGGCAGGGTGTGCAATCAGTGGAGGTTCACATTGCAGAAATAGCACACAGTGGGGTGGAAGTACGCTGTTAGGGAGAAAAAAAATATATGGTGAGAACACATTTGAGAGGGGAATTTTTTTTTAAATAAAATTAGAAATTTCCTGGTTTTATGGGGTGAGGAGAAGTCACTTAATTATCCTGCACTGCAGTGTTTGTAAAACTTATTTCAATTTAGAATCAAGAGTAGTCCAAAGTCCAACTCCAGTCCAAACTCTCGCTCTAATTGCATCCTTGAATGACACCCTTAAAATGCATTCTTAACAAATGCAGGCCAATGCCCTGACTGCAGGCCTTGGCAATAATGTTCTTAAATACTGCACACTATGGGCCTAATTCAGACCTGATCGCTAGCAAGCGATTTTTGCACTGCTGCAGATAGTCGCTGCCTAAAGGGGGAGTGTATTTTAGCTGTGCAAGTGTGCGAACGCATGTATAGCAGAGCTGTACAAACAGATTTTGTGCAGTCTTTGCGCAGCTCAGGACTTAGTCAGCGCTGCGATCACATCAGCCTATCCGAGACCGGAATTGACATCAGGAACCCTTCCTGCAAACGCTTGGACATGCCTGAGTTTTTCCAGACACTCCCAGAAAATGATCACTTGACACCCATAAATGCCTTCTTCCTGTCAATCTCATTGCGATTGCCCATGTGAACGGATCCGTCGCACAAACCCATTGCTGAGCGGCGATCTGCTTTGTACCCATGCAACCTGTGCATTGTGGTGCATACGCATGCACAGTTTGGACCTGATCGCCTGCTGTGCGAAACCAACAGCAGCCATCAGGTCTGAATTACTCCCTATATCACCTTGCTCAGGGGTAGGTCATACCTCCCAACATGACCCTCTCCAGGTGGGATAAAACGTTCTGCTCCTGGACTTTTCTCTTAATTTATGATTGCCAGCACATGTGTTGAACAGGTTAATGGATAAGAAAGGTGTTTCAGCACAGGTGATGGCAAGCATACATTTAGAGGGAAGTCCAGAAGCAGAGCATTCTGTCCCTCCTGGAGATGGTCATTTAAGTATATGCTTTTATATTGGCATACTGATGTATTTAACTATTTACCCCTTCTTATATTTGCATACTATGTTTCGTATCCTTTATCCACAATAAAAATAGTTTTATTTAAAAACAAAATAGTGATGTTAAGACCGCCTGTTCCTGTGCGAGGTATGTGTGATGTGACTGCGCACATAACCAGTATATTAGTTTAACATTGTGCACTTTCCTATGCACTGTTATGATATATGAAATAAAATACACAATGTAGGGTCAATGCAGGGTGCCACTGCTGTCGTTCCCAGACTGTCCCAATGGTAGCCAGCATCGGCACTACAACGCATTTATTGAATTGCACACCCACTGTAGGCTGATTGTTTTTGCTACTTTCTCTTACATTTTCAGAAAAGGACTGCAGAATATGTATCTTATGCAGGGGCAGATTGGCAACTAAAAGTGGCCCTGTAAAATTTTGTAAAAGTGGCTCGACATGGGCAGCACAAGAGATACAACATACTGTGTAGCCATACTGGATGGCAGAGTTGCTGTACTACAGAGATGGACTAACAGAATGAATGGGGACAGTGCAGTGTACTGAGGGGGCAATTCCAAGTTGATCGCAGCAGGAATTTTGTTAGCAGTTGAGTAAAAACCATGTGCACTGGAGGGGGGGTAGATATAACATGTGCAGAGAGAGTTAGATTTGGGTGGGTTATTTTGTTTATGTGCAGGGTAAATACTGGCTGCTTTATTTTTACACTGCAAATTAGATTGCAGATTGAACACACCACACCCAAATCTAACTCTTTCTGCACATGTTATATCTGCCTCCCCTGCAGTGCACATGGTTTTGCCCAACTGCTAACAAAATTCCTGCTGCGATCAACTTGGAATTACCCCCTGAGTGCGGTGAGCTGCCTGTCATGTGGGAGGGGGCCACATGGCAACACAGAAAACAGGCCCTGCAGACCCGTCAGCCTACCAGGAATCTTCCTGGTGAGCCCTATGGCCAATCCGCCCCTGATTTTATGTAATATTAGTATCACCATAATAGTATTTATTTGCAGTTTATTTTTAGTTTTCAATACCACATGATGGTTACATTCATCCTTTAAGTATTGAATATTTTTTTAATTATAAATGTAATTATAGTATCAATATTTTATGGAAGGATATATTCCAGTAGGTAGTTACGAATTCTCCCAGGAGATGTCAAAGAGTAGCTCTAAGTGCAGTATAAGTGCTGATAAAAATTCACAAACTATTACTGACCCAGATGTCTTATCTCACTATATGCATGAATAATAACGTCTATCTGATCTGTATATTAATACTTAAGATGAGCAGAGCAACCGTTTCAAAACCGTCCATGAAGTAGTTTACTCATTACAATTTTGCCCGTGGAAGTTTGCACATTTTCCAGAAAAATTTGGCGTTGATCTGTCTCAGTTGTCAACCACACCACCCAGCAATATGAATAAACATGTCAGCAGTGCACGTCATTCAGCTAACTCTGTTCATGACTATAAATTCAGCAAGATGTGAGATTACAGTGTGCAGACCAGTTTGTGGAATAGCTAAGCAAAAATAGATATTGACAACTGTTTAGCCCGGACATCGCATTTCTCCAAAAAAAGTATTTTCCACTGCGGTTTGTGCTAAATGCATACTTACTGTACCAACTGCATTTTATTGGCCACTTTTCTCTTCTTTTCTTTGGGATACTGGAGATTAGACTGAGATCCCAGCAAGTGTGTGGGGAGGGTTTGGGGGGCAGTTTCCCTGCAGCACAATACCACCATTCTCAACATTACACAACGGGAAGGGGGGAGGATGCATGATGATGCAAATCAATATGATTCAGTTCAACATGACCACGCACCACCTAATTCATTACAGAAGTGGGAGGGATGCGGAAGGACGGCCTACTAATCTGTGATTACTGCCCATTTATCAATTCAAGTGTGCCCTCAAAAAAAGAGTTGTCTTTTTCTTCTATCTCCTATGCCAATGATCTTACAACTCCAGGGAGCACCGCCGGCTGTTTATGCAGTAATTAATTTTTCTTTTTCACTCCAAGGAGAAATCACTATTGTGGACATAATTACAATTTCTTTGATAACGGCTCATAAATATACTATTCCCCTTTGGGGTTTTACCCAATGTGCATCTCTTACCCCCAAGCAAACCCCCTTTTTTTATTACTGCCCATAATGCAGACTCTCCTGACAACCATAATGCACTGCAACAGAAAGGAGCTGCTGTAAGTGGCATCATCCACCATTACCTCTACTTTAATGGGGTCCTCCCAAAATCAGGAGTACTGCATGTCCCCTAAGACAGTGCTAGGTAACAGGAAATGTTTATATATAGTAGAGCATACCGGAAAAAAACTTCTAAACATAATAGAACAGCTGGTGGAAGCCCTCAGGACCCTAGGTGGCTGCATGTACAGCCTTATGGGTAATCTGTCCCTGTTTCTTACCAGCTCATATAGATAAAATAGGAATCACAATATTTTAAAGTGATCATCATCAATACAAACCCAGGTTCCTGTATGGAAAAGGTTGGAATCATAATATCACTGTAATCTCTGCAGTGCACTATAGAAAATGTGATGTTGCCTAGAGTAGCCAATCAGAATCTAGCTGTCACTACTTCAATACTGTCTAAAGAAAGCAAATGTCTAACTGGTTTAAGTGGGCTTCCAACATATTTTCTTCCAAGATATCTAAGAAACCAATTTCCCATTTAGATTGCAAGCTCTTAGAGCAGGTCCCTCACAAATACCATCATCTCCTCCCCAATACAAACAATGGCATTGAACCTTTGGGTCAGTTAGTGCTGTTTTGTGTGTATTATGGCTGCATGTTCAGCAATGGTTACATAACTTGTATCTCATGTTACACAATGGGGGTCATTCCGAGTTGTTCGCTCGTTATTTTTTTTCGCTGCGGAGCGATTAGTCACAAACTGCGCATGCGCAATGTTCGCAGTGCGCCTGCGCCAAGTAAATTTGCACAAAAGTTTGTTATTTTACTCATGGCCTAAGGTTTTTTAATCGTTCTGCTGATCTTAGTGTGATTGACAGGAAGTGGGTGTTTCTGGGCGGAAACTGACCGTTTTCTGGGAGTGTGCGGAAAAACGCAGGCGTGTCAGGGAAAAACGCGGGAGTGTCTGGAGAAACGGGGGAGTGGCTGGGCGAACGCTGGGTGTGTTTGTGACGTCAAACCAGGAACGAAACTGACTGAACTGATCGCAGTGTAGGAGTAAGTCTCGAGCTACTCAGAAACTGCTAAGAAATTTATATTCGCAATTCTGCTAATCTTTCGTTCGCAATTCTGCTAAGCTAAGATTCACTCCCAGTAGGCGGCGGCTTAGCGTGTGCAATGCTGCTAAAAGCAGCTAGCGAACGAACAACTCGGAATGAGGGCCCATGTTTCCAATTGTTTTGTTTGCACTGCTTCTGTTTTTGTACCATGTAAGGCACTGTGGAATCCATTGTGGCACCATATAAAGAAAATAAATAAAAAAAAAATAAAATAATAATAATAGTCCCTGACACAAACACAAATATCCTATTGTATGAATTTAAACAGGATATGATAAGTGTTTCCACTTCAGATATTAGTATTCCATGTCTCTCCAGATTTGAACATGGGAAAAGGAGATAAAATATGCCACGCTCCATATCCTCCCAGTTCCCACCCATATTCCCCCATAACTCTTCAATAGTATCCAGAAACACCCATGTTTGGCAAAAGGCCTCCCTTTTTAAGGAGTTTATCGGGACAGTAACAAAATAGGGACATTAGAGGGGTAAGTCATTTGCTATACAATAGTCCAGTGGTTTCCAAACTTTTTTGAATCATTGTGCCATAGAGTATCAGAATTTTTGTCACACCACCCCTTGGCCAAAAGTTTCTTATTGAGTAATTTAGAAAGAAATATTAAATCAAGTAAATTATGTTTATATTTTATCCATACTGTAGGTTCAATTATGTGGTGAGGGACAAGATTTGCTTCTGTTTGTCCACATATATTATGATTGGCAACCATCAGCACTGGTTTTGCCTTTTACATTGACCATAAATAATTTGAATAGGTCCTGGACCACCAATCCAAGGCACCCCTACAAGCGGCTTGAGGCAACCCAGAATGCCTAAGCACACAGTTTGAGAACCACTGCAATAAGGCCTAGTTTTTATACGTTACCTTTATTGTCCTCTAGGCTGAGTTTGCTTTGTGTGAACCTTCCTCTTTGCCTTCTCCCACTGGCTAAAAAATAAAAAGTACATAGTATTAGATACTAACAGAAATTTCAATTATTAAATAATTTATGTTGGATTATTCAGAGAAGAAAGGGCGATGAAGATACTGACATGTTGAAATATGCATTGTAATATTTTTATACAGATAAAAATGTACTGGTGATGGAAAAAATCTTTATTAACATAAATACGAGTTGGGTACAGGATGCCGGAAGTTAGGATGCCTCAAGTGCAAAATAGCACAGTATCAAATCCTTTTTGAAGAAGTTATTGCTTTTTGAGTTGCACAAATGTTGATTGGGAGATAAAGGGGTATATTCAATTGAAGTCGAAAACTGCCGTCTGTCGAAAAGACGGCAGTTTTCGACTTTTTAAGGTCGAATCCTGATTCGACCTATTTAATATATCCCTAAATTTTTCGACAAGTCGAATCCATTGAGCACCTGGATCGGCGGAATAGCTGCCGATCCACGTGTTTGCGCCGAAAAGTTGTCGGTTTTGGCCCCCGTTTCGACAAAAGATGTCGGACTGAGATGCGGACCCAGAGGAGGAGAGGGGGGAGAGCCGCAGGGAGACGGGGGACTGCCGCGGGCAGCCAGAGGAGATCAGCACTACAATAGCGCTGCAGCAGGATGTCACACAGCTGCGCGGCTCACGCAGCGTCCACCCGGGTCCAGCAAGCTTGTTGGAGCCGGGTGGACACTGCTGTGAGGTCGGGCGGCTGTGTGACATCCTTCTGCAGCGCTACTGTAGCGCTGATCTCCTCTGGCTGCAGGCGGCTGTCCCCCGCTGGTCTCCCTGCGGCTCCCCCACCCCCCTCCTCCTCTGGGTTCCTCATCTCAATTCGACTTGAAAAAGTTGAATTGAGATAGGATAGAATAGGGGTTGTCAGATCCATTCCTGACAAATGCATGTTGGAATGGATCATACGCCAATTGGATATATCCCTTAAGGTCTTTCCTTCCCAAGCATCTAGATTTGCAGAGCTTTGCAAAAATTAGAGTTCAATTTGAGGAGCAAAATTATTGAAATTAGGTAAGGGATATTGAGGGTGCAGTGTTAGGGCCTATGTCTGTCATGTGGAGGGATGCGCAGCCTTTTCCGCTCACAAAATGTCTTTTATTTTTGAACCTGTTATATTTTATTTAATTTTTTCCCCTTAATTATAATGTTTTAGCACATTTCATACTTGCATTGGCATTATGATATTTTGACATATACTGTAACAATAGTATTCATTCTGGCACACTGCACCTGTCACAACCCGTGCTGAGATATAGACTAGAGTGTGCTAGAAGCACCAGAGCAGAGAGCGACACCCCAGGCAGGAAAGAGGAGCTGCACAAATTGTGACAGGTGCAGGGTACTTGAATAAACACTAAAGTATATTAGCACAGTTCTCTGTGAAATGACACCAAAGATTTTTTAATGCATTCTTTTGGTTTGTATTAATTAGCATTCTTTTGGTTTGTATTAATAACCAATTGCATTAGCCATCAAATTATTTATGAAGATTAACCATTGTACACAGGATACTAATGCATGAATCTTAACAGTTTCCCCCTAGGTTTGACAAGTCACTATGTGCATCTGCTGCAGTAAGGACTTGATAGTCATCATTAAGTGATAAAATAAATCCAATCTGTCCAAATTCACTATAATATAATACTTTTACATATATTTAAATAAAGCTGTTTTTAAATGGTCTAAACTATGGGGGTAATTCAGACCTGATCTCTAGGCAGCGATTTTTGCAGCCCTACGATCAGATAGTCGCCGCCTACAGGGGGAGTGTATTTTCGCTGTGCAAGTGTACAAATACATGTGTAGCAGAGATGTACAAACTGATTTTGTGCAGTCTCTGCGCAGCCCAGGATTTACTCAGCCGCTGCGATCACATCAGCCTGTTCGGGACCGGATTTGAAGTCAGACACCCTCCCTTCAAACGCTTGGTCCCGCCTGCGTTTTTTCAGACACTCCCTGAAAATGGTCAGTTGCCACTCACAAATGCCGTCTTCCTGTCAATCTCCTTGCGAACACCCGTGCGAATGGATCATTCGCACAATCCCGTCACTGACCGGCGATCCCCTTTGCAGCTGTTCGTTGCGCAAAAACGCACAGCAGCGATCAGATCTGAATTACCCCCTATGTTTGTAAAACTATATAGCATTAGAAAGCCATTATTTTCACTATTAGAATATAAGTTTTATATTGCGTCTGCACTGATTAATCACTAATTGGATGACCAAGATGCATATTAAGTAAACTCATATACTGTAATTCTTCCAGTACTACAAAGATAATAAGACACTGGCCTGATTCAAATGTCCTCTACCCACAATCATTTCTTCAGACCGTTGTGTATGTTTTTCCTGCTGATTTTCCTAAATCACTCTTTTAACTACCAAACTCTTGTCATATACAATTTTAGCATACTTGCAGAAGGCTCCTAGGAGAGTGGGCGACCGTCCATATGAATCGCATCATCTTGGGTATCCAGATCTATTTACTTAATTTATGTAATTTATACATATTTCTAATATTGCACTTTATACTCATCATAAGTAAAGAACTAAAGTTGTGCATGTAGTGCCTAGTGTTTTCTATAAACTCTCTATCGGATGATGTCAGCCTACATTTATACACAGGTTAACATTAAAACGTATCTAAAATAAAGACCCAGAATCCAATTAGCTGCGGGTTTTGCCGCGTGGCTCCGGGTTTCACGCAGCTATTCAATATATCTGCCTTCTACCCATATGGTAAACCCTAGGTTAAAGTGTGCTAACCCAAACATGCATTCAGTGGGGTTCCCCAGGGCCGTCTTTTCGTATGGGCTCAATGGGCTCTTGCCCAAGGGCTCCAAGATAATAAGGGCCATAGGCTGATAGCTGAGAGTCCCCTCTTTCCAGGGGTACCAGATTTTTGAAAATCGGCTCTGGGGAACCAGAGATATCCGACTTGAAAGCAGTTGTCCCCATCGAAGCCTGTTAATTGCTCTTCCCAGCCAGATATTTCGGGTTCTGTCTAACTTTGAGTATTTCTAAGGGTATAAGCCAAAAGCTGGGACTCTCCCCTTTTAGTGGACACTGGCAGCTTGTTTCTACTATGCCCAGAACCAGAGATATCAGCCTTCAAGCAGCTGGTCCCTGCTCCAGCTCCACATGCCTAATATGCAGATGTATATATTCATTGGTGAATTGCTCTGGCTCCTGAACTCTGATCCCCAAGTCCCCAAAACCTTCTGAAAGGTGGGACTCTTTAGTATTTTATTCCATTCAAAGCTAAGAAATATATTTTCAGGAACTTGAGATATCTGCAGTCAAGCAAGCTGCCCTCCCACCGTAAAATTATAAATGTTAAGCCCACTCCACTAGCCACCCCTCCCCTACGTATTAAACACCCCCTACCACCCTGGAAGTCATGTACCAGGGCTTCTTCATTCAGTCCAATGACCCCTTCTACAGTTTAGCCCCATCTGTGCAGTAAAGGAGTAATTAGCAGAAATCACTGCTTCAGGTCCTACATGCTGAGCAGAAGATAGTACACCACCTACTGCCCGCGGGACATCAAAGCTACTGCTGATAGCTCCTCCCACCCCTACCGCTGGAGCATGGGTAGGGGGCCCAGTGCATAGCTGTGCCCAGGGGCCTACACTGCTGTTAAGACGGCTCTGGGGTTCCCCATGCATTACACCCCACTCCAGAGAGTGTCATTTATTGTGAGCTCTTGCAGTTAGAGAAGCAACAAGGAAAAGTACACAGTCCACCTCTGTGGTTTAACGGACGGGGTAACCCTGCAAATTGAATTGGCAGGCATTGCTATTTGAATTTCCTCAGTAATTATGAGGGAAAAAAGTGGTCAGCTTTATTTAAATATAACGGAATAAGGTATGATTATGAAGAAAGAACGGTGTACACTCTGTTCACATATGATAAGCCTAAGCTGGGCACAGTGTATGCAGGCGACTGATCTAAAAATATTGATCAGTTGGCATCCCTCCCAACTTTCTAAAGCTGGGATAAAGCACCCAAGTCACGCACCCAAATTAGGGGGGGTGTCCTCATGGGTAGGAGGTGTGGCCTCACGGAGAGTGCTGCGATGAGCTGCTGGCATGCCTCCAGTCCCTCTGTCCATGTAAATAGGTTCTGTGCGCATGCATACTGTGTCTATTCACCGGTGAGAGGGTCTCCTAACTGACCCCCCCCACCGCGGGACAATGCAACTCGAGGGTGCGACAGCGGGGCGGTCCCAAAAAAATTGGAATGTCCCACCAAAAACAGATATGAGGTTTGTCATGTTGGATCATCCAGCATGTCCATCCCATGCAATATTTTCAAGGTAGCCACGGCTACCATTCTTTCCCGCAACAAGAAAGGTAACAACTAACCAAACCAGAAAAAGAGGAGGGACAGTGTAAGAAAGAAGTAGCAAGAGACGTCCCAACCCTAGAAACAACAGCATAAAACGCAAAACCACAATCCCAACATACCCAAAACAGAAACATGCCATAACTGGGCTTATGCATTCTGTCTCCTTTCCTGTTACACCCTGTAATTACAATGGGTTACCCCTTCATTTGGGCATCTCTCGCAACTTGATACATTACTTAAATATCTCTGAGTGCTACCCAATACCCATTTACATTTTGCACTGTGCATCTAGTTCATGTTATATTAGAGATAAGTGGGATACATTTATGAAGATAAGTTTTATAAATTATTTTTTTTATAAAAATAATTTATTAAAAGAACATTTATAGGTATGAGCTTTTGTAGCTTTAGGACAGTAAATGTCTGAATTTTATTTATTATTTGTTTATTACCAGTTATTTATATAGCGCATACATATTCCACAGCGCTTTACAGAGAATATTTGGCCATTCACATCAGTCCCTGTCCCAGTGGAGCTTACACTCTATATTCCCTACCACATGTACATGCACACACATTCATACTAGGGATAATTTTGTTGGGATCCAATGAAACTACCAGTATATTTTTGGATTGTGGGAGGAAACCGGAGTACCCGAAGGAAACCCACTCAAGTACTGGGAGAATATACAAACTCCACACAGTTAGAGACATGGCGGGAATTGAACTCATGACTTCAGTGCTGTGAGGCAGTAATGCTAACCATTACATCAGAGGTTCTCAAACTCGGTCCTCGGGGGCACACACAGTGCATGTTTTGCAGGTCTCCTCACAGAATCGCAAGTGAAATAATTAGCTCCACCTGTCAGTGTCAGTGAGTAATTAATACACCTGTGCACCTGCTGGGTTACCTGCAAAACATGCACTGTGTGAGGTCCTGAGGACCGAGTTTGAGAACCTCTGCATTATATCATCCGTACTGCACATGCAAATGTCTGAATGGCTATTACGGGCAGAGACATCTTCTCCCCATTTATGTGTCGTACAGTGTTTCCCTAAAAAGACAATGGGGGTAATTCAGACTGCATCGCTGCAGCGGCAGCAATCGCAGTCTGAATTAATTTGTGGAATGCGCGTGCACAGCGGCCGCACTGCGTGTGCACACCCCGGGACCCCAGTGAGATGCTATCAGCATCTTACTGGTGCGATCGCCTCTGCCTGATTGACAGGCAGAGGCGGTTGCGGGGCGGGAGGGGGCGTGCCAATGGCGTTAGAGCGCCATCGGCAGGGCAGAGTCCAGACAACGGAGGCATGTCCGGACCGTTGTGAGGCGGGCCGCGGCGGCTGCGTGACATCACACGCAGCTGCTGCGACCCAGGACCCGGCAAGTAGCAGCCTGCCAGCATGCAGGAACTGCGCTGGCAGGGAGCTACTCGTCAGGTACAAAAACATCTCCGCCGTGCAATGCTTTTCTACCTGTGCGAGGGGTGCAGAGCCAGACATGCGGGGCGGACTAGCCCTGTGATGGGCGTCTCCCCGCATGTCTGTGTAACTGATTGTAGATGTGCTAAATTTAGCACATCTACAATCAGCTCTGAATTTGGCCCAATGTTTGGCCAGTTTCACCCTTATTGTGGCTACTCTGTCAGAGGTAACAGCTGTCTTCTTCTAGGACATCTGTCAAAATTATTTTGCTTGGACTCATAAAGCCGGATACACACTTCGGCAGCGCCGTAACTAAGTGTGTGCGGACGGTGCGTGACACGCAGCGCAAGTGCCTAGTGGGTGCAACCGTCCGCATCTACCGGCTATCCTCTTTGTATGCTGCTGGGCCATTACTGCAGGGATAGGAGCCGGTTCTGTACAGCCCCCGTCGCGCAGGCTCCCCGCACTGCAGTACAGGGACTGGAGCGGCAGCTGTCATTTTCCAGCTCCCAATCCCCACACTTCTTATATGGTTCAGGTATTTGAAGGTATTTCCATTGATTTGGGTAGTGAAACTTATAGCTAAATAAATTACATTTCTGACTTTTGCATGAGTGGAAATACCCACTTATCATGCTGGACTGAAATGTTCACTGTTTGTCAGCAAAAAATATACCAAGTGAATTCAACACTGTAGATCAACAACTCAGTTTACCTACCTTTAAAATAAAATACTGAACTAGCTAGTATATTGCATATGCAATTTTTATCTGTTGTCCTGAGATTGATATTATTTATTGCTATGAACTTAAAATTGTGCTAACTATACACTTTCTCGCTAAAAGAGTACTCCTCTACTTGGGAAAACTTGTTTAGGCTAATTTTAGGCACAGATACACCATGGTCCCTTTATGTCGTGACTCACTCTCACTCGCTCTTACTGTAGCTGTGGCTTTTGCATATTGAATCAGCACATTTCTGCCTAACTTCTATGGAATTTGACTACAGCTTAAGTAACAAGTATGCTTTCAAAACAAACTATTTTTTAAAATGTGTTAATTGCTAGTCCCCTTACAAATATTCCTGATTGTGATGCAGAAATAAACTTAATTTCTGCCGTAATGTGTAAAAGGGGACTCTGCCGTAATGTGTAAAATGGGACTCTGTCTGTCGTAATAATGTGTGAAAAGGGGCAGGGCCGAAACTAGGGTTTCTGTCGCCCGGGGCAAGGCAGTCATTTGGCGCCCCCCCCCTCCCAATATACAGAAATACATCCTCCCGTACATCAATACACAGTACGGCATACTTGTCTACAATATATACACAGCCCCTGAATATACACATACCACCCAAATAAACATATATACATGCCCCTGTATATACACATACCCCAATACACTGTGATTAAATACATCCCTCCTATACTGTACATACAAATTAAGTACCCACTCCGGGTACTCCAGCATACACACACACACACACACACACACACACACACACACACACACACACACACACACACACACACACACACAACACCGGGTTACGCTGCACTGCTTCAGTACACACACACACTGGGTTGCACTGCACTTCTCCAGCACACACACAGGGTTACACTGAACTGCTCCAACACACATACACACTGGGTTACACTGCACTGCTCTAACACACACAAACAGGGTTACACTGAACTGCTCCAAAACACATACACACAGGGTTACACTGCACTGCTCCAACACACATACACACAGGGTTACACTGCACCACTCCAACACACAAACACACAGGGTTACACTGCACCACTCCAACACACATACACACAGGGTTACACTGCACCGCTCCAACACACATACACACAGGGTTACACTGCACTGCTCCAACACACATACACACAAGGTTACACTGCACCGCTCCAACACACATACACACAAGGTTACACTGCACCGCTCCAACACACATACACACAGGGTTACACTGCACCGCTCCAACACACACATACACACAGGGTTACACTGCACTGCTCCAGCACACATACACACAGGGTTACACTACACCGCTCCAACACACATACACACAGGGTTACACTGCATTGCTCTAACACACACAAACAGGTTACACTGAACTGCTCCAAATCACATACACACAGGGTTACACTGCACTGCTCCAGCACACATACACACAGGGTTGCACTGCTCCAACATACACACACAGGGTTACACTGCACTGCTCCAGTACACACACTGGGTTACACTGCACTGCTCCAGCAGACACACACTGGGTAACACTGAACTGCGCCAGCACATGCACGCACACACACACACACACACACACACACACACACACAGTTACACTGCACTGCTCCAACACTCATACACACAGGGTGACACTGCACTGCTCCAACACACATACACAAAGGGTTACACTGCACTGCTCCAACACACACACACACACACACACACACACACACACACACACACACACACACTCAGGGTTACACTGCACTGCTCACAAACACTAGGTTAAAGTACAACACTGCACACACACATATTATACATATATAGCTGTCCGCCTCTCCCTACCTTTACACACTTCTAGTGATGATCAGTCAGGGCCCCGTCCTCTCCGTTTCTGAAGATGTCCGTCACACACACACAGCGCTGGCAGATGATTATGTGAGTGTGAAGTGGCGCCTCTGTGTTTCCGGGAAGCAGACTCTACGGAGCATCCTGGCGCAGCGGAGCGGGGAGGCGCGACTTCACCCCTGCGCTGTCCTACAATGCATGTTTCCGCTTACAGCCCTCGCCGGCGCCCTCTCTCATTCCGCGCCCAGGTCGCGTGCCCCCCTAGCCCCCCCCCCTAGTTGCGGCTCTGAAAGGGGGACTCTACCGGCCGTAATGTGTAAAAGGGGACTCTACCTGACGTAATATCTAAAAGGAGCTTTACCTGGTGTAGTGGCGCTACTGTGCAGCGTAATTTTAATAATGGAGACTACTGTGCATCGTAATATGAACTGGTATTATTTTGTGGCCACACCTCTTCCCCATAAAGCCACACCCGTATATTTTTGACGCGCCTGCGGCGCGCACTGGCCCTATTTTAAATAGGGAGGGCACCAATACTGTTTCTTTCACACAGCGCTAAAATGTCTAGTTACAGCACTGCACTTCGGTATATTGGCCATGCTGTACACACTGCATGATATATCGTTCACAGCCGCATTCCCCTGCATTTGATCACTGCCAGGATCATCTCGTCGGGTGTTCAGCAACCAACCCACGGGAGTGCACAATTTCCAGTACACACTAGACAATGTGGCCGATATGTCAGTGCGATCCGGTGGATCAGACTACATACCGCCTAGTGTGTGCCCAACTTAAGAGCCTGCCCCTGTGAAAAGTGAATAGTAAAGTGTTATCTTTTGCTATCACTTTACTACCAAGTTTTTACCTAGTTAACCTACTATGCATGCCCAGCCATTTGGTATAGGCTGATGAAATGGCCTTCATGCTACAATAGCTAACAACATTTGAAGATGGTCTATGGGGACAGTGAAGTTCTCCCGGTCCTTAAGCAATAGAGTATAACTGTGACTTCTACGATAATGCCTGCATTATAGATTTATATACATTTCCCCCGTACAAGATATACATGCTGACTTTCTAAAGTTCCCCTTCAGGGCCATATGGGTCGGGGGTGTGGGTGTCCTTCTCATTATAAGCCTGCCCCTGTTTAAACCTATTTGCAGTATTTTACAGCAGGGGACAGGGCTAGGATGATGCAGTTCAATGCAAATCAGTCAGAAGTGGGCAGCAACGTCAGACTGGCCAACTCTGTCGGGAGGCTGGGAGGCTGGGAGACCCCCCTCCCCCCCACCCAAATTCACATCTCTCCAACAGATTCCTGGAGAGTTAGCCAAAATTGTACAAGATAATTTTCAGTTCAGAATAATAAGTCGATCCCTAAATACCCTACAGGGTCAGAGCAGCTTTTGTAATCATTCCTCACATGTGGTTACATTATCTGGTTCACACATGTGCAGTGGAATTGAATGCCAAGACTTGGACTTTGAATAATGGGCCTAATTCAGATGTGATCGCAGCAGCAAATTTGTTAACAGCTGGGCAAAACCATGTGCACTGCAGGGGGGTTACCCCCAATGTTTTATTTAAATTTCTACTGTTAGCGCTGTGCTGAGGTCAGCCTCTCTCTGTTTACTCCTGCAAGAAATATAACCAGCAGTACTATTGCTATCATCGCTGGTGGCCCTTTGCTGGGGTGTCTACTGTATCTCCAATGAACATACACCTGTTTTCATTAGAAAGGGTTTTCTCCCTTTGAAAATAGAGCACTTAAGGCCCCCATCTCCCCCTAGGGAGTTTTATCTCAGCAATGAGTTGGATCCATTTTTCCTGCAATCTGGCTGGGAGCTTCCCGGGAGCCCTGCAATGTTTGCTACTTGAGTGTATTGTTTACATGTGATTTATCTCATGCAATCTAACGTTCTTTTAAACCTATTTCTGTGTGATTGAGATAACTATAACGTACAGCACGCATGATCTACGATTGCGATGGGAGACACACGGAAGCGCGCCTCGCATCGCAATCCCACGAAAAGGACATGCAATGTGACACTTTTCATGCAATCCGTCTCTTCAATTCATCTCAATCGCATAAAAACAGGCCATATTGCACTAGTGGATGGGGGCCTGAAGTGCTGATAGCCCAACTGGCTACCTCGGTCCAAGACTTAAAAGAAAAAAAAAAGAAAATGTAGATTATTTTTATAGATATTATATTTATACTAATGAGGCTTATAGGCAGGGATAGCCTGCTTAACTGCACTGCTCATCCAGTATGGGTAGGGGTCTCATATGCTCCGCCTGGTTATATAAATGCATGTATGAAAAGCACAGTTCTAACTAAAATATATTAAGTAATGTATGTCGTAGAAGTTCTAAAAAGCCATGTAAATACAAATGTCTAAAAATCATATGGATAACCTTTTGTAGAATGTCATTTTGAAAGACATATTGATGTTGATCAGGTGGTTTATGAGGAGCAAACTGTGCTTCCTGGTACATTGCATTAATCAAACACAATAATAATATATTCTAGATTTAAAATATATATATATATATATATATATATATATATATATATATATATATATATATTTGTATAACTAACTTAGGGGGACATTTACTAGAAGTGATAAGAGCGGAGAAGTGAGCCAGTGGAGAAGTTGCCCATGGCAACCAATCAGCACTGAAGTAACATCTATAATTTGCATGCTATAAAATTATACAGAGCTGTTGATTGGTTGATGGGGCAACCAGTGTTGGACGGGGCATGTAGGGCCCACCGGGGGAATGCAGTGGTAGGGGCCCATGTTTAGGGGTGTGGCCAGTCTGCTGAGGTGGTGTGGCCTGCCACCTCATTGGTTTGACTAACCATTAGAGAGTGCAATGTCTGGGCCCCTTCATAAATATATTCAGTGAATTCAGCTGCTGCATGCATGATAATGTACCAGATAAATAACAGGTTAATAACAGCAATGCACTGTAGAAAATACACCATAATCCAGTATAAGGTAACATATGTATAATGTATAATTCAAGTGCACAGTCTGGAACCTGATCCTTAGAGCAGGAGGTGGGCCCCCCAGGCAGTGGGGCCTACCGGTGGTTTCCCCTGTACCCCTGTGGGCCAGTCCAAGCCTGGGGGCAACTTCTCCACAGGCTCACTACTCCGCTCTTATCACTGCTTAGTAAATGTCCCCCTTAGTTACCAATGAGACTAACAAAAAGCCATTATTCCTTTTACAAACTGCAATTTCCAGTTAACCGCTGTGCATAGAATTTGACTGCTCATAGTATAACCACCAGGGGCTTCATTAATCAATCTTTGTAGCAGAGATAGATGTCTTTTACATACTCAATCGTCTCTGCTTTAAGAGTAAAGCAAGTGATCCAGTATGAGTGATGAGAATGCAGTTCTGGATTATCTGGAAAGGAACTTAACAATGTCATCTAGAAACTGCTAGACACTCGAAGAGATTAAAGAGTACACAACTTGTTACTCAAATGCCTTGTGGAATGATAATGAGATATTCCCATCCCATGCCTAATATATAGTATGCAAGTAACTGTAGCAAAAAGTAAGTTTGACCCAAACCCCAACAAGCTGACACTGTAAATTCAACTACGACTGTCAGCAAGTTTCTAGGGTCCATTCCTCACCAAAGATCTGTTCCCTCTTATTAGAGTAATATAGGAACATCTACTGATATCCTATACACCAGTGCTTCTCCAAACCAGTTCTTGCGACACACTAACAGAGCATGTTTTCCAGGGTCCTCACAGAATCACAGGTAAAATGATTAGAACCATCTGTGTATCTTTTAATTAAAATGTGTGAGTCGGTAATGAATAGACCTGTGCTCCGGCAAGGAGATGTATAAAACATGCACTGTTTGTTCTGAGGACAGGATTTGTGAAACACTATATGATCAAGCTTGCTGTAACCAGACTGGTATGAATTTCCTGTAACTAGATTGGTGCAACCGTTGCCATTGCCCAGGGCACAAAGACGAGGGATGGCACAGTTGCCTGTTCATGATACCTGAAAAGGCTTGGGGTAGAGCCGGATTTACTGCTAGGCAACCTAGGTGTCCGCCTAGGGCCCTCCGAAATCCGTCCCTGATCGGTGGTCACTGGACTTCTATTGGCAGGGATAGCTCGGATATTCTCCTGCGTGCAGTCAGTGCAATTCCCCTGCGTGCAGTCCCACAAGCACGCACTCCATTCATCCAGCCAGTGTCAGGCTTTATAATCAATCTAAAATCCTCATGGCAAAACACTCAGGGCCGTCTTTTCGTATGGGCTTAGTGGGCAGTTTCCCAAGGGCACAGGCGTAAAAGGGCCCTTATCAGATAGCTGAGGGTCCCCTTTTTTACCAGGGGTACCAGATTTTTGAAAATCGGCCCTGGAGAACCGGATATATCAGACTTCAAAGCAGTGATCTCCATCCAAGCCTGTTAATTGCTCTTCCCAGCCAGATATCCCGGGTTTTGTCTGACTTAGAATTTTTCTGAGGGTATAATACAAAAGCTGGGACTCTCCCCTTTTGGTGCACAGTGGCAGCTTGTCTCTACTATGCCCAGAATCAGCTATATCAGCCTTCCAGCAGCTGGTCCCTGCTCCAGCTCCACATGCCTGGTTTGCAGTTTTATATTTTCGTCGGTGGATTGCTCTGGCGCCTGAACTCTGATCTCCAAGTCCGCTTTTTACCTATAAACGGCATACTGGTGGATGTATACTACTGAGGCGACCTAAAGAAACTGCTATGTGAATATACCATGCACACTTCAAGTAAGCGTGTTATGCCAGAAAGCTGTAAATTCAAAAAATTAGGTGTTATTCCACAGACCCTCAATAATTTTCTGTATAAGGTTCAAAGGAACTACTCCACATTGGAGATTTATTTGTTTTCTCTTTCCACATGTACCACCCATTGGAGAAAACCCATTAAGATTGTGATTATGAACTCGTGGACATTTGGAAGTAAACTGGTTTGGAACTTTATCTATACCCATCAAGTGTGATAGCGCACATGGTATTATTTTCTATATTGTGACCCCTACACTATCAGTCCCACTGTCTCATAAAATAGAAAAATTGCAGAATTTTGTGAAATGTACAAATGTAGAAATACAATTTTAATACTTATGATTTATGGTCGATCATGTGGCCAATTGGGTGGCTTGTTATCATCATACTGTCATGATGATGGGCTTATTTTTATGTGGAGGTCTGGAGCTGGAGTTCCATCCACCCCACTGTTAATCTGGCCCGACAATACCTACTCTCTCGGAACATCCAGAATTGTGGGTTCATAGGGAGCAGGTGGGGCCAATATGATGTGATTCTACAAGAATTGTGTTATTTATAGTCCGTCCCCTCTCTGCAGACCCACGAATTGAAACATTTTGCTATGACAGGGCCTAATGAAGTGAAAAGCCCTCCCATGCCCCTGGAGTAGTCATCTGCATCTCCTCTCCAGGCTCCTTCAGGAGAAGAAGAATACAAAGTTGGAAAGTATGACACACACACGCCATTTTAATTAATTTTATGTTATCCTTACACTCCCCTAATATCCGCTTGTGACTAACCATACATATCAATTTAATAAACCAAACACAAAATAAATTTGTGTACACACCAGTGGCGGATTTTACCAATGGGCTGCAGGACTGAAGCCCCTCCAGTAAAATCCACTACTTCAGTGAGCTCAGCTGAACCATTCTGTATGACTGCCATTTCTCAGTGGCTTCACTGTAACTGGCAGTGACTTCCTATTGGAAATCCTGCCTGCCAGTCACCCGTAGGACAGGCAGTCCCATTGGGAGGTGTTTCTTCCCTCCAGGACAGCCAGACCGGGCTGCTATTAGCACAGCTGGCTTCCTGTAGGAAGCCTCTCCCTGCCTGATCGTCAGCCCAATTCAGCTTCTATGGACTGCTGCTGACACAGTCCATAGAAACCAGGGGGTTGAGCATGCGTACTCAAGCCGCTGCTTGTGCTCATGCGCCTGTCAGCTCCATTGCGCAGATGCCGTGACCCGCCTGGTCAGGGCCGGCTTTCTCCTCTCTGTCGTGGGTAGTGGAAGCCCCCTTCCCAAAAAAGGTAGAGGAGCTGGTACACACCAAACATCACAATTATTGTAAAGTAAGGCTACCTGGCTCTTTACTCATTAGAACGTAATTTCATATCTTGTAATGTGCTTCCTTAAACCACTGGATTTGGATGGAGAAACAAGACAGCGCTATGACCTATTATAACATTAGGAGGGACATTAGTAAACCTGAATGAAATGTAAAATTGTGGTCATGTTGCCTGGCATTATTAGAGTATAACAGCAATGCATTCTGTGTATTTGAATAATAACATCATGTAGAGTTAGGAAACGATAACTGTTACTTTAGAGCTAGAAGAAGAATGAAGAGAAGACTGTAATTCTTCATCTTATATTTGTTCTCTATAGTTTCGCTGGGAGTTCAATAACAGCAGGTGTGTATTCTCCGCTGGGATCGGCTTTTCATCACATTGTCTCGTTACACAGCACAAAACATACAGCGATGATCCTGCCGTCTGCTGCTGGATTATATCTCCCAGTATGGTCTGTGCAAAGCAAATGGTTTTTCTAAAAGGTCAGAACAAGTTTAGAACCAATTTGTAAGATTTATAATACCAGTGTTATTTTTTTGTTTGAAAGGAACCATCATTACCGCAAGAAAGAAAAACAACGTTTTCCCATGTAAAGGAATAGAGGTGCTGCAGGTATTATGAAACCCTTAGGCCTCTTATCCACTGGCATTGTGTACAGCGCATGTCAAATGCAATGTGGTGGGTGGGGAACAAAGCAAACACTCTCAGGTGGAAGTACTAGGGAGTATGGAGCCAACTGATTTGATTCCCATATCAAACACAATGTGGAGGGTGTGGAACAATGCAAACACTCTCAGGTGGAAGTGCTAGGGGGTACTGGGTCATAGGAACCAATTGATTTGATTGCTATATGTTTACAGGTTTATAGTAGTAGTATAGTGGGGGGGGGGGGGGTGTAGGTACTATTTACCCAGGACTGATGGAGGGGCCCAAGTCCCTGGCAGCAGCATTTGCAGCTCTTCTCCTCAGTCCAGTGCACACTGCTGTGTGCTGAGCTGCTGCAGTGTGGCCAGGGAAGCACTTACAGTACAATTTTTTCTGGATTTTCTTTTAAAGTGTGCAGGGCCACGCCTCCCATAATTTGACCACGCCCCCTGAAAAGTACCTGGGCTGGCCAGGCTCTCCACTGCCCCAGGACTAGGGGCTTTGAGGCCCATTTATTAACATTATTTTTACTAAAATAATGAGAAAAAAAAGGGGTGTTTTCACACCCTTTTTCACATTATTTTTGTATCACTCCAATGTATTAAAGGGCATTTGGAGCAGTTTTCATGAAAAACTGCTCCAAACCCTTTGATTCACTTTTTTGGGGGATTCACATCGCACTTCCCATATTTATAATGGGAAATGCGATGTGGGCAAATTTACTAAAAAAAAAAAAAAAACACGTGAAAAAACACTGCAGTGTGCACTGTGATAATCTTGCCAGCCCTATCACAGGGCAGCACTGCAATAGGCAGGCATTTGCCCAGCTTTCTCTGCAACCTACTTCCACATAACCTCTTGCCAGTGGCACAGTCAGGCGGGTGCCGGAAGAACAATGACTCACCCTGCTGAAAAAAAAGTATTTAAAATTGTGAGCTGGCCCCAAAGTGACTTTGAATGTTCCATTTTACCCACAGCTCGACCTACTGGTCCCGGTAGTCCCTGCTTCTCAGGATGTGAGACTATGATGATAGCCTGCAGCAGAGCAGATGCAGCTCTTGTGAGGAGAAGACCTTCTGTTGCTACTGCTGCTGCTGTTTCTTTTACAGGGAGGAGACACATTCACTTGGAGAACAGTCCAGAATCTGCTGCGCAGTGTAGATAGCTTGCCACCCATGAGGAGAGGAAAGAAGTCTTAGAGCCCGGTGAAAATAGGACAGTTAACAGTGAGAACTTAGAAATCAGTAAAAGTAAGACTAAAATAAAAGGTAATTTATATGTAACATTATAAGCCCACTAACATAGGTGGTATAATGAGTAGCATTGCTGCCTCACAGCACTGAGGTAATGGGGGCGATTCGCACCATGGCCCTACAGTATGTGGAGTTTGTATATTCTTCCCGTGCTTGCATAGGGTTTCCTCCAAGTATTCCAGTTCCTTCCACACTCCCAAAATACACTGGTAGGTTAACTGGCTTCAAACAAAAAATTAACCATAGTGTGCATATGTGTGTAAACATACAGATAGCATAGTGTCTGTCATATACTACAGACAGCATTATTGACCTTCACATACTACAGACAGCATTAGTGACCTTCGCATACTAAAGACAGCATTAGTGACCACCATATACTACAGGCAGCATTAGTGACCGCCATATACTACAAACAACATTAGTGACCACCATGTACTTCAGACAGCATTAGTGACTGCAACATACAACAGACAGCGCTAGTGACCACCATATACTACATACAGCATTAGTGATCACCATGTAATACAGACAGCATTAGTGACTGCCATATCATACAGACAGCATTAGTGATCGCCATATACTACAGATATGATTAGTGACCATCAAATAATGCAGACAGTGTTAGTGACTGTCATATACTACAGACAACATTAGTGATTGCCCTATACTACAGACAGCATCAGTGAATACCATATACTACAGACACCATCAGTGACCGTTATATACTACAAAATGCATTAGTAACCCGCAGGTAAGTAGTGGGGTTAGAGTTTGGCACACGGAGGAGGGTTAGGGTTAGGCTGCAGGAATGGTGAGTTAGGGGTAGGGGTAAACCCAACCCCTACAGACAGCATTAGTTCCCGCCATATAATACAGACAGTATTAATAACCACCGAATACTACATAAAGCATCAGTATCTATCATGTACTACCAACAGTATTAGTGACCACCATCTAATACAGACAGCATTAGTGACTGCCATATACTACAAACTGCATTAGGGACTGCCATATTCTAAAAACAGCATTAGTGACCATTATACTGTATAATACAGACAACATTAGTGACCACCTATTACATCCAACATTAGTAACCATCATGTACTACAGGCAGCATTAGTGACCACCATCTAATAAAGACAGCATTAGTGACTGCCATATTCTACAAGCAGCATTAGTGTCCACAATAAAATGCAAACAGCATTAGTGACCATCATATAAGACAGACAGCATTACTGACCAACATATAATACAGATAACATTAGTGATCGCCATATACTATAGACAGTAACAGTGGCCTCAATATAATACAAACAGTATTAATTCCCACATTAGATCCCTCAGTCTCAACAAAAAAACTGTATAATCCTAATTAACAGCATTAAAAAAATTAACTACCACCCTTTATTCTTATTATAACCTATCATAAACTGCGCAGCTCCTCATCTGCTGCTGTCATACCCCTCCTTATGTCATTCACGGCACATGCCTCACGGCCCCCTCCCCGGCTCACTTAAAAAAAACAACAACAAAAAACAGTCACCTGTGTCCATACCCAATCTCCACACTAAGTACTTGTTTATTTGCTAATCTACTTATTTTACTCAAGGTTATTCCACATACAGTGCTACAAGTTCATCAGCATTTGGTTATTTACAGCCTTGCAACCTGGTAATTTTAATGGACCTCACTTTTTCATTTCCATCAGGTATAATCATTACTCAGACTGAGCATGTGCAAATCATGTAACGATCATACAATTAGAGATACCACAAAGGATACACAGTGTGGGAATTGGTAGACACTGGGTGGGACAGCATTAGACACATGGTTCAGAGAAACAAGGGCAGATAGAAAACCTAAATATTCATACATTATCTTAATGAACAGTATTAGCACTGTGTCAAACCACATGAAAAAAAAAATGTGGTGGGCTACATAAGACCCCTGAAAAGCTTCTGTCCAATACTCGCCAGTAAAACAGACCCCTACCACCATGATCTGGTCCGGATTAGGTTCAGGCTGTGGGGAGGGGTGGGGGGGATTGGGTTAGGCTCCCCCAGGGAGTGTTAAATTTAGGCTGTGGGGGAGGGGAAGGGGGGGGGGGGGGTTAGGCTCCCCTAGGGAGTGTTAGGTTTAGGCTGTGGGGGAGGGGGGTTAGGGTTAGGCTGATGGAAGGGGGGTTAGGTTTAGGCACCACTGGGGAGAGTTAGGGTTAGCTGCAGGGGGGGAGGGTTAGGTTTAGGTTGCGGGAAGGGAGGTTAGGGTTGTGGGGTTAGTTAGCCTTCTTTCCCAAACCCTGTCTGGACATTGAGATGTCGCAGTCTGTATTTTGACAGCCGGCATTTCAGCGCCAACCCCTCCCACCAACTGGCCTGGATTCCACATCCAGATTATTTCCACAGCAAATACAGGGTGAAGTTTAGTTATTTGGCTGGGGCTATGCCCAACAGGAACACAGGTAGAAATATTGGGGAAGAGGCCTTTACCGAGGCAAAGCAGGAAGCACTACCGCCCCTCTGGTAATCCCTGTCAGAATCAACAGCACATCAGCCTAGTGCTGTGTCTCCCTGCCCGACTGTCTCCTGTTTGGATGTGCGAGATCTTGCTATTATCGCAAGATCTCCCATGCGCAGTATGGAGCTGGCTATAGTGGCTGTCAATGGGGCAATGACACCTGCAGCTGTCAAAATCGATAGCTGCGGGTGTCAGAACGGTCAGAGCAACTGACCATTCTTACATTGCCCCGCACATCGGCATGTTATCTTACAGATGGCAGCGCCGATAATGACAGAGGAGCATAGCGCCCCTGTAACCTTGCTCACAACACGGGGGAGAACATAACGTGCGCTGATACCACTTCTACCCCATAACATCTGTTCATACATCTCCCCCACAGATACAGTATAATTGTCTTATAGACTTAGTCAGTAAAACAGACTACTGGGTAAATCTTTGCTAATACCACACTCTAATGACAATTATTCACATACTGCTCCATTCCACACTTCCACTGACCATGTTCCAAAGGCAATGTTTATCAATTTATACAGTAGTTTTTTTCCAGCAATTTTCTCCCTCCTGTTGAATTCTTCTCCAGCGGGCCTGCATTTTGCTTAGACACCTAGACCAGATCTACATTTTTTTCTTTATTCTTGACCCTAATGATCTTTGTTTCACTGTTCACTCTTCAGAAATATGTCTTTAATCCCTTCAGTGCTGGAGGTCTTGCAGAACACTGAAGGGATTATGGACATGAAACTTTCAATAATCCCTTTCTCTGCTACAGAGAATTGGAATTTGCAGCTCTGCAATCCCCTTCAGCACTAAAAGTGCTGACCTCCTTCGTAGCAAAGTCACTTAACTTATTTACTGGAGACAACTGTACTTTTAATTAAAAGTAACTGTCAGTAGTCCCAACTATGTTGATCAGTGGGTTATTTTATTATTCTTTATTTATGTGGTGCCACATATGGTCCACAGCGCCGTACAGAGGGTGAACAAGAAGACAGAACTTGGTGAAACAGTACAATACAGTAGACAGATAACATTACAAATAACCCTACAACTTTCAACACAGTAACTCATAGCCTGGATGGGCAAACAGGTGCAGGTGCATAGTATTCAGTTCAAGCTGAATCCTGTGCGCATAAACATGGGTGCAACTAACAGGTATAGAGTCACTAAAAGAGGGGCAAGTCAGGGAGGAGTACAGCTGCAGCAACAAGAATATAATGTAGCGATGCGAGATGGGAGGAGAAGGTTGCAACAGTCAATACAGGAAATGAGTGAGTTGATAATAGTTCTGGTAGCATGCTGGGAGATGATGGTTCTGATATGAGTGATGTTGCAGAGCTGGAAGTGACAGGATTAGGCAAGAGACAGAATGTGTGTGTGTGTGTGTGTGTGTGTGTGGCGGGAGGGGTGGATCATACGGTCCACCACACTTAGGTCAACAGTATCTAGGTCGACCACTATTGGTCGACAGTAAGTAGTTTAACATGGTATCTAGGTCGACAGGGTCTCTAGGTCGACATATACAAGGTCGACATGAGTTTTTTTAAACAAAATTGGTGTCCTTTTCCCGTAGAGTTACCGGGAACCCAATTAATTCACTGTGGCCCCTCGCATGGTTCGCTTCACTCGTCATGCTTCGGGCAAGGTGCCTCGCTCCGCTACTGCTGCGCTCGGCACAGGTTACCATTCCCAATTGTAGTCCACGTGGATCGTAAAAATGGTAAAGTTAAAAAATTTGAAAAACTCATGTCGACCTTCTGTCATGTTGACCTAGAACATGTCAACCTAGAGACCATGTCGACCTACTTACTGTCGACCAATAGTGGTTGAGCTAGACATTGTCTACCTAAGTGTGGTCGACCTACAGACCGGTTACCATGTGTGGCGGGGGGAGTCAGGCATGACACTCAGGCAGTGGAGTTGGGATACAGTTGAGATAGTGGTGTTGTCAACAGTGCTGGACAGGTCAGGAGGGGAGGAGACTCTAAAGATAAGAATTAGAATAGAATTTATGTCCTTTTGTAAGGCTTAGTTTGTTTGCAGTACATACCAGTATAGTGTTGGAATTTCCGACATGGAGTCTCTACAGAATGACTTATTTATTTGTGTACGGTAATTAATTCAGAATTGGATGTGGAGTCCTTGCAGTATGATCTAAACTTGAACTCTGGGCGTCTAAATGGAAAATGAGGTTCAATATAGAAAAATGCAAAGTAATGCATTTTGGGACAAAAAACACACTTGCATTCTACACTCTAAATTGGGAAAATATAGGGGTAACAGTAGTGGAAAAAGATTTTGGGGTGCTCATAGATAATAGGCTTAACAACAGTACACAATGTCAAAATGCAGCAAAAAAGGCAAGTAAAGTGCTTGCGTGCATAAAACGGGTCATTGAGACAAGGGAACAGGATGTAATCCTGCCACTGTACAAATCATTGGTACGTCCGCACCTGGAATATTGTGTTCAATTTTGGGCACCATATTATAAAAAAGATATTGGGGAACTAGAAAGAGTTCAAAGGCGAGCTACTAAATTGATTAAAGGGTTAGAGACACTGGGGTACGAGGAAAGGCTTACTAGGTTAAATATATACACTAGAAAAGAGGCATCTTATAGGGGACATTATTAATATCTTCAAATATGTAAAGGGTCATTACAAGGAGCTAGCAGGGGATTTGTTTATCAAAAGAACTCTGTATAGGACACGTGAGCACTCGCTGAGGCTAGGAGAGAAAATTCCGTATACAACGTAGGAAAGGGTTCTTCATGGTAAGGGCAATAAAGATTTGGAACTCCCTGCCGGAGAAGGTAATAATGGCAGACTCTGTAAATGCATTTAAAAATGGATTGAACCAATTTTTAACTGGAAAAAGTATCCAGGGTTATAGCATTTAACATGGTGACATTAATATCTGGGAGTGGTAAGAATCATAGTTGTCAATTGGTACTAAACCATTACTTCAGCAGGTGCATTATAATATGAACAGATTAACACAGAATACAGGTTGAACCCAGTGGGCATTTTGCCTATTTTCAACCTCACTAACTAAGTAACTATGAAAGATGGCACTATCCGCTGATAATCGTCACTTTTCGACACTTCAATATTCAATTGAAGTGCCGTTTTTCTGTCCTGTCGAAAGTTCCGACATGTCGAAAATTATATGGATGAGTGGAGTCCGTTTTCGACCATTCATTTTCGCACATAAGAGAGGGTGAAAATAAATGGTCGGAATGAGAGGGGGAACGGGCGGAAACGGCCCACAATGAATACTGAAGTGTCGGATCCTCACTGTCCGAAAGGATCCGACACTATTTGAATACTTATGTGCAACTAAAACATTCCTTACTAACCTTGATCAGGTTAGCCATGATATGAATTTAGAAATTAATGTAGATCTCTTACCCCTATGAAGGAAAGGACACTAACGCCCCTTAGAAGAATTTTTCTCTTTTTATTTTTCTAAATGGTTGCAATGACATAACTTTGGATTTGATTGTATCTGACATACTTATGACAACATAGTTACGCATGATGACTCTGCCATTGATTTAGCCTTTATAGGTAAATAAAACCTGTTTTATGGCTACTCTCTCTTCTTTCACATGATGTGTCCGGTTGTGACAAATATAGTAACAACATAAATTAATTAACATTAGCGCTGTACGATACAGCAATAGGTACTACCTGAATTACAGTATGTGGGGATTTTGGATTAGGTATAATGCATATTGCAATGACTGACACAGCACTCTCAGTGCTGTGTATGCAGTCAGCCTATGGTGTGTACGGTGGCTTTCAGTGCTGTGTATGCAGCCAACCTAGGGTGTGTACGGTGGCTCTCAGCGCTGTGTATAAATCCATTTTGAGATTTATTTATTTTTATTAATTATAATACTTATATATTGTTATATGTGCATATAGCAAAACCTGTTACCTCAATTGCCTATAAAAATGTTTATCACTTTGTGTACACTATAATCTGTTGCCTAGAACTATGGCCCTCATTCCGAGTTGTTCGCTCGTTCTTTTTCATCGCATCGCAGTGAAAATCCGCTTAGTACGCATGCGCAAAGTTCGTACTGCGACTGCGCCAAGTAACTTTACTATGAAGAAAGTATTTTTACTCACGGCTTTTTCTTCGCTCCGGCGATCGTAATGTGATTGACAGGAAATGGGTGTTACTGGGCGGAAACACAGCGTTTCAGGGGCGTGTGGCTGAAAACGCTACCGTTTCCGGAAAAAACGCAGGAGTGGCCGGAGAAACGGTGGGAGTGCCTGGGCGAACGCTGGGTGTGTTTGTGACGTCAACCAGGAACGACAAGCACTGAACTGATCGCACAGGCAGAGTAAGTCTGGAGCTACTCTGAAACTGCTAAGTAGTTAGTAATCGCAATATTGCGAATACATCGGTCGCAATTTTAAGAAGCTAAGATTCACTCCCAGTAGGCGGCGGCTTAGCGTGAGCAACTCTGCTAAATTCGCCTTGCGACCGACCAACTCGGAATGAGGGCCTATGTTTAGTAATTTGCGTACATTGCAATTAGAGATGAGCGGTTTGGATTTTAAGAAATCTAAACGCTCCGAACCTCGCCTATCCGGAGCAGTTGAGCCCGGGGCTCGGATTTGCCCCGGCTGCCTCGAGCCCGGTGCGAGCCAAGCAGGCAGATCTCGTGGTTTCGGCTCGGGTGCCAATTTAAAAAGTCGATGGGGCTGATCGCTGATTGGCTGAGAGAGCCATCTGTCACAGCTCCCAGCCAATCAGCATGTCCCCATAGACTTTAATGGGTAAATGCAGTCCGCACCGCTCTGACACCACCGCCTGCACTGCCAACACCACTGCCCGCACTGCCTGAACCCCCACACTGCCTGAACCTCCACACTGAGGATACTGCTGGCACTCCCGCGCTGAAGACACCCCTCCCACTCCTGTACTGCTGACTCAGCCGGCACCCCCACATTGCTGACACACCCCAGCACTGAGGACACCGCGAGCACTCCCGTATTGCCAACTCTGCCGGCACCCCGCACTGAGGACACCACCAACACTCCTACACTGCCGACACCACTAGCACCCCAACAGTACTAACACCACCAGCAACTATGCAATGAGGACACTCACAGCAATGCTGAGACTGCCAGCACCACCACACTGCTGACACCCCCCAGCACTGAGGACACCGCGAGCACTCCCGCATTGCCAGCTCTGTCTGCACCCCACACTGAGGACACCACCAACACTCCTACACTACCGACACCACTAGCACCCCAACAGTACTAACACTACCAGCAACTACGCACTGAGGACACTCACAGCAATGCTGACACTGCCAGCACCCCTGCAGTGAGGACACCCCTGCATTGCCGAAACAGCCAGCAGTACCAACTCCACCATCAACTCTGCACCGAGGACACTGACGGCACCCCCAAACTGAGGACACCACCATCACTGCCGACACCGCCAGCACCCCTGCAGTACGACACTGTTGGCAACCCCACACTGAGGACACTGCTAGGACTGGCGACACCCCTGCATAAAGTATACCCCTTCTACCCCTGCACTGCCGACACAGCCGGCAGTACCAACACCTTCAGCAACTCTGCACTGAGGACACCACCGTCACTGCCGACACCACCAGCACCCCAGCAGTACTGACACTGCCGGCAATCCCACAATGAGGACTCTGCCAGCACCCCTGCACTGCCGACACTACCGCACTGAGGACACCACAGGCATCCCCTGTCACAATAAGTGCACTATTGGTGTATCTGCCCTGCACTGTATCCTGCATTGTAGCCGACCCACAATGTATCCAACCAGCAATGTATCCAGTCCTGTATACGACTCACACTGTATCTAACCCGCAGTGTATCCCACACTGTATCCAACCCACACTGTATCCAACGTGTACTGTTTCCGATCTGCACTGTATCCCACACTGTATCAAACCAGTAATATATCCCAACACTGTATCCAACCCACACAGTATCCAACCCACACTGTATCCAACCTGAACTGTTTCTAACCCACTCTGTATCCCTCACTGTATCTAACCTATCCTGTATCCCCCACTGTATCCAACCCACACAGTATCCAACCCACACTTTATCCAACCCACACTGTATCCAACCTGAACTGTTTCTAACCCACTCTGTATCCCTCACTGTATCTAACCTATCCTGTATCCCCCACTGCATCCAACCCACACAGTATCCAACCCACACTTTATCCAACCCACACTGTATCCAACCTGAACTGTTTCTAACCCACTCTGTATCCCTCACTGTATCTAACCTATCCTGTATCCCCCACTGTATCCAACCCGCACTGTATCTGACCCGCACTGTATCCAATCCAGACTGTATATCGCAGTTTATCCAGCCTTTGCCCAATACTGGTAAAAACAATATTTGTGAGCTGTGAGATGGTCAAAATTGAGTGGAAATGACTAGAAATTAATGTTATTGAGGTTAAAAATACTCTAGGAACAACAACAAAAAAGGCCCAAATTAAATGATTTTAGCTATTATGAAAATTTTTGAAAAAAATCTAAATCCAAATCCGGTCATGGCGGTTTGGCAAATCCAAAGCTGGAAGATGAATCAGAACCAAATCCAAATTCAGATCCAGCAAAAATGGCCCAGCGCACATCCCTAGCTGCAATATATTTTTTATTATCATGCATATTATAATGACTATTACCTCCAGTGAACAAATCAATGACAGCAATACCGCGTACACTGCAATACTGTGAACACTGCAATATATTTATTATTAACATGCGTATTATAATGCCTATTAGCTCTGTGGAACTCTCATTGATGGCAATGCCGAGGACAATGCCTAGAACGACCAGTTGCATAATACATACTGCAATGCTTATATATATTGCTATACTTGTATGTTGTAATGCCTGTTACTTATATTAGCTTCATCGCCTATAGCAACATTCAGTACTTTATTTTTCTATTGTAATATATTGTGATATCTATTATTACATTATTGTATTTAGACTTTTATTTATGAATTGTATTTATTATTACTTGTAGCAAAGGTCCTTGCCCCCTTTTCTTTTGAAGGGGTATTACAAGATATTACTCTTTGATATTCGAAAGGATACACACACACCTGGCTACTTTTTATCTGCTTTCAATACATGATACCACAGGGGGTTAGCCTGACCTGTGATTTTTACAAAGTAAAATCCAGGGGCTGTGCCTGTGCACAGTTAACAGTGTCCCTATTGGACAGTGGTCACTCCTCTTTGCTTGAGGCTAACTCGGCAAATAATTGCAGCCCGGGAGCCAGGAAGTCTGGAGGTGGGGGATGGTTCCCTCCAAACCTTTTTTCCAGTACTCTGCGAAGGGACCTTGCCACCCTCTCCTGCCACATCTGAGCTCCAGGGACAGACAGACAAACCCTGGTCACAGAGTAGATAAAAGTAGATAGTCCATTAAAACAAGTAGTTAGCTGTGTTGGCCAGCTCTCTCTGCACCTCCTGATACCACTTTCAGGCAAGAGGCTGCAGAGGAAAGCATTCTGATTCCCTCTTAGGGAATATATACATATAGATTATATAAATATATTCAATTATTTCTGTACGTGCCCTGAAGTGCTGGGAAGCAGGAAGCACGGCTCCTGGTATCCAGTGTGGAGGACTTAACCATGCAGATTAGATTCTGTCCTGTCTGCAGCAGCTGTTTGTATACTTTCTCCACTGGTGGAGCATACCAGGAGTTAACAGGCTGCCTTTCCAGTCATCGCCCCGGCTGCAGCAGCCCTCCCTGCATCACTGCAGCCACACATTGTACTTACACAATGCCGGTCAAAACATTTGAAATGAGCAAAAGTTCAATTTAAAGATGGCGCAATCATCTGAGGGCTAATGTCACTGCTGCAGCTGCCAACTTGGCCATGTGGGGCAGCCAGGGGGAACTGGCATCAGGACTAGGACCCAGACACATGGGTGGAAGTCAGATTACAGAGGATTGAAGAGGGCGTTGTCAGAGAGCTAGCTGGTGAGACAGTTGTAAACAAGCTGCTCAAGTATTTTGGAGGCAAAGTGGAGAAGAGAAATGGGGCAGTAGTTGGAGTGAAGTAGAGTCAAGACTTGTTTTTTTTTTTACAAGAGCATGTATGAAGAATGAAGGGCAGATGCTGGTGCAAAGGGACAGATTGAAGAGGGGAGCAAGGTGGGAGCAGATGGTGGGAGGAGGAGTGGGTAAGGGAGAGGGGGGTGATGCGGTTAGGAGTGGCAAGAGAATTATGGGAGGAGGAGATTTTTGTGCCTGATGGTCTTAAGTTTGGAAGTGAAAAAGATGGCATGGAGGTGGTGAAGAATGCAAGACTGTAAAATGATGAGAGACTTGACGATGGATTGTTTAGTGAGGGAGAGGGTGGAACTGAAGGATGAGAGGAAGAATTTTAAATGAAGGAAATCCACCCAGGAATTAGTTTTCCACCAGACGTTTGGTGGCACGTGTACATTTTTGGAGGAAACGGGTGACTATGGAGTGCCAATGTCGGGATTGTAGAAAGCGCTGGTGGGCGGGCAGTGTCAAGACAATGGTGATGGTCTGGTTGTAGAAAGATGCAGTCTTGTTGGAGCAGGCCACGGTGGATAGAGGGAAGAGGAGAATTTCAAGCAAATAAGAAAAACATAAGTGGGATGTACTGTACAGTGTATTTGTGCATGTGGAGGGGTACAGGAGATGTTGAAAGAGAGAAGGAGAGCATATAGTGGTCAGAGAGTTGGAAGGGAGAGTTGTAGTCAGTGGGGTTGTTGAGGGGGATGTTGAAGTCACCTAGCATGATAAAGGGGAATTCTGAGGAGAGGTAGTGTGGAACCCAGCAAGCAAAATTATCAAGGAATTGGGAAGTGGGGCCAGGGAGTAGGTATATGACTGAGACACAGAGTTGGATGGGGTAGAAGAGACTGACAGAGTGGAGTAATGGTCTGATGGAGTGGGTGAAGGAGAAGCCACTATAGGAGAAGGCAGCGGAGAAAGCAGTATCAGTTGAAGAATGCCAAATTTCAGTGATAAAAAGAAAATTAAGAGAGTTGTAGATGAAGGGATTGTGAATATATGGCAGTTTATTGGTTATATAACCATTGGATAGAGGGCAGTTTGGTATAAATATTTGCAGCATCAAAATAACACTCTTATCATGACATGATTTTTTAAAAACGTAGTAAAATAAGCCCTGTGTGGGAATCACACTTCTTATGGTACCTAGTCATGGGATGGTATTGTCACAGCCTGTGAATTCACCGGTACACACAACATGTAGACATGGTCTTCCACTGGACAATGTCAGAGTTGTCATGTTGATGTAAACTAGCCTCATCCTTATTGTTATACTGTATGAAAATTGTAGAGTGCAGCAGTATAAGTTGTTCCTAGCACTGTGTGCATTGGGGGGTCTACTACGGTATGCCGGCGCTCAGGATCCCGGCAGCAGGATCCTGTCCGCCGGTATGATGGCAGTGGGGCGAGCGCAAAAGAGGCCTTTGCGCTATTTATTTTCCCTCCAGGGGTGTCGTGGACACCCCAAGAGGGAAAATAGTTGTCTGTATGCCGGCTGACGGGATTCTGGTGCCAGTATGCTGAGTGCTGGGATCCCGACAGCAGGCATATCAAGTGCCACCCGTGCTTTGGTGTTCCTTTGACAATCTCCCTGAAGTGCTTTTTCAAAAGTAGTCATCTGTGAAACCATTTGCTAAGCTAAAGTCTGGTGCAATTACACTAAGATAAATCAAGAAAAGAAGAATTTGCGTAGGGATAATGATGTATTATCATTGGAGATTTGTAGTTGTACTCTATTAGGTGGAAGAAAGTACAAAGGAGTGCGATGGTATACGCTTTATACTGGTCTATCGACCAGAATGAGAAATAGGTGTTACATCACCCTCAATAGAAACAGATCAATTTACTCGTTAGTGTGCTAATTACACAATACCGTGAAGAAAATCATTATCTAGAGTATTTATTGTACAACACTGTCAGAGAAATCACATTACTAAAAAAGAACATTAGCACAGCAAAATATACACATATGCAAAACAAGCATCAAACTACAGACTAGATTTCAATCTATTTTTTTTCTATGTGAAATTCAGAATTATATAGATAATTACTTAAATAAATAAAGATTTTATATATCTATATATATATATATATATATATAAAAAAATTTCCTTGAGTAATTATACAATTCTGAATTTCACTTAGATTTTAAGCAACTTTGACCATTTTCATCTCTACCACGTCCTTATAAATTATGTAAAAAACGTAACTATGGGGCTTATTGCTTATGAGGGGTTGGGTGGCACCTGATAATTAAGTATCCAACTAGCTGCAAGTAGCAGCAGTAGATACAAAATCACCGGACTAACTCAACATTGCTCCTGTGCGGAGACAGCTGATGTGACTTGGCAGTGTTAGTGCACTTCATGAACTTGGGTTCATATACAGTATGTGCATCTAATGCCTGATGCCCAGTGGAGGAAGCCGAACAGTGGAGCAGGGATCTGAAAGGATCCCTTTATCACCAACCAGGAAACTCTTTCCCATAGGAAAGTAGTAGGGTACGGGAATCAGTTCCATCTGAAGATGATGAACAGTCCACCTGTTTAGTATTTCAGAGCTTGATGAATTTATGTCCCCATACTAGTGTAGGGGGAACAGTGGGCCAGAATAGTAAATTAAAGTAAGCATCACCTTTATAGTGAACGGGCCCCTATATCACAAACCCATACCTCCTCCCAAAATGAGTGAATTAGGAATGGGGACAGAAAGTCATAATTGCATCATAACTGGCATGATCATACCCTGTGTGGCATATTGTCAAAAAATTGCAGAATCAAAATGACACAAATCTCACAGAATTGCATTATATTGGCTCTGCTACATCCTCACAGACATGTAAAATCAGGGCATTACAGTATGTCCCCTGTTCTGACCATTTCAATAGGAAGTTGGTGGACTATAGGAGTGCCACCTACTTTTCCATGTGTTCAGAGTCCTCCCTGCACATTTTGAGTCTCTCCTGGACGTTCCAAGGAGTGTACAGTAGGTGGTAAGTATAATAAATAGTGGCAAATGTAATAAAGATAGACCCAATGTCACCTCTCTCATACATAAATGGTTTATTTGAGTTAAACTAATGCTAAGGTAAATTTTGCACAGTGCAGTTCCTGAACATTTTTGTACATTATTTCTACATTTCGTGGTGTACTCTTACTCCACAGCAGGGTGGGGCTGGCCCACAAGCGTTCAAAGGAAACCCGGTGGGCCCACCGTCTCCTCTAGCAACCAGCTTTCAGACTGTGCACTTGAATTGTACATTATACTTACAGAATGTTACATTATACTGCACAATACTATGGTGTATTTTCTACAGTGCATTGCTGTTATTAATGTTGTACATTATCGTGCATGGACTACATTTATCAAGGGGCCCAGACCATGCATGCTTTAATGGTAAGCCAAGCCTCTGTGTTGAGTGGCCACACCCCCTCTGAAGGCTGGCCACACCCCTAAGTATGGGCCCCTGCCACTGCATTCCCTGGAGAGACAATTTCCAAGTACAGATAGACGGTAGGAAACTTGATTTGCACTGAGCAGGTATCAAGATGTTGGTGATCTGTAAAGTGCAAAACCAAGATGTATTATTTCCATCTGAAGCACTTAGTAAAAATGAGTTTCTATGTTGCATTTTTATCTCATACAATTCAGTTCTGCTTATCCTGGCATCAATCACTTTAGCTTTAACGTTACTTTCTATTTTTTTCTGCTACATCGAAAGTGAAACAATTGTTTTTATAATGGGAAATCTAATCAAAATTGCACACTTATGTCAGATAATTATCTGTTAATGAAGTGGATGGAAAAGACCTAAAATTAATATAAAATCATATTGCCAGAATTTTGCTTCACATTGTTTCATTTGATCAGTTAGTGTTTAATGGATCAGGAAAAAGTCCCTCCTGGGATGCAGTCACACATAATCAAGCTCATATTTTAATTTGAATTCTCTATAGCATTTACACATTATATTCCCTTTTGCAGTTGTATAAATTAAAAGGATCAGCGCAGCACAAAATTAAAAAAAGGAAGAAAAGATGCATTTGTTCATAATCAGTTTATTAAATCAAAATATTTAAAAGAATTAAGTAGATAAAATGTGTTATAATTTGTAACCAGTCGTGCACATAAACTGGAACGGATGGTTCTGGTAACAAATTATTTGCAGTAATGGGATTTAAAGCAGCAATTCAATGAAAATGAAAAGTTAAATAAAGTAACTATGATAGCATAGAAGAAGCAGCTTGGGTCATTACTTTTTTCTTGGTTTGTTTCTACAGATTGCTAATAATAAATAATAATAATGAAGATTTTCCACAGTGCCATGTAACTACCATGAGTCACAAAACACATGAGGTAGTGAGCAGAGAGGCTTTGGAATGCCCATCTGAGCACTATTTTCACTGTAAGATTCTCCCTCTTTTTCTCACACCTCTGCCATCACATATCCTGAAAATTTGTGTCTGTGTAGCAGACTGACTGTGTCTGTGTTCTGCAGTCACACATGTTTTCACTCCAGGGAGATCTAATAAGGAGATAATGATTTATAGAATAATAGCTAAGCTGGAAAAGGGGAATGTTTTCAGTTAGCAGCATGCAAAATTAGTACATAAAGTTCAGTTTTAAAATGAAAAATATGAAATTTTCTGGACTGTACAGTTTTAAAAGTTGACATGTTCAGCTTTCATAAAAAAGAAAAGTAATGGCATACCTTATTGTAGTCGTCTGTCCTGTGAAAATCAACATACTCCTAGTACCGAATGATTCATGTATTAATATGTACAATGCATTAATGACACTGCTAGCTTCTGTCTGCATATCAATTAATGATGTCCAATGCTGTTTTATACTCCAAAGATATATCCACATAAAAAGACAAAATCATGTTGACAAAGAACCCTTTTTAATTTTGTAGCGCCAGTCTCCATTTCATTGTGTTCAGATTAGTTATAGTAGATTTTTTTTTTTAAACTCTCCCCCTTCCACTGTTTTTTTTTTTTTTTTTTTCATGAAAAGTCGAATTTAATTACCTAATGAAGCCAATAGTGGGTAAAGCCATAACTGGCCTCGGTAAGTTGGAAGAGTGCAAACTAGGGAAATATTTGAAGTTTAACCAATCTTTAAACATTAATTAATTGCAATGTCTTGCAAGTACAATCATAGTCTCACTTTTGTACTTCTGTTCTACATTACATTTGATTTTGTAACTAATTCATTAGGCAAATAGAACAACCTGATTCATTCACCCAGAACATGCAACCTATGAAACAGCCGCCATGAGATTCAAAAGCGTTTCCAAGGGAAAACATTTATGCTCCCCGTTGTCACCCTTTATTGTGATTGTGTGCTGGTAACATACAAATGGAGCAAACTATGGCCCTCATTCCGAGTTGTTCGCTCGCAAGCGGATTTTAGCAGATTTGCTCATGCTAAGCCGCCGCCTACTGGGAGTGAATCTTAGCATCTTAAAATTGCGAACGATGTATTCGCAATATTGCGATTACACACCTCGTAGCAGTTTCTGAGTAGCTTCACACTTACTCGGCATCTGCGATCAGTTCAGTGCTTGTCGTTCCTGGTTTGACGTCACAAACACACCCAGCGTTCGCCCAGACACTCCCCCGTTTCTCCGGCCACTCCAGCGTTTTTTCCGGAAACGGTAGCGTTTTTTCCAACACGCCCATAAAACGGCCTGTTTCCGCCCAGTAACACCCATTTCCTGTCAATCACATTACGATCGCCAGAACGATGAAAAAGCCGTGAGTAAAAATCCTAACTACATAGCAAATTTACTTGGCGCAGTCGCAGTGCGGACATTGCGCATGCGCATTAAGCGGAAAATCGCTGCGATGCGAAGATTTTTACCGAGCGAACAACTCGGAATGAGGGCCTATGAGACTATCATCTACTGCATGTCATAGATGAGTTCCTGATCAGGACTTTTTTTTAACAAATAGAAGTCAGGAAATCAGGACAGAGCATCAGTTACCAATTTGAGGGCTACTGTATATTGTACCGGTGCTGCAGAGAAATAGTTTTGAGCTATGTCACTGATGCGTGCGGCCATGAATGGGTGTTTGGAGAGGAGTATGGGACAGATATGGAGCGCCGTAGCAGTGCTCAGGGGTGCCATGCGCCAGCACATTCCACACAGCAAATACCGGAGGAGCAGGAAGTTGAAGATACAGTAGGTGCAGGGTAGGACTGTGCTGGGTGTTTCCTAAGAAGATGCCACTGTGTCCTTTTATGTAGCTGCAGCAGAGTGTGTGCAGTGCATCCCCAGACACTCTGCAAGTTGTAAACAGCTTCCTTCACACACTGTGGAGTGAGTGGATCAGAAGTGAATTTGCCCATAGCAACAAACCAGCTTCTACCTATCATTTTATTAAATGTACTTGATAGGGTGTGGTTAATCAAATCGACAGTATCTAGGTCGACAATGTTTACGTCGACCACTATAGGTCGACAGTCACTAGGTCGACATGGATGGAAGGTCGACAGGGTTTCTAGGTCGACATGTGCTAGGTCGACAGGTCTAAAGGTCGACATGAGGTTTTTAGGGTTTTTTTTGGTGTCGTTTTCTTCGTAGAGTGACCGGGATCCCAAATTAGTGCACCGCGTCCCCTCGCATGACTCGCTTCGCTCGCCATGCTTCAGGCATGGTGACTTCGCTCCGCTACCGCTTCGCTCGCCACACTTTACCGTTCCAATCGTAGTCCACGTGGATCGTTAAGTATGAAAATATTCAAAAAAATAAAAAAAATGTGAAAAACTCATGTCGACCTTTAGACCTGTCGACCTAGCACATGTCGACCTAGAAACCCTGTCGACCTTCCATCCATGTCGACCTAGTGACTGTCGACCTATAGTGGTCGACCTAAACATTGTCGACCTAGATACTGTCGATCTTCAGACCGGATCCCACTTGATAAATGCTATCTCAAAGCTCATTGGTTGGTATGGGCAACTTCTCCACTAGTCCACTTCTACATGCTTTTCACTGTTTGATACATGAATCACTGGGCGTCAGTGCCGATTCCAAACCACTCGTGACAGCCCTGCAGACTGGCATGTCCATAACTCCATTTGATGTGGCCATTTCCCCTGCTCAGATTCAATGTTAGGAGGTGTGAATTGATCTCTGCCAGTGACATGTGATGTATCACATGAGCTTGAGCTACTAATTTTTCGGGACTAATAATTAAATTAGCATGCAGTACCAGAAAATGCATCGGAATGTGAAACAAAGGCAGTTATTTAATGACCCACATCAATCAATCAGATACATTTTCTCATTGTTTAACATCCTGTAGCTAAATAGTAATTGGTTACGGTGAGTAATTGTACTGTAATAAAGAACCAATAAACACTAGTTATTAAATCAATACAATTCTGAGAATAGAAAAAAAATAATTACAAATTGTATACGCAATAAAACCACAATACATTAAGAAAGTAGCATATACAGTATGATGCCTGTAAAATGCTGCTTGCTTGCGTGGTGCTAGAATTTACTTAGACGCTGCATTTGAAAAATACTGTAAATGTAGGCATTTTAATGTGTTGCAGTGCTGTAAAATGTTATACCACACTTTATTATAAAGCATTAGATAGTAAAATATAATGTGTAACAACCACAGATGTAAAAGGAGTAATGTTGTACAAAATTTACGAGATATATGAATAATGGGTAATTAACTTTCCTCTAACCAGACAACATATACATACACACTAGGTACTGAAAATGTCACATTTTTGCATATCTGAAATGAAAAACCTGAGTATCACATTTAATAATATAAACTAGTTTTGTATTTTAATTGCTTCTTTGCGAAGCGCGGCGTCTGCAGTAATTGATGTTAGGTAGTTCTCCTCCATTAATTCTTAGTCCATATAACATTTCACAATATAGTGAACAAGCTTATAGAATTTGTAGAACATGAATTCATCTGCAAGAAGACATTAGGTGTAAGTAGCGTTTAAAAACACACACACACACACACACACACACACACACACACACACACACACACACACACACACACACTTTAAAAAAGTAATTTTTGAAAATGCCACTACTGGGATTGGCTGAAACTTCAGTTAATGACACAAATTTATTACTGAACTTTCTGATGTAAAGAAATTATATATATATATATATATATATATATATATAAAAGCTATAAAATAATGTAACATGTCAAGAAGGAATAGAAATCCCCAGTGTCATCAGAATATTTATTAAGGTATTAAGGTCGACCGGTGGTGTTGGCAGCAGCTCTGCCTGCGGCAACATCCAGGATTGGCTGATCAGTGATGAGCTCACATCCTCATGTCATGTGATCAGCTCACATCCTACACAGATGCTCTATTCTGAGCACATGCTGTGTAGTTATACGTGTCAGAATGCTGCCTGGCTTCCATTACCTCTAAGCAAATTAGTAAATGAGAGAAAGTCAACATACATAAAACTGATGCTGTATGCAAAGGTGTGTGTCACTATATATTCATTGCCTAATGTGGAAAACAAAATGGTGCCCTTCTCATCGCTTACACAAAGTACCATAGTTAATTTAATATGAATGAAGTACACTATTTATTATTATTATCCTTTATTTATATGGCGCCACAAGGGTTCCGCAGCGCCCAATTACAGAGTACATATGCACATAATCAAAACAGGAAAACAGTGACTTACAGTTGAAGACAATTTAGGACAAGTACAGGGTAACTAAGCATAACTACACCAGTAAATGACAGAGATAAGTTCCAGGTGGCCAAAAAACTGCGCGATTTGGGCAGTTGAGGATTATTAAAGTAAGAAAAGGATAAGCACATGAGGGAAGAGGGCCCTACTCGTGAGAGCTTACATTCTAAGGGGAGGGGTAGACAGACAGGGGTGACACAGATGGGGTACATAGAGAGCGTGGAACAGAGGGTTAGGATGAGATTTGGCTGGGTTTGGTAAAGAAATGGGTCTTAAGAGCCCGTTTGAAGTTTTGTAGAGAGGTGGAGAGTCTGAGGGGGAGAGGTAAAGAATTCCAGAGGAAGGGAGCAGCACATGAAAAATCTTGTTTATCTGTAAACAATACAGTTTATCTGTAAACAAAAGTCTTGGATCTGTTTTTGAAGGATTCTAGAGAGAGGCCTCTTGAACTTTGTGGGGAAAAGAGTTCCATAGAGTCGGAGCCGCAAGGCTAAAAGTGTGAACCCCAGATGAATTACGGGAGACTCTAGGTACTGCTAAAAGTCCTTCATCTACAGATCGCAGTAATCGGGAGGGACAGTAAGGAATCAGAAGCTGCCTCAGGTACTTTGGGCCCTGGTCATGTAGGGCTTTGAAAGTCAGTAACCCAATCTTGAAAACCAAATGCTATCTTACAGGCAGCCAGTGGAGGGAGTAGAGAATGGGTGTTATGTGGCTGGGACGGGGTTGGTTGGTTAATAGCCTGGAAGCTACGTTTTGTACCAACTGTAAATGGTGCAATTCTTTTCCTGGGAGACCAAGGTAGAGGGCATTGCAGTAGTCTAATCGAGATGATATAAATGCATGTATGACTTTTGGCAGATCTTCTGAGGGAATTAAGTGATTGATTCTGGCTTTGTTCCTCAGATTAAAGAATGAACATTTGATTGTGGCTGATGTCTGATGTTTAAGTGACAAGCTTACATCCAGGACAACGCCAAGATTTTGTACATGATAAATGTTTTGTAATTCAACAATAAAGTAGAAAAGAAATGACCAAATTCTCTATTTTTTTTTGTAATAAAAAAGCTGTGCTAAATTATATATGTGAAGACACTGAAGCAGAGACTGATGGGAGAGGGAAATGCCAGAGAGAAGGAGGTTGTGGTAGTAGCTATGACTCTCCAGGAATATCTTTTTCATGCAAGGTACAGGGAAGCTATTTACTCTATATTTACTAAGGATAGGTGGTGTATGTACTGCTGGCTTACCACCTATTCTGTCACTTCTCAGCATGTGTTATACACTAGAAATACACTAGTTATACTCTAGAAAAGCATTTTATCATTAAAATGTTATTACAAGTATATAAAAAATGCTTAGTGCAGCTGTTGAGTATTGGTGGGGAGTTTAGCACCTCTTCAGTTAAACAGAGTCAAAAACATATTTCGATAGAAAATAGGGCCCAATTCAGGTTTGTAAGCACAGCAAAAAAAGTGTGCAATTGGGTAAAACCATGTTGCTCTGCAGGTGGGGCAGATGCAACATGTGCAGAGAGATATGGGTCGGTTATGTTATTTATGTGCAAGGTAAATATTGGCTGCTTTTTGCATGTAGCCCACAAATGTTAGCTTTATTTTTAAACTGCAATTTAGATTTAAGTTTGACCACACCCCACCCAAATCTAAATCTCCCTGCACATGTTACATCTGCCCCACCTGCAGTGCAATATGGTTTTGGCCAGTTGGGTGCTTCTTTACTTTGCTTACAATCCTGGATCAGGCCCATAGTTCTCTTATCCACATAAAGTAATCCCACATCAGACATTGATATCTATTTTCCAAAAGACCATGGGGGAAATTCCAAGTTGATCGCAGCAGGATTTTTTTTAGCAATTGGGCAAAACCATGTGCACTGCTGGGGAGGCAGATATAACATGTGCAGAAAGAGTTAGATTTGGGTGGGTTATTTTGTTTATGTGCAGGGTAAATACTGGGTGCTTTATTTTTACACTGCAAATTAGATTGCAGATTGAACACACCCCACCCAAATCTAACTCTCTGCACATGTTATATCTGCCTCCCCTGCAGTGCACATGGTTGTGCCCAACTGCTAACAAAAATCCTGCTGCGATCAACTTGGAATTACCCCCCATGTCAGTATGGCTCTTAGCGGTATATTCAATTGAAGTCGGATCCATTCCGACATTCATTTGTCGGAAATGGATCCGACCTGGGCTATTCAAAGCAATCTCAATTCAACTTTAAAAAAAGTTGAATTGAGATGCGGTCAGAAAGGGAGAGCAGTGCCGGAGGAGACTGTGGGGGCACAGGGGGAGAGTAGCGCCGCAGGAGACGGTGGGGGCACAGGGGGAGAGCAATGCCGGAGGAGACGGTGGGGGCACAGGGGGAGAGCAGCGCTTGCTCGAGCCGGGTGGACGCTGCACTAGCGGCGGTTGTGACATCCTCCGGCTACGCTGCCAGCTGCTGTAGCGCTGCGCTCCCTGCTCTCCCCCGGTGCTGCTCTCACCCTGTGCCCGCGGCTCTCCCGTCTTCCTCGGCGCTGCTCTCCCCCTGTGTCCCCACCGTCTCCTCCGGCGCTGCTCTCCCCCTGTGCCCCCACCGTCTCTTTCGGCGCTGCTCTCCCCCCTCTGCTTCACAGTCCCTCATCTCAGTCTGACATTTTTTATGTCGGACTGAGATGGTCGGAAACGGGGCCAAATCATTTCGAATTTGGCCCCGTTTCCCGACTTGTGGAATAAAAATGCTTGGGACTGAATAGGTTGAATCACGATTCGACCTTAAAAAGTCAAAAACTGCCGTCTTTTTGACAGATGGCAGCATTGGACACTAACTGAATATACCCCTTAGACTCTTCAATTAAATTTTGGAACTGTGGGGCTAAATGAATGTTCAAGTCGACCAAGTTTTCACCTTTTGCACAATGTACACTACACACAGAACTACAGTAACATTGCTAAGGGTGTGACAAAAAGTCACAAGTGTAGGAGTACAAGCATACAGGTAGTAAATGAGACGCACAGATTGTGCGACAATACCAGTTTTGGAATTTCCTGCCACTGTTTTATAAATCATAGACAAAGTTACATCCAGCGGGAAAAGAGAAAAAGGAAGTGCAGAACTCTGGAGCTATAGATGACTATTTTGGAAAGTAAAAAAAAGCCCCTTAATAGCTTTAGCATTAATACATTTTGCATCTAAATACTTATGGAACTCACAATTAGAATATTTATCTTCCACTCCAAATCCGTCTTTTCCTAAATGTTTTTTTTAAATTATGCAAAACAAAACCCAGTACATTATATTCTCTATTCTGCAAAATACGGATATTTCCCACAGAGAGGATCCGTTAAATGGAAATATTATAAATATTCACTCAAATATGGTTTAGTGTTTTGTAGTAACAAAAATTTTTCAAGCAGTTATTTTAAAAAATAAACAACTTATTCTGCAGAACACATGTAGGGTAAGAATGTATTTACTAACAAGAAGCTAACAGGAAAACGCTACATGAAAGCGCTACTCTGTTTTTAAGTAGTTTTCCAGCAGCTGTTTAATGACTTAAGAGACAGTAAGGAGAAATAATAACATAAACTTATATAAACCACATTTTTTTATTGAGCTTTCCTGCTGGCCTTAAACACTTTCTGTAGGTGTTTAACACCTGTCACTGAAGAAAATCTACGTTACTGATACCTTCTTGGCAAAATCCCATTTATTTAAAATTAATCATTAAAAAATGAGTAAACAGAAAAAAGAGTAAAAAGCAGTATAAAATATACTGGGTCCAGTTAATGTGCATAAGGTCCATTTTGGACCTTACTTGGCAGTAGCAAATACAGCCCCCTTCACCTCCTGCCTGCCCCTGCACCATCTGCAATGCTAGTAGTTCCACCACTGATAAGAAGGTTAAAACATTCATACAGGGCCATTGAGACATACTGTACAGTACGATGGGCCCAGATGATACGAATCCCATCGAGAAAAATAATAATTGAAAAATACTATTTATGTGAAGCGCAGATCCAGTCTGTAAAATGTAGCATTTATCCCCTTCAACAGTTGGCTCTGGGCGGAATCCCTTGAACAAAGCCTCGCTCAGGTAATTAGTATCTGCTCCTCCTCCTCCATCAGCACCTGTAATCTGATTACCAATGTGCAATAATATATTTTTCTTTAGTTGACTCTGAAGAAAGGACCTTTGGAGATAGTGAACGCTTTGAGTAGTGTAGCAGTGACGTCTTATAAAAATATTTCATTTTCTTTTTCATAATACTTACCCTTTCAAAGTTATACCTTGCCAAGTATTAACTGTTAATTATTTGTATATTTCTACTGTACAGTAAAAAAAATTTTATTTTATAAAATGAAATTCCTATGTTATAGATGATAACAGAATGTCAGCACAACCTTTAAACATTTAATTTAAAATTATTTTCCATCAATACATCTCTGCTGTAGGCATAAAAAAAAGAATAACTGTGCAAGGGCCATATTGTATCTATCAATTGGTATTATGTGGAAAGGGACTGCCAGTTACACAGCATGTGGCCAATCTTTTAGATTTTAAAAATGTGTAGGATTTGCCAAGCCTTTTATTATGTTCCTTTTTTTCATGCTAAGCATACCCTCACTGCTGGGATACGATGAATAGTTGTGACTTCATAGCTGTTAGGTTTAAAACATTACCTGATTGTATTTTCTGCAGTCAAAAAATGTTCTTTATAAAATATTTCAAATAGAAAGGGAAGAAGGAGAATGAAAACGAGAATATGAAGAAGAAGAGAAGGTCTAACTTTGTAAATCATGTTTTAATTCTATATCAGTGATTCACATATGTGGATTTGGAACATTGCTGCGCAACCTTTTTTGGGCTACACTGGGAGACTATTCTCAAATGAAGGGTCTGCATTAAAACATTAACTTGATAAATATTGCTTATATGGGAAAATGCAACCTCATTACAGTCATGTCATGCCTCTCTACAGTGTGAAGGCCTTTGCTGCAAGAGATGTGTGTGCACTGTCAGAAGTGGTGACATAGGTGCTTTGCTATGCCAGTAGGGGGCATACCTAGCACTTTAGCAGACTTAAGTGATCACCCAATCTCCTTTTTGAAAACTTCCCAGCAATTTTGTATACTCTGGATTGCAAACCACTGAAAAGACCAGTCTATCATCGTCAGGGCTGCCATAAAAATTGTGTGGCCCGGGACTAACAAAATAGGTATGCAACAGTGTTGTGCCACTGCTATGCTCAGTGCTCTGTCAGTTCTGTCAGTGTAATGCCAATGATGGATCAGTGCTATGCTGAGTGCTGTGCCAGCAATATGCCTAGAGGTACTAACCTTAGTGATGCTGCTCGTCTGAGGCACAGACTTGGCTGCCTCCAGCAGGCTGACCTCAGTCACCCCACTCCTACATTTCCTGCCCTGGCCATGCTTCAGGCACAGCACACAGCTTCTGTCCAGCCCCTAAGTGGCCCGCACCCTTCATTCCCAGAGGTGTGAGGTTGCAAAGGGCAGTGACCAGGAGGCCGTGATGCAGCTCAAGTGGGGAGTGGGCTTTTGGGTGGCTGCTGTATGTCACACACGGTATCCGGTCTCTAGGTCGACCACACTTAGGTCAACAATGTCTAGGTCGACCATTATTGGTCGACAGTAAGTAGGTCGACATGGTTTCTAGGTCGACAGGGTCTCTAGGTCAACATGTTATAGGTCGACATGACAAAAGGTCTACATGAGTTTTTCAAATTTTTGTCAATTTTTTTTTACTTTTTCCTACTTTACGATCCACGTGGACTACAATAGAGAACGGTAACCTGTACCGAGCGCAGCGGTAGCGGAGCAAGGCACCTTGCCCAATGAATGGCGAGCAGACACAGTGCACTAATTTGGGTTTCTGGTCACTCTACGATACCAAAAAAAGTGAAAAAAAAAACCTCATGTCGACCTTCTGTCATGTTGACCTAGTACATGTCAACCTAGAGTCCCTGTCGACCTAGAAACCATGTTGACCAACTTACTGTTGACCAATAGTGGTCAACCTAGACACTGTCGACCTAAGTCTGGTCGACCCTACATACCACACCCGTCACACACAGAGCCAGTGACAGAGCAAACCAGAAACTCTGCTGTGTATAGGAGCTGAGCATAGGGCTGCCCCATCACACAGTCATCCTCCACTGTTAGCCACTTGCATGCAGGGCGGGATCAATCTGAAATCTAGTGATCTGCTGATTGGATGACTGACACAATCCCTTCCTATGACATGTGCATCGAGGGGAAGGGGGGGGGTGTTTTGAGGAGAAGAGATTAAACTCCTGTGGGTAGGAGACGACTGCCCAGCTGGCGATGCCCTCATGATGCGCCAAGGGAAGGCTTTTTTTAAAACGTCCTCCATGCACATCGGCCCACTGTTGATGCAGCTAGAAGCCAAGGGCAGGACACCTTCTCTGACTGGGCCCGGAACTACAGTCCTGGCAGTACCCCCTAATAACGAACCTTATCCTTGTGGCCGATGCTGTGCCCTCTGCAGTAAATCTCAGAAAGTGTCCTTCTTTACTTAACCCCACTCAACAATCACTTCTACAGTCCAGGAAGGAACACCATGTGTGTCCAACTACAGCCCCTCCCCACTCCATCCCCAAATCCAGTAATTGGTCATTCAGGCAGTGAGCACAGAACTTCACTCATGGTCCAGTAAGGCACCAGCATCCTGAACAACACAGTTTCTTGCCCATAACAATATAAAGCTTCCACAATAACATGCTCAGGAGGGTGTTGCTATAGTTTCCTTTTGTATTGTCTGTGTGTTACAGGACGGCCTATGATTTGTATGATGGTTATTGGCACTGCAGGAGTGCATCTCTATGGACACCTCTATGATGTCATTACTTAAGTAATGAGCTCCTGACAATAATAATAGGATTCGTTACCATACCTCCCAACATTTAGATATATGAAATTGGGACAAAATATACCCAGTACCCAATCTTTCCAACTCAGTTCCAAACTGGCCAAACTCCATGCCTAAATACACAGAAATACACATATTTGGGTGAGACTCCCATCATTTCAATCTGAAAATTAGGACATTTGGGAGATATGTGCTGCTCTGTGTTATTAAGTAATCTGTTGGACAAGTAAAATGGCAAGATTGCGAAAAATATAGCATTACATTCTTAGGGTTGTACATCTAGGATATAATTGTCCAAAAATTAACTATAAAATTAATACTTGTATTATCCCTTAGAATGTAAGCTCTCACGAGTAGGGCCCTCTTCCCTCATGTGCTTATCCTTTTATTACTTTAATAATCTTCAACTGCCCAAATCCCGTAGTTTTTTGACCACCTTGGAATTTATCTCTCTGTTGTTTACTGGTGTAGTTATGCTTAGTTACCCTGTACTTGTCCTATATTGTCTTTGATTGTAAGTCACTGTTTTCCTGTTTTGATTTTGACTCTGTAATTGGGTGCTGCGGAACCCTTGTGGCGCCATATAAATAAAGGATAATAATAATAATTTGCTTTATAATAACATTTTTTATTTATTTTTCATTTAATATGTTTAATAACATTGTGGACTAATAGAGTGGAAATTAATCAAAAGTTTTAATGTGAAATTTAAAGCACCTAGGAACAAACGAGGACATGTTAAAGGTGTATAGAGGGAATTGTGGGTTAGTAAGAGGTAAGCATATGCCGATATACTGTATGTCTTATTTTAGATGGATCTCTTCCACCAAGGATGGGGCTGGTACACGTGAGGCAGTCAACTGACCGCCTGTCGGGATCCCGGCGGTTAGGATACCGATGCCGGACTCCCGACACCAGCTAGAATACCGGCGGTCGGATTTCTGACCGCCGGCTGGTTACCCCTCTTGGGTGGTCCACGCCACCACCCAGAGAGGAATAGAAACCTGTGGGGAATAGAAACCAGGCCCGAAGTGTGGTGAGCACAGCGAGCCCACAAGGGGACATGCTGCGTTCGTCGCCGGGATCCTGGCTATCGGGCTCACAGCATCTGTCTCCTCACCGCTGGGATCCCGACCGCCGGGATTTTGTACTGATCCCCTGGTAGACATGTGTGCTGATAGTTATGAGGGCTTCTTTGCCACCCCATCACCCCCAGTTCAAGTTATCCAAACTACCTTCTCAGTGACACATAAAAAGGCCACCTGGCCAATAGGGTAGAATCATCTCAACTCATGTATTGACTGGAAGAGCACCTGTTGACCTACTGTCTGACGACCACTGTTACCGTTCTTTCCCACACCCAAAACATAAACCAGGGTGGTAGGAAGAGAATTTATTAAAGAAAAAGAGGCTAGGACCTCTACACTACACTACAACGCCGCAAACCCACCCATAACAACACCTCTAAACTTATACACATTAGTTAATCTGCCCAGCAACACAGAACACCCTTTAACTGACAACTACTGAGATATGATGCTAGCTTAGTCTTAAGGTTTATACCCCTCTAGATACGTTAAATGCCTTTTTTAATTCTTAACTATACCATTGACCACTTTTGTGATCAATGTTATATTTTTAGCAGAATACTAGTAAATAAATGACATTTCAATACACTATTTACTGAAGAAGTAAGTTATGTACCTACTGTATGGGGGCAGCAGCAATAAAGGCACAATAGATGCAGACTGAGGCGAGCACGTTTCAGCCAGGACCTAGGCTTTGATTAGTGGCTTATTAATGAGCTCCAGATACATACTGTCATATTGCTAAACATAGCTAGTGCTATGATATCTTGGGCAACTTGCTCTTTCCTGTCATTCCTCCTCCCATGCCCCCACCCTAGTTAGCAGGTGGTTTGCTGACCCCTGATGAACAGTCCCATTGGAATCTAATCAACCCATGCTTCCAGATAACTATGGAGTCCTTCAGTGTAAATGTCCAAGAAGCGCAGACCTGTGCATCTGGCAACCCTGTCTGTCCACTTCCATATTGATGTATTCAAAGAGAATCCTGAGTGTGCAGCTACTGAAGCTATAAGTCACCAATATATGGATCAGACTAGCAAAGATTTAATTAAGGTGAGTAAGTGTCGGGCAAGGTGTCTTCAAAATGCTGCTATGGCCCAGTAATTTCTAATTAAGCTCCTAAGTAATATCCCTTAGTGGCAGCGATAAGTGATAGGATGTATATAAGACAAGATACAGGAAAGCAAGGATTGAAAGAAGAGAGAGCACGGCAAACAAGATGTACAAATAAAAAAGAAGTAGGCCATAAATGAGAATGTAATATAATAAAATGGGGACAGATGGAGAAAGACAGCGAGCAATACATGCAGAGAAGGGGTCGTGGTGTAGAACAGACAGCATTAAAAATAGATGCATACCAGATTTAAACAAATATTGTTGCTTAACATGGAGAAAATTGGAATAACAAGTGCAAGGATGCAAGAAGAAAACTGTATTAAGAATTCAAATGGAGGCTCCAATCTAATCAATACACTTCACAATAAAGTGTGTTAGTATAATTGCCAAAATGTTTATTAAAATGTAATAAACTATTAGGACTTCTCTTTATGAAATATCTATTTTCTATTGCTGCAGTGATAGAAAATATTTTTTCGGATTTACAGTATCTATCATAACAAAATGGAGATATACAATATAGCCAAGAATTGGGGGCCCTACTTCTTATGAGTGACTGGGGCACTACACCTGGTAAGCTACGCTCAGTCCTGAGTAATTATAAGTAAAAAATAAAAAACTGTGTAAAAAAATAAAAATAATAATATAATGCGACTTTCAGAAGAAAATAAGAAATGCTTTATGTTAATTAGAAATATTTTTTTCTTTTTACTGCCTCTACTAATGCCATCCTAAGATAGTGATAGCATAGGAGGATAGTTGACAGTAGAGGTATTGCCTCTGTTCTTAAAATATATGCAGTAAAAAACTTTCTCATGTTTTGCATTGAGTCTCTTTAACTGGAGAGCTTCTGTGATAGGCACCATGCCAGAGGCGGAACTACCGCCAGTGCAACCAGTGCGTTGCACTGGGGCCCGCATCTGCCCAGGGGCCCAAAGCATGTAATGAGTCAAACTGACTCACTACATGCCGCTGTGCACAGCCGCCCGGAGAGAGAAGAGGAGCAGCGGTACGGGGGGGGGGGGGGGGGGGAAGGAGGAGGAGGTAGGTGGAGGAGGGAGCCGCAGCAGCGCTTTGTTACTGGTGGAGGCGCTGCTGCTGCTCCTTTGCTTCACTATAGGCTGTCTTCCGAGAACAGCCTATAGTGAAGCAGAGGAGCAGCAGCGGCAGCGCCTCCACCAATAACACAGCGCTGCTGCGGCTCCCTCCTCCACCTCCCTCCTCCTCCTTCTCTCCTGCCCAGGAATCGTCAAGCTGCACCAAGGAGCCTGAGCCAGCGGAGAGGGTAAGTATAATTCTTCTTTCTTTCTTTCTTTCTTTCTTTCTTTCTTTCTTGGGACTGCCTGCTGCAATGTGTAAAAATGGGGGACTGCCTGCCGCAATGTGTAAAAAGGGGGAATCTGCTTGCCGCTATGTGTAAAAATGGGGGACTGCCTGCCGCTATGTGTAAAAAGGGGGAATCTGCCTGCCGCTATGTGTAAAAAGGGGGAATCTGCCTGCCGTAATGTGTAAAAAGGGGGACGCTGTCTGCCGCAATGTGTAACAAGGGCACGCTGTCTGCCGTTATGTGTAAAAAGTGTACGCTGTCTGCCGTTATGTGTAAAAAGTGTACGCTGTCTGCCGTAATGTGTAAAAAGGGGACGCTGTCTGCCGTAATGTGTAAAAAGTGAACGCTGTCTGTCGCTATGTTTAACAAGGGCACGCTGTCTGCCGTTATGTGTAAAAAGTGTACGCTGTCTGCCGCTATGTGTAACAAGGGCACGCTGTCTGCCGTTATGTGTAAAAAGGGGACGCTGTCTGCCGTTATGTGTAAAAAGTGCACGCTGTCTGCCGTAATGTGTAAAAAGGGGGACGCTGTCTGCCGTAATGTGTAAAAATGGGACGCTGTCTGCCGTAATGTGTAAAAAGAGGAATCTGTCCGCTGTAAGGTGTAAAAGGGTCTCTACCTGGTGTAGTGGTGCTACTGTGCGGCATAATTTGAATAATGGAGACTACTGTGCACCGTTTTATGAATTGGTATTATTTTGTGGCCACGCCCCTTCCCCACGAAGCCACGCCACTATGTATTTTTGCGCGCTCCTACGGCGCGCACTGCCCCTGTTTTCCATGCAGGGGTGGGGCTCTGATGCCGTTTCTTGCACACAGTGCTAAAATGTCTAGTTACAGCACTGTTGCTAGGTATCCATTTCTCTGGCCCTGAGCAGGTCCCCCTCACCAGATCCTCTCCAGGGGTGAGGGGGTGGACTTGGATGGGATGTGGGGGGGAAACAAAGCATTTTGTCGCACCTGGGCCCACCGCTCGCTAGTTCCGCCACTGCACCATGCAATGACCAGAGCAGACTGTGAGAAATAGTAAAATGGTAGAATCCCTAAATTCAGTGAAAATGTAAGACCCCTATGAGTACTTAAAATGATGTTCAGATTTTAGGTTGTATGTGGATAAGCTGACACCCAATGCTGGTTCATTGGTAAACATTTACCATTATAGGAAAGTACCAGTTACAAGAATGCTGGAAAACTGGGCATCAGATTATACAGGTTTTGTGATCACCATAGTAAGGACAGCTTTGCATGTGCCTGTAAGTGGCATGGTTCAAAAGATCTACAATAAAAAGGTCTACTGTCAATACGTTGATCCCAAATGTTCGACACGAACAAACTTCACAGGGTTTAAAAAAAATGTCGATACAAAAAAGGTTGACAATTTATTTTATTTTTATTTTTATTTTTTTGGGGAGAGGTTTCATAGTTTACCCACCAAAAACTCCCATTAGTGTACTGCATCCTGTCGCATGGCAGCAATAGGCCAAGGTGCCTACCTCTGCACTCTGCGCAGGTTACTATTCTCAATTGTAGTCCACATGGATGGTAAAGGATGAAAAAGTTGAAAAAAGTAAAAAAAAAAAACTTCTGTCAACCACATGTGTGTTGACGACTGTTATGTCTGCCTTTTGAGCCTGAAGAGCTTTTGAACCTGTTGACCTACTGTACTGTCTTCCTTTTACATGTTGTCCTTTTGGCCAAGTCAACCTTTTGTACCTCTCGACCTAATGCATGCCAACTATTTGGGGTCAACCTACTGACTGTAGACCTTTTTTATTATCTTGTCAATTTTTATTAACATTTTTGAAAATGTAGGCAAACAAGGCTAAGACACATCAAACAGTAAAACAACAATATATAGAAAGAATGACAAGATCAAAATTATGAAAAACAGAACAACACACGTAACGTCAATTACGTCATCAGTGCAATAAAAACAAAGGGGGGCGACAAAAGGGGGGGGCGGGGCAAGGGGGCAGGGATAAGTATACAATCCAGATACATCCGAGCTAAATAAAGCAGACAATAATAGACAAGAGATCTTATATAGTAGGTACAGTATAAAATGAGAGCAAACAGAAATGACCAGACAAATAGAATAATGTTGTGGACTAGATATCAAAGTCTCCCTGTTATTATAAAGGTAAAATACTTAACACAGAATTTTGGAATGGTTTAGAGGTAGTGTGTTAATCAAACCACAATCACCACTTGATTAAAGGGGCTGTAGCAGAGGTGGAATATCTCAGGCCAATGGTCTCCATATCATAACTCCTCTGAACATACGCTACAATCTTAGAAAGGGGTGGGGAAACAGGATTTTTCACTGTAGACATTTCTAATGTAGATCTATAAACTGGATATCGCCTGTAAGAGCACTTTTACTGCAAATGATATGCCTTTCAGAGGTGGTAAAAATAGACAGTATCATTTATAATGCTTCGTGTGCAGCACACTGCCATTTTTAGAACTCTGCTTCCCAAATAATCTGCTCATGAATATGATTAAAAGCAGAAATTAACGTTAATCACATGCGTAGGCAAAACAGGTGGTTTCAATATTTATAGTAGCAGTAATTCTTATAGAAAAAACTAAATCTTTCTCACCTACTGGAAAATGAAAATGAGGTGTATAAAATAAATGTTTGATCAGTGACAAAGATGGATTGAAAATAGAGAGGTACTGGTGTAACTTTAGCATTTTCACGGGTTGAAACAGCATCAGTGGGTACATGGCATACACAGTACATTAGGTTCTTGATAAATATAAATGACAGGTTATAAGCTAAGGCAGGGATGGCCAGACTTTTGAAGTTAGTGATCTACTTTGAAAGCTGAAAAGCTTTTGTGATCTACCTAGGAGGGATAATTGCACACCTTCCCAAAATAGGGGCGTGGTATAACAAAAGGGGGCGTGGTATGACAAAAAAGGGGCGTAGCTTTGCTGCACAGGGTGTAGTGACTGCCTCGCACGAAATCACACATTGGCCCCCACAGGAAAAACCTCAAACACATATGCCCCCACAGTGCCAGATATGCCCCAACAGTGCCACATATGCCCCCCCAGTTCCAAATACACATATGCCCCCACAGTGCCATGTGCCCACAGTGCTAGTCATGCCCCCACAGTGCCAGATACACATATGCCCCCACAGTACCACATATGCCCCACAGTGCCATGTGCCCACACTAACATGAATACTTACTTTAGCTGGCTGGATCCCCGCTTGCTGTCTCCCCGCTGGATGGCTGGCTGGATCCCCGCTGGCTGGCTGGATCCCCACTGTCACATGCCTGCTCCGCTTCCAGCAGCTGCTCCTCACATTGCGTTCCCAATCGTACATTGCGCAGCTGACGTCATGACGTCACCCGCACAATGCTTCATTGGGAATGCAGCAGACTTAGGCGGCAGAGGCAGCACTCTTGGATCGCAATCTACCGGCGAGAGCTCCGCGATCTACCGGTACATTGCGATCTACGTTTTGGCCGCCGCTGATCTAAGGCATTAACATGTACAGTAGTGGCCAAAATTGTGGAAACTTTTTGGAAAATTAGCATTTTTCAGTTTAATAGCTTATAGCACTAATATATTTTAGTATTATACCAAAAAGCATACATCATTACAACGGTAATTAAATTTAGAACATAATACAACATAATACAATGAACTTTATAACACAAGATGCGCCCGAATCAGAAAAGGGGTGGAGCCTAGGGAAAGGGGCAGAGCCACATTTTACTCCGTTTCCATCACTTTGTGGGCATGTCCAGCACTCTCCGTTATGCTGGGCTGCCCCCAGGCACTTTCTGCACTGTGAAAAGATGCTGTGTGCATGCGCACAGCATCTATTCACCCGCTGCTTACCCACTGCTCTGCATAGTTTGTGTTCCCCCTAACTTCTCCCCCCTCCCCACTATGGGGCACTAATGTATTTGATGTATATCACATAAATTCGTTGTACACTTTTTGCTGTCATACATCCCTATAGTATAACACTAACTGGATGCTTCACAATAGGTGTTGTGCACTCGGGTAGCAAATTTTCAGCAATTCTTTTGCGGACATATTTGATGCCATCACTACCAAATATGGATATTCTGGTTTCGTCACTCCAGATGACGCTGTTCCATTGTTCTTCTGACCAAATAATATGCTTTTTAGCCCATTCTAATCTTTTCTGTCTTTGAGAGATAAAAGCGACTTTTTCCTTGGAATTCTGGTGTTTATTCAAAAATATTGAAGTCTGCGTCAAACAGTTCTGACACTGGTGTTTACACCACATTCACGTAAATCATTTAGCATTGCCTCAGATAATTTTCTTCAGTCACTCAAGCACAGTTTTTTCATTCTTCTATCACAGCATGGTATTGTGGATCTTTTCCTACCTTTACCAGTTTGGTTTTTAATTGACAGAGTCTGTTAATACTTATTTCACAGTTTCGAAATTCCTCCTTTGGTTATGTTGCAATCTACTTTTCTTATAAATTTGTTGTAAGTTATACCTTCTTCACTTAAAGTCATTATTTTGTATCTCTTTCTAGGTGACCAGTCAACTCTTTTTACTTTGCTTGTCATACTAAATAATTTACACAGCTTACTTCAGGAAATGAAAGTTAAAAAAATGCTTAAAAAAACAGCGACCAACTTATTGATAAATAACTAAATAAGATGTTTTATTATCAATTCTGGTAGCAACAAATGTGAGCTTACTCATGCTAACACCTTATTGGATCCATTTTATGGCATCGCAACACCTGATTGGCTCTCAGAACAATCACTCCTATTCTGCAGTTTTGAGTTGAAGAAATCTCTTCTTTTTACAGATAAAGTCTCCCTATCTTTATTTAGCTATAACTTTGTATTTAATAAAGATAATTCATCGCGGTGAACAGCATTCTATTGTATATAAAATTATCTTTCCAGTGATATATACTTTTATAGCATTTTCTTTAAAAATAATGCAATTGTACGCAATGAAACCCTAAAAACACACATTTGACAAAAAGTTTCCACAATTTTGGCCACTAATGTACGTTAAAATAACTATACCATGTCAACCAAATCATTATGTTTTGAAGTCATCATCTTCTTTGTACACTATAACAACGGTTTCTCTGGTTTAGGAAATTACTGTATATACATTTTATGCTGGGTTCAATCATTATAAGACTTACAATAAAAGATGAAACTGGTGCTTTACTTAAGTTTTATATATAAATAATAGTGAGATTAAAAATAAAATGAGGTGGCAGCACCCTCTGTAAAGCATACAGTATATCCTTGTTCATGTAAGCTTTATTATTCAGTATTTATAAAGTATAAAAAGTGCTTATATTGTGCTATATGACCTTGTACCACATGTAATAAGTATTCAGGCCTCTCCGTATTAACAAAGTCTAGAGAGCCCTAGTTTTATTCCCAGTGTGTGGATCCCTGAGGATATTTAAAGCAATGAAATGCGTAAGCTTATGTTTGGACAATATGATGACCTTCATAAAGGACACAGCAGTTCTCCAGACTGTAAAACCTTTCATAATTTACTAACACCTTGGATAAGTTATTGGTACTAATTGCTGTCACATAGCACTGTTAGCTCCAAGGACTCTGAGATACAGTAGGCTATTATTTTAAATATTTAAAATATCAAGACATGTGAGCACACCATAAGGAGAAATACTAAGGATATCTGGACTCTGGTAATGTAGATAAGACAGGATACTAATTACCACTGGTAATACTTAATTTAGCACAATTTAAGCACTTTTTTTATTTTACTAATAATCCGATATTAGGCGTTTGCACCTTTTCTATTTCTTCTAATACACTTAGACAAAGTACATGTCAAATTAACTAAACTTTTTTCCAACACATGGGTCCCAGTAGAAATAAATGATTTTTTGTTGGTTTACAATACTAGAATAAAGTTTTATTTTTACGATACTGAGATAATGCTTTATTTTTGGAAAAATAAATCATACCTAGTAGCAGATTGCAAGTATAAACAGTGCTGTATATATGTGGGCCCCATAGCAACATTTTGAAGAGGGCCCAAAGTTTTCAGGTAGGGTGCTTTTAATTCCTCCCCTTATTTACATTGATGGCTGAAAGCACTGCTTTAGTGCATTACTTCACGGAAACATTGGGGCAGATGTATTAACCTGGAGAATGCATAAGGAAGTGATAAACCAGTGATATGTGCAAGGTTAATACATCTGCACCATTGTTTTTAATGTTTGAATACAATTTTGTTATCATGCAACTATAACGTTATAAAGCATTATGACCAGATATTAGTCTAGCTTTCAAGGGTAGTATGTAACACTGTTATGGTAATAATAACTAGCAATTCCAAAGTTACAAAACCCCACCTAAAGATACACAATGTCAATGCACTTTTTGCATGTTCATGCTGACAACTGACCAATCAGATGTTGTTCTTTTTTGACCAATTACACACCTGTAAGCAACTTACGCCTCCACAATGAAGCCATTTTTCAAGCTTGACAAGTAAATCGTACTCAAGTCTGGCAGAACAGGACACGTCTCACAGGAATATTGCAAAGAAAATGAACTGTTACTGATCTACAGTGTCAAGAATTATCAAAATAGCATAAAGAAACACTTCTACGGATGAGGGGCACCCAACGAAGACAACGGAACATCAAGACTGAGTTTTTTTAGCACATCAGTCACCTCAGGTCCCATGAACTTCTAACACTTCTGTCACAATGGTCAGCAAAAGGAAATGTTGCTGTCTGCATGATTACTGTCCGTAGATGTTTGCAAGCAAGAAAATAGCCACAAAATTCTAAAGTATGTGCCAACATACGTGGACTTAAGAACATAAGACATGGATCATCCAACAGTGGTGAAACGCTATTTTCTCTAATGAAATTATTTTTTGTTTATTTGGAAACCAAGCAAGCTCCTGTGAAGATTATAGTTTAGGACTGCATGTCAGCAACTAGTATTGGTCATTTTAAGAATAATAATTGGCCAAACACATTGCGAAGTTCTCAGGATACTTCCTTCAGCTACTACATATAAAGAGATGTTTGTATAAAGTTGTTTTTTTTTCAAGATGAAAACGCAAATCTTACAAAGATTGGAGAGAAATGATTTGAGACAAATTGTTTCAGCAAATTCAATGGGCAGGCTAATCACAGACCTCTATGCGATTTAGAATTTGTAAAATAAAATGATCTACTGTACAAGCTTCCTGAAACCAAGCCAGCAACCAAAAGAAAGCTGATTGAAGCTCTTGTAGCTTCCTGGATTCTCACTTTGGATCTACTGGAAAACCTTGTGCACTCTATACCACAAATTATAAAGACTAAAGGGTGCATGATTAAATATTAACAACCTTTAAAATGTATTTTCACATTTATTTTATTTAAATAAATATTCTTTGTTTTTACAAAAATGTAATGATTCTGCTACTATATTGATACTATATTTTCTTCTTACATGAAAAGTTTCTTCCATATTTATACCATATTTGTACAGAGTACATATAAGTATCTCACAGATAGATCATTTACAAATATGTGTTACCACATGCCAATATATGACTTTCAAGAAGCCATAAAAGTTGCCACCACTCTATATTACCCAACCAGCCATTCTCACAATACCCAACTCAAACATGGAGCCTGGGGGGAGGGTTTAGCTAGAAACTATGGGTCATGCAGCGAGTATAGTAGGGATGGTGGTAGTGAGATAAAAGGGGGTGGAGAAGGGGGGAGGGAAAGTGCAGCCGGTAAGGGTATTTACATGGGTTCTAATAAGGGTGTTAAGAAAGGTATTGCTAAAGCATTAAATAATAACAATTATGTGTCATCATTACTGTTATGATACCAGTACGTCTGACCAGAGGAGATCTTATGACGGAGGTCAGAGTACTGGAATGGAATGCTGGATACGGGAGCAGGAAAGCCTAGTAACCCCTGGCGCCCTAACTCCGTTGTCTCGCCCGTGTTATCAGAAATCCCCTGCGAGACTATGGTTGCTTGAGCCCATGGCAGCCGCGTTTGAAGGGCGGATTATGTCTGCCCAACTCCGATGCCCCCTCAGGTCTTAATGGGAGACAAAGGGAAATCCGAGACAGGGTGATAACAAGGGGCCCTCTGACTAAGCAACCAGGCCAGGGGCTACAAGCTAACTAACTTAAACCAGAAGTATGTGCGGACAATCCGCCAGGGAAAAGGACAACCAAAAATCCACGAATCCGTTACTCCTATCCAGCACCGCTGGATACCAGAGTGGATTTGTGGGAGCGGAATCCTCCGCAAAAGCTCCGAAACACAATAAAACCAAATAATAAATAGTAAGCGGTCAAGCCGCAACACACGGCTACGCCGCGACTCACGAACACCACAGGATGTTAAAGGTGCTCGGTCAGGACTCCAGGAAAAGATGACAACTTCCGAGTATTGGACCACTGAGGACAGGAACGACCGGATAGACAGGACTGGAAAACTCTCTGCAACAGACACAGCAAACAGGAAGCTATTACCGGCGTCTGTGAGAAGTCCAGAGAGTGCTTTTAACTGGGAGCTCTCCAATCAGGAGCCAGACAGGGTAATTAACAATCATGCCGTGCAGCTGCATGCTGCACGGCCAGGATACCAATGAGGTGATTAATCTAGACCCAGCAACGGGGAACGCGGTCCGACAGTGGCGTCCCCGTTGCTAGGGTCTGAGCGGCTCCGTGCGCCCGGCGTCTAGCGTTGCTAGGGAGCCGGCGGCTGTCCGCATGCGGCGTCCCTAGTTGCTAGGCGCCGGGCCGCACTGACGGGTGGACCCTCGGCGCCTAACAGTACCCCCCCCTTGAGGAGGGGTCAAGGAACCCCTAAGGCCAGGTTTCTGAGGAAATTCTCGAAAAAATGCCTTTTTGAGCCTCGGGGCATGGAGATCCTCATCCAGGACCCAAGACCTTTCTTCTGGACCATAACCTCTCCAATGTACCAAAAAATAAAGCCGACCCCGGGACAACTTGGAATCGAGAACCTTCTCCACCAAGAACTCCTGCTGACCCTGTACATCTATTGGTGATTTCCCCTGAGAGATCTTCCGAGGAAATCTACTGGAAGAAACGTATGGTTTCAACAAGGAGCAATGGAAGGTATTTCCGATCCGGAGAGTTCTTGGTAAACGTAACCGGAAAGCAACTGGATTGATTTTTTTTATAATATGAAATGGTCCAATAAATTTAGGGCCCAATCTGGCTGAGGTTTGTCGAAGTCTAATATTGCGAGTCGACAACCACACCCTATCTCCAACTTTAAAAGTGCACGGCCGCCGGAGCCTGTCAGAAATTTTTTTCTCCCGAAATGCCGCTTTTCTGAGAGCAAGGTGCACTTTTCTCCAAATGAGTCTGAGATGAGCGGTCAAGGTCAGTGAGGAGACAGAGGAATGTTGAAAAAAGGAATTAGCTCTGGGGTGAAAACCAAAAACTGTAAAAAATGGAGACACATTGGTGGAGGAATGACAGGCATTGTTGTAAGCAAACTCCGCCAACGGAAGAAACTCGGACCAGTCATTTTGGAGTTTGGCCGAGTACAAACGCAAATATTGTTTTAATGATTGATTAACTCGCTCAGTCTGCCCGTTGGATTGGGGATGGTAGCCAGACGTTAAAGACAATTTCATCTTTAAAGAGGCACAAAAAGACTTCCAAAATTGTGCAATGAATTGTGGACCCCGATCAGAAACAATATCAGTGGGTAACCCATGGAGTCTGAAAACATGGCGGAGGAACAAAACTGCCAATCCCTGGGCAGATGGCAATCGGGGAAGAGCAATAAAATGGGCCATCTTGCTAAAACGGTCAACTACCACCCATATGACTCGGCATCCGGCTGACAGAGGGAGGTCCACCACAAAATCCAAGGAAATATGAGACCATGGCCTGAGAGGAACATTCAAGGGCATAAGTTGACCGATAGGCAAGGAACGGGGAACTTTATGCTGTGCACAGACCTGACACGAAAAAACAAACTCCTTAATGTCTTTGGAAAGACCAGGCCACCATACTGAGCGGGAGACTAATTCCAAAGTCTTAGCGAACCCCGGATGCCCGGCAACTTTGCTATCATGAAACTCCGTCAAAACAGTTGCTCTCAAAAACTCAGGGACATAAAGATGACCAGCAGGAGTATTTCCAGGAGCTTGATGTTGAAGCTGCTTTAACTGGGTAAATAAATCTTGTGTGAGGCCTGCCCGAATGACTGAAGACGGAAGTATGGGAGTAACAGGACTGTTATCATGAACTGGAAGAAAACTGCGTGACAGGGCATCCGCCTTGGTATTCTTGGAACCTGGCCTGAAGGTGATAATAAACTTGAAACGAGTAAAAAATAAAGCCCAACGAGCTTGCCGGGCATTCAGCCGTTTAGCTGATTCAATGTACTGAAGATTTTTGTGATCAGTCAAAACTGAAATGGTATGTGTTGCTCCCTCAAGCCAATGCCTCCACTCCTCGAAAGCCCATTTAATAGCCAGTAATTCCCGGTTACCAACATCGTAGTTGGATTCAGCAGATGAGAATTTCCTGGACATAAAGGCACAAGGATGTAATTCTAGAGAATCCGGATCCTTCTGAGATAGGATAGCCCCTACTCCAACCTCCGAGGCATCAACCTCAACAATGAAAGGCAATTCTGGGTTGGGATGTCTGAGGACTGGGGCTGAGACAAAGGCTTGTTTCAAGGCCTGAAAAGATAACTCAGCTTCACGTGACCAGTTGGTTGGATCCGCTCCCTTCTTAGTCAGTGCCACAATGGGAGCAACTAGGTCGGAGAAAGAGTGAATAAATCTTCTATAATAATTCGCAAACCCTAAAAAGCGCTGAATTGCTTTTAAGTTGGTGGGTTGCGCCCAACTAAGGATGGCTTGGAGCTTCTTCGGTTCCATACAGAATCCCCGAGGGGAAATAATGTACCCTAAAAAGGATACCTCCGTGACATGAAATTCACACTTCTCCAGCTTGGCATATAGGTGATTTTCACGTAATTTTTTTAGAACCTGACGCACCTGGGTAACGTGTTGTTCAATAGAGTCAGAATATATCAAGATATCGTCTAAATAGACTACTACGAATCTTCCAAGAAAATCACGGAGCACATCGTTAATGAGATCCTGGAAAACTGCCGGAGCATTAGACAGGCCGAATGGCATAACCAGATACTCATAGTGACCCGACTGAGTACTGAATGCCGTTTTCCACTCATCCCCTGACTTGATTCGGATGAGGTTATATGCTCCTCTCAGGTCAATCTTAGAAAAAATCACAGCCGAACGTAGCTGATCAAAGAGGACAGAAATCAGCGGCAAAGGGTAAGTATTTTTTACTGAGATTTTATTCAAGGCTCTAAAGTCAATGCAAGGTCTGAGTGATCCATCCTTCTTCTCCACAAAGAAGAAGCCTGCACTTAAAGGGGATTTAGATGGCCTGATAAATCCTTTCCCTAGGCTTTCTTTAACATATTCATTCATGGCCACAGTTTCTGGTCCGGACAATGCATATAACCTTCCCTTAGGCAAAGTGGCACCAGGAATTAGCTCAATAGCACAATCATAAGGCCGATGGGGAGGCAGAATGTCCGCATTGCCCTTGGAAAATACATCAACAAAATCCTGGTATTCCACAGGAATGGGTGCGGGAATGACAGCAGCTATTCTGATGGGAAGCGCAATACATTCCTTATTACAGATGGTACCCCATTGTGAGATCTCCCCCGACTGCCAATCAATGATGGGATTATGAAAGGCCAGCCAAGGGTGACCCAGAACCACTGGAACTGCTGGGCAATGGGTAAGGAAAAATTCAATTTTTTCGGAATGAAGAGCTCCTACCAAAAATAGTACAGGAGGTGTACAGAGAGAAATAACCCCATTGGACAAGGGACTCCCATCTAAACCATGCATGGTGATACACCTACCCAAGGCTAACTGAGGAATACCTAAGGCCTTGGCCCACGTTAAGTCCATAAAGTTCCCTGCAGCTCCACTGTCAACAAAAGCCGACACCGAGGAACGGAGGCTGCCAAAGGAAACTTTAGCTGGGACTAACAGTGAATTATTTGAGGAGATAAGCTGCAGACCAAAGTGAACCCCCTCACAATTCACTTGGTCGAGGCGTTTCCCGACTTGTTCGGACAATTACGGGCAAAATGTCCCTTACTCCCACAGTACAAACAAAGACCAGAATTTTGCCTTCTGGTTCTTTCTTCAGGAGACAGCTTGGAGAGACCTATCTGCATGGGCTCCTCTATGTCCACAGGAATAGAAAAAACACCAGGAGTAGACCCGACAGATGCTCCTTTTTCAGCCCTCCGCTCTCTGAGACGACGATCAATCTTAATAGAAAGCTCCATGAGTTTATCAAGAGTCTCAGGAGCGGGATACTGAAGGAGACTGTCTTTTATAGACTCAGATAAGCCGAGGCGAAACTGACTGCGCAGGGCTGGGTCATTCCATCCACAGTCGTTCGACCAACGGCGAAACTCCGTACAATAAATCTCTGCGGGATTCTTACCCTGTCTGAGAGCACGCAAATGACTCTCGGCGGATGCCTCTCTATCAGGGTCATCATACAATAGCCCTAAAGACCCCAGAAAGGCGTCTACAGACAACAATGCCGGATCGTCTGTTCTTAAACCAAAAGCCCAGGTCTGGGGATCCCCCTGAAGTAAAGAAATAATAATTCCGACCCGCTGAGATTCCGTACCTGAGGAGACTGGTCTTAAACGAAAATAAAGTTTACAAGACTCTTTAAAATTAAAAAACTGCTTTCTATCCCCAGAAAAACGGTCAGGCAAATGCATTTTTGGTTCAGGAACGACCCTCGGGGAAGTCCGTAACAGATCTTCCTGTGACCTCACCCGAAGGGATAGATCCTGAACCATCTGAGTAAGTTCTTGAATCTGACTAACTAGAAGCTGGCCAGGATTTGGCCCTACACCAGTGGGATTCATGAGGCCGACAAATCTTCCAAACCGAAATAAGGGAAAAAAATCAAACCCTGTTTAATTTTAAATTTTAGTCTGGCCGGTAATAATGTTATGATACCAGTACGTCTGACCAGAGGAGATCTTATGACGGAGGTCAGAGTACTGGAATGGAATGCTGGATACGGGAGCAGGAAAGCCTAGTAACCCCTGGCGCCCTAACTCCGTTGTCTCGCCCGTGTTATCAGAAATCCCCTGCGAGACTATGGTTGCTTGAGCCCATGGCAGCCGCGTTTGAAGGGCGGATTATGTCTGCCCAACTCCGATTCCCCCTCAGGTCTTAATGGGAGACAAAGGGAAATCCGAGACAGGGTGATAACAAGGGGCCCTCTGACTAAGCAACCAGGCCAGGGGCTACAAGCTAACTAACTTAAACCAGAAGTATGTGCGGACAAACCGCCAGGGAAAAGGACAACCAAAAATCCACGAATCCGTTACTCCTATCCAGCACCGCTGGATACCAGAGTGGATTTGTGGGAGCGGAATCCTCCGCAAAAGCTCCGAAACACAATAAAACCAAATAATAAATAGTAAGCGGTCAAGCCGCAACACACGGCTACGCCGCGACTCACGAACACCACAGGATGTTAAAGGTGCTCGGTCAGGACTCCAGGAAAAGATGACAACTTCCGAGTATTGGACCACTGAGGACAGGAACGACCGGATAGACAGGACTGGAAAACTCTCTGCAACAGACACAGCAAACAGGAAGCTATTACCGGCGTCTGTGAGAAGTCCAGAGAGTGCTTTTAACTGGGAGCTCTCCAATCAGGAGCCAGACAGGGTAATTAACAATCATGCCGTGCAGCTGCATGCTGCACGGCCAGGATACCAATGAGGTGATTAATCTAGACCCAGCAACGGGGAACGCGGTCCGACAGTGGCGTGCCCGTTGCTAGGGTCTGAGCGGCTCCGTGCGCCCGGCGTCTAGCGTTGCTAGGGAGCCGGCGGCTGTCCGCATGCGGCGTCCCTAGTTGCTAGGCGCCGGGCCGCACTGACGGGCGGACCCTCGGCGCCTAACAATTACAGCCTATAGAAAATGTTGTATGGGACTTAAGGGAAAATACTTATGTCAGGGCGGTGAATTTAGACGGGAACATTGGGTTGACCAAAGAGAAAAGTAAGGTGGGCAATACTAAGTACGGTGGGGTTGGAGAGGAAGCGAGAAGGACAGTCTGTATCAGTAACTCTACGGATGCACTAGTTAACCAGGATGGGAAATCTTTAGGAAAACAAACAAATAAAGGAACCGATAAACTAAAATGTATGCTTGCAAACGCAAGAAGTCTAGCAGGTAAAATGGGGGAATTGAAATTGTTAGCATCAAATTTCTGAGTATGACATTATAGGTATTACGGAAACATGGTGGGACGACTCTCATGACTGGGTTGCTAACTTGGAGGGGTATTATCTTTTCAGGAGGGACAGGGCTAACAAAAGAGGAGGAGGTGTATGTCTTTATGTTAAACCGTCACTTAAACCATACCTGAAGAAGGTTATCTATGAGGAGACTGGCGATAATGTGGAGTCACTATGGGTTGAAATCTCAAGTGGGGGAATTGATACAAAAAACTAGTTATAGGCACGTGCTACAAACAGCTGGATATTAGCATACATGAGGAAGAACAACGATTGCAGCAAATCAAAACGGCTGCGGGATTGGGGGACATCCTTGTGATTGGGGATTTTAATTACCCAGATATAAACTGGAGTAACAATTCATGTGCTATAGCGAGGGGCAGCAGGTTCTTAAATATGTTTAGGGATCACTACTTGTCTCAATTAGTCGAGGACCCAAGTAGGGGTAAAACTACCATGGATCTAGTAATTACTAATAATGTGGACATTATATCAAACACTAAAGTTGGGGAGACTTTGGGTAACAGTGATCACTATATGATCACATTCGACATCAGTTTCAAAAAACATAGCTACAGGGGTTCCACCAAAACTTTTAACTTTAGGAAGGCCAATTTCAGTATGCTTAGATGTGCACTTCACGACATAGAGTGGGAGGTTCTGTTTAATAACAAGAACACTTCGGAAATGTGGGATGTTTTAAAAGGGTTGCTGGCTAGCAATATCCATAACTTTATTCCCATGGGCAGTAAACACAGGAGTATTAAACTCAAACCGGTGTGGCTTAACAAGCAGGTTAAGGCAGAAATGGATTAAAAAAAACGGGCTTTCAAAGCATTTAAATCTAATGGAAAGGAGGAGTATTTCAAGTATTACAAGGAGTGAAATAAGAAATGCAAAAAAGCAACAAGAGCAGCTAAAATGGAAAAGGAAAAGCAAATCGCTATAGAGAGTAAAACCAATCCTAAAAAGTTTTTTAAATACATAAACGGTAAAAGGTTAAAAAAGGAGAATATAGGTCCATTAAAAGATGAATTAGGGGAATTGATAAATGATGACGAAATAAAAGCGGAAATACTGAACAAATTCTTTTCATCAGTATTCACCAGTGAAGAACTGATGGTGGGAGTAGAGCATAACAATTGTGACAGTAATGATTCATGGTTAGATACTTGTTTAAGCGAAGAAGTAGTCCGGGAGAGACTAAGCAAAATTAAGATTAATAAATCACCTGGTCCTGATGGACTTCACCCGCGGGTTCTTATGGAGCTTAGTTCACAACTAGCACGACCCCTATACTTGATTTTCAATAGTTCAATTAGATCAGGCATGGTACCAAAGGATTGGCGTATAGCTGAGGTAGTTCCATTATTTAAAAAGGATCCAAAAATCTTCCGGGAAACTACAGACCAGTTAGTTTAACATCTATAGTGGGGAAAATATTGGAAGGAATTCTAAGGGACGGCATACAGGAGTATCTACAGTCCGCTAGGATTATTAGCAAGAACCAGCATGGGTTTGTGAGGGACAGGTCATGTCAGACTAACTTAATTAGCTTCTACGAGGAAGTGAGCAATAATCTTGAAAAGCAGTGGATGTGGTCTTCCTAGATTTTGCAAAAGCCTTCGATACAGTTCCTCACAGGAGACTGATGATCAAATTAAAGGAGCTTGGCCTAGGAAAAACTATTTGCACATGGATAAGCAGCTGGTTGGATAGCAGGGTACAGCGAGTAGTGGTCAACGGGAAGTCCTCAACCTGGTCCCCAGTAGTCAGCGGAATACCACAAGGGTCCGTACTCGGACCACTACTGTTCAACATATTTATCAATGACCTAGAAATAGCCCTGGAAAGCACAGTGTCAATCTTTACAGATGATACTAAACTGTGTAAGGTAATTAATTCAGAATTGGATGTGGAGTCCTTGCAGAATGATCTATCTAAACTTGAACTCTGGGCGTCTAAATGGAAAATGAGGTTCAATACAGACAAATGCAAGGTTATGCATTTTGGGACTAAAAACAAACTTGCATCCTACATATTAAATGGGGAACGCCTAGGGGAAACAGAGTTGGAAAAAGATTTGGGGGTATTCATTGATAATAGGCTTAATAACCATACACAATGTCAAAATGCAGTAAAGAAGGCAAGTAAGGTGCTAGCGTGCATAAAAAGGGGAATTGAGACAAGGGACTCGGATGTAATCATGCCACTGTATAAGGCATTGGTACGTCCGCACCTGGAATATTGTGTTCAGTTTTGGGTACCATTGTATAAAAAAGACATCAGTGAACTCGAAAGTGTTCAAAGGCGAGCTACTAAATTGATTAAAGGCCTAGAAGGACTGGACTATAAGGAAAGACTTACTAGGCTGAATATGTATACACTAGAAAAGAAGCGCCTAAGAGGAGATATTATTAATATCTTTAAATATGTAAAGGGACATCACAAAGAGTTATCAGAGGAATAGTTTATTAAAAGAACACAGTTTAGGACGCGTGGGCACTCGCTGCGACTGGAGGAGAGAAAGTTCCGAACGCAACGGAGGAAAGGGTTCTTCACTGTTAGGGCAATCAGGATGTGGAATTCCCTGCCAGGGAAGGTGGTAATGGCGGACTCTGTAATTGGATTTAAAAAAGGAATGGATCAATTTCTGAATGAAAATTATATCCAAGGTTATAATACTTATAATATCAACGTGGTTAATCCGGGGGTAACATGAGTTATAGTAGCTAACTAGTCATAAAACATTATTCAGCGGGTATGTAGAATCATCACAACTTAAAACAGGTTGAACACGATGGGCAATTTGCCTCTATTCAACCTCAAATACTATGTTACTATAATCCATATTGTAGACTTAAAATGAATGGGTGGAGATCTGTAAAATAGACATGTCGGTGGCCACAAAGCAAACAGCTGGTTAAGCAACCAATGGAGCAGGGTCAAGAGCAATGTATATGACATGTAGTGTACAGCTGAGAGCTTAATAGGGCACCTCAGCTGTTGGGCCCCCGTAGTAGCTGCTACCAGGGTAGGTATAGCCATACATTTATGGTTAGAAACACTTAACTCAGAGGAGCTCTGCAACCAGTACAAGTAATAGGCTACAGCAAATTTATTTGATAAACTGAGGCAATATTTTATCATACTTGTAAGAGCCTTTACAGACTAATCAGGTATATTGCAGATGGCTTGTCAAATGTTTTGTTTCCTACTATGGCACTATTTTTAGGACTGTTGTGGGAAGCTTACTAGCAATGCTCAAAAGCTCTAAACTGCACTAAAATCTCAGCAATAGTTTTTACACTGTATGTTTTGTACTACTTATTTAAAGCTAATGTCTTATTTGTTTCTTTGCTGTTAGACAGATTTAAGCAGCATTAATAAACAAGAATCATTGATCAATGGCATTTTTTTACTACGTCAAAAATGAGCTCTCAATATAATTACTAATGTCAGCAGCTGAATCATGATGTTTACATTTCCTCTCATATTGTCCAAGGAAGGACAACCTGTAAACTAGCAGCACTGTTATGGGTGCCAAAGGCTCACTAATGCACATGGAGAGCAAAGACTAGTATGACTGGCCTGATCCCAGAGCTACAGTAGCACAAATTGCAGATAAAGTTAATGCTGGCTATGATAGAAAGGTAGACAAACAATGGTTGTTGCTCAGTCATTCCTGGAGATAATTATGTATAAGGTGCTGGAAAGGGGGAGGGGTCACAGACAAACAACAGACAGAGAGGGGCAGGGGTGCAAATCCCCACCCCTAAATTTCCCTTCAGCACGCTAAAAATTACCTGTAACCATACCTATGGTTACAGGTAATTTTTAGCGTGCTGAAGGTAAATTTAGGGGGGGGGGATTTTCACCCCTGCCCCTCTCTGTCTGTTGTTTATGATAGAAAGGTATCAGAACATAGTGCATTGTAGCTTGCTGCATATGGGTCTGTGTAGCCACAGACCAGCCAGTGTTCCCACGTTGACTCCTGTCCACCACTGAAAGTGCCGACGATGTGAATGTAAGTGTCAGAACTGGACAGTGGAGCAGTGGAACGAGGTGGCCTGGTCTGATGAATCACATTTTCATTTACATACTGTGGAAGGCAGGTTGTGTGGGCATCATTTACCTGGGGAAGAGATGGCACCAGTATGCACTATGGCAAGAGGGAAAGCTGGCATATGTAGTGTGATGCTGTGGGTATTGTTCTGTTGGAATCCTTGAGTCCTGGCAATAATGTGGATGTTAGTGTGACACATTCCAACTACATAAAAACATTGTAGCAATGGCAATGATATTTCCTCATGGCAGTGGCCTCTTTCAGTAGGAAAATACTCTCTGCCACTCAGCAAACATTACTCAGGAATGGTCTGAGAAACATGGAAAGGCACTGACTTGGCATCCAAATTCCTCAGATCACAGTATAATCAAGCATCTGTGGGATATGCTGTAAAAACAAGCCTGAGCCACGGAGGCCCCACCTCGCAACTTACAGGACTTAAAGGACGAATGTCTTGGTGGAAGACACCACATGACACCTTTAGAGGTCTCGTAGAGTCCATGCCTTGTTGGGTCTGTGCTGTTTTGGCTGCACGAGAGGGACCTAAACAATATTAGGCTGGTGGTGGTGGATTTAATGTTCTGGCTGATGTGTGTGTGTGTGTGTGTGTGTGTGTGTGTGTGTGCGTGTATATATATATATAAATATATATATATATATACACACACACACACACACACACACACACACACACACACACACACACACACACACACACAGTGGTGCTTGAAATTTTGTGAACCCTTCAGAATTTTCTATATTTCTGCTGAAATTTGGCGTAAAACTACATAAGAGAGTCTCATAACTCCTAAAAGTAGATTAAGAGAACCAAATCAAAAATATAAGACAAAGAAAATTAGACGTGCTCATTTTTTTGGTGGGTGTCAAAAGTATGTGACCCTTTAGGCAAGGGAGATATTTTAATGGTGAAATTAGAGTCAGGTAATTTCAATCTATGGGATGACAATCAGGTGTGAGTGGACATCCTGTCTTTTAAAAGAACAGGGATCTATGAAAGTCTGATGGTCACAACACGTTTGTGAAAGTGTATCATGCCATGAACAAATGAGATTTCTGAGGACCTCAGAAAATTTATTGTTGATGCTTATCAGACTGGAAAAGTTTACAAAACCAAGAGTTTGGACTCCACCAATCAACAGTCAGACAGATTCTGCTTCTGCGTCTTATTCATATAGCAATGCGAATAAGATGCATTTTTCGGGGGAAAATGCACAAAAAGACGCCCAACGTTATTAACCGCTTTCATGACTAGGCGTGACTAGAAGGGCTGTTTAACGTGACTGCAGCAAGGATGTAGGGGGACACATCTACAATAACACTATAACAATAATAGTAATACATTAACACTTTTAAACAGGGCATGTACTTGTAGTGCTCATGAGAAATTCCATTTTTACTTTCTGTGCTTCTCTCATTTAAGCATGAATGCACACCTGTAGGCTTATTCACGCCAGGCATCTCGCGGTGCATGGCGTACTGAGGATAAATGTACTATATGAGGACACATCTGTATTTTTACTATTTATTTTATTAGCAGTTATTTATATAGTGCACACATATTCCAAAGCGCTTTATAGAGAATATTTGGCCATTCCCCAGTGGATCTTACAATCTATGTTCCCTACTACAGTACATGTACACACACATATTAGCACATATTGCTTGGAAAGGGATAGTTGGCACATGTAAATTGTAATTTGATGTTTGCCTTTGACATTGGTATAGTTGGCTCCACATGTTGTGACACAGTTTGCCTAAGCCAAGTGGTTGTTGAATGCTTGCCGCTCTTTCTTCTGCCACCATACTTCTGTTGTAATAAATAAAGCTGACCTTTATTTTTGATTGGCAGATTTGGACTCATGTTGTTATTTTTAGCTATGCTTAGAGTGTTAGAAATTATTATTGATCTTCTGTCACCTGACGATAAAGAGTTTAAAGGTTGGCTACATTTGAAATGTGAGTTTTGTGCATGTATTTTAGTTTTCATCTACTAAATGCAAGTGCCATGCACATAAGTTACATCTGTATTAAAGGTCGCAATGCACTAAGTGTAATATACCTTTAATAAATTAGTTGAAGCAGGGACATAACTAGGGTGGTGCACAAGGTGCTTTGCACACAGCGCATCTGTCCTGTGGGCGAATTGTCTGCATCCACTCTGATTGGCTGGCTTTCAATGTGGTGAGAACTGCAGCAGTGTCCACTGTAGTCAATACAGCAGGCAGCAATGGGGAGGCAGAGTGTATCTCCCGTGTCTATGTTTACGTTCCTCTCTCCTGCTGTGTCAGCGCTGAAGATATTATAGCAGGCAGCACTGGGGAGTCAGAGTAAATCTTCCGTGTCCCTCCTGCTGTGTCAGCACTGCATATATTCTAGCAGGCAGTTCTGGTCAGGGAACGTGTATTCCCTTTGTGCCCAATTGTTGTGGAAGTGCTGCAGGGCTGGGTATGAGTCGTGTGCTCTACCCCGCCGTCTGGCCTGTTAAAGTGTGTGAAGTTGTACAGTTCTGATGCACTAAATGAGGATCCACGTGCTGGAAGGGAAATTTTCACACCAAAAAACCATCAAAAACTTATATATCGAACATTTGGTGTTGACCTTGACATTGCTGACCTCCTGACTGTTGACCCTTTAACCACTTAACTGGTATGGTCAGATCACATGTGAACGCGCCGCCCCACTGTGTCCCCCAGTGTTTGTTGAGGATATCCGTTCTGCAGATGTGCATAATATAATATATAAATATTTTAAGAAATGCCTTTTAAACTGTATTAAATAAACCTGTTAATAAAAAATGTGCATGTGCAGTGCGAAAAGACAAAAGATTCTGGGTGAATGCAAAACCCTGTATAAGTCTCAAAGTGTATTATTCTTATCTAATGAATGTGGGAGGCTATTTATGTTTACATACAGATGGAGCCATGCTAATTCTGGCTCCGTATGTGACTAGGTGCGCCACGCCGGGAACGAATGAGACGCAAGTGCGTCGTAGATGTGCACGTGCCCCATTCACTTTGAATGGGACCGTCTGTGTACGCTCGGAGGCAGGCTGAGGCGCAGGCACGCCTAGGAACGCTGCTCGCCCCCACCTACGATGCAGCCACGCTCAATGAAAGTGGCTCCATCTGTATAAATAATAGCACAAATGGTACATGGTAAACATGGCACAATTTCTTAGACTTTAATGGCGTGACTGAGCATCTGCTGCATATCGCATGAATTATGCTCTCTGCCCTTCAGTTTCACTGTCATTTTGTCATTTAAATAGAATGTAAACAGGAGAATTATGGCATGCGATGCACCACCATGTTTTTCCTGTCACCTGATCATATTTAACAAAGAAAAATGCTCCATCTGTGTTTATTTAATCTCCTTTAAGATATTATCACAAAACGTACAGTTTTCAGTGAGGATACATTATATTGCTTTATCTACATTTGTTATAACTTAGGACTGTTTTTAAATTGATAACCTTAAAGACATTTGATATATTAGAATCTTATTTTGAACATGATAGCAGTGATTTGATGGGCATAAATAATCTGGTTAAATAAAGTCTTGAAGCCTGACTCTTATCTTCCAGCACAGACATCCATTTAAAGAAATTACATGTCATTTGAAAATAAAATGATATCATTGGAAAAAGGCAAAAAACTCTTTGTATAAAGAATTCTGCAAAAATAACATTAAATAAGAATGTAATAACTAAGTGTAATTCATAATGATGAAAATTTAATTTTTTATACTAAAATTCTGCAATGGTGTTAGATGACAAAAACAAAGTGCTACATTAAATACATGTGTTAAAATGTCATTATCTTTTTTTCAATAGTTTATTATATAAAAGTAAGAATACAGAAAATGATTCCAAATAACATCCAAGTACAATCATTGAAATGACCAAGGTCCTGCTAACAGTAGAACAATGATGAGTGCTAAAAAATGTATTCAACAAGGATAACACATACTGTATAAACGTATGAACAATAGGAGAGGCACAAAAGAGCAGGGGAAGAGACAGAAGAGGTAAACACGAAAGAAGAAGGGAGAAAGAGAGAGCCAAGATTTGGCGAGGAGTTAGACACTAAGGGGGTAATTCCAAGTTGATAGCAGCAGGGAATTTTTTAGCAGTTGGGCAAAACCATGTGCAATGCAGGGGAGGCAGATATAACATTTGCAGAGAGAGTTAGATTTCGGTGGGTTATTTTGTTTCTGTGCAGGGTAAATACTGGCTGCTTTATTTCTACACTACAATTTAGATTGCAGATTGAACACACCACACCCAAATCTAACTCTCTCTGCACATGTTATATCTGCCTCCCCTTCAGTGCACATGGTTTTGCCCAACTGCTAACAAAGTTCCTGCTGCGATCAACTCAGAATTACCCCCTAAGGACGAAATTCAATTACACCCTATAAATTACCGATAGTGATAACGGGAGGTAGCCTCAGGCTTTAATGCCCGAGGCTATTCAACTGGACTGCTGATTTCACCTGATAACCTTGTTAACGCCCAATAAAGTACAGTGTTAATGGGCGTTAACAATGGTTTAAAGTCCATAAAAAAGTTCATTGATTTGTGCGTTGAGAGGGTCATGGCACCCATTAACCCTGGAGTTATCAGGGATTTTTAACCTTGATCTCTGGAGGGAAACTCTAGAAGCTATAGGTACGACATGATGCATAAGAAAACCACTGATTCCAAAGTGATCAAACATAAAGGGAACAGGTACAGTAGTTTTCTCTATTCTTGCAATAAACAAAATTTTTGTTTTAACCAAATGCATAGGTGGGGAAGAAGACTGCTTCCAAAATTTGGCTAAGGAGCATCTAGCAGCATTGAGATCACGAAGAATAAATTTAGAGGAGGAACTATTGAACCCCGGTACTAGGGGCTCCAACAAAGCCATCCAAGGACTCAAAGGGACCTGGGGGGTAATGTAATAGAATGTGAGAATCAGAAAGTGAGAGATTTTGTTAGAGTTCTCCTGTTGTTTTTTTTAAAGTGGCAATCATTTTGCCATGGAAATGATTGCCACTTAATAAAAAAACAGAAGAACTCTTACAAAATCTCTCACTTTCTGATTCTCACATTCTATTACATTACCCCCCTGGGTTCTCAATATATTCAGTAATGCAGTAAATTATATATTATAGAGATAATACCTTGCCTCATAGGGGATTAGTAACTTAATCTTAAAGGGAGTCAAATGTCTAAATATTAAGACTCTTAGTAAAGAGTGTACTGTAAATAGAAACAGTTCTGTAAATATTCATAAAAAACAGGGTGGGGTATATGATATTTAAGAGAGGAAAGGTGAGAAGAGTGGGACAAGAGGCAGGAATGTCTGGTGCAGAGAGGCCAAATAGCACGGGTAAGTTTTGTGACTGGACTAAGATTGTAAACACTATGGCCAAATTTGACCAATAGAATGTAATAATCTTAAATGATAACTTCACTCAAAACAAATTTAGTTTTGAACAGTTGCGCTCCTACCATACCATGCTTTATACTCTTTTTCTTGCTCAGCCTGTGTGAATTAAGTTTAAAGGTTGTTGTATCCACTCCCCTTGTGAACTTCATATTCAGATGAATAGGGAAGATCACTGACAACTGCTTGAAGGAGATTGAAGTGTGGCTTGGTAGGCCGGTGTATCCAGTAAACAGGGGTGTGGTATGCATGACTGGTGATACTGATGCTGGTTCCCCGACAGCGGAATGCCGGCGGGGGCGAGTGCAAGAAGTTCCTTGTAGGCTCACTGCGCTCGCCATGCAGCATTCTCGGTGGTGATTATATTCTTACTTTATGGGTGTCGTGGACACCCATGAGTGGGAATAGTCGCTGTTCGTGTGCATGCTGACCGTCGGGATTGTGAGGGGGTGTGATGTGGGGGAGTGATTGTGATCGGCGGTTTTCTGACTGCTGGTCACATAACTACATCCCCGTAAATAGAGCAGAGCAGATAAGTAAACTTTAATTTTTTTCTTTTACCTCTTCATAATCAATTTGTGTATTTACAAAAGGAAATAATTCTTCAATAATCAAACCTAATATTTGAGGGGTTTGAGTTGCTGGAATTAAAGATTTTGGGCAATATTATTCTTGGTGACTTGTGATGTCAGACAGTGACAACATGTTATTATATATTTCACCATGGCGTAGATCTGAGAATATACTTTATTCATGGCAGAAAGTGACAATGTAAACATACTTTACAGTTATTCATATACTGGGGCTCAACTGAATACATCATGTCAAATATATGCACTGGTATTCACTAACAGTATGCTGACGACTTTCTGTGTAAAACTTGGATATACAGTAACATAAAATGGGGGATTCTGGTATGAATAGTCGACCATGTTAAGGTCGACAGTCATAAGGTCGACCACTATTGGTCGACATTAACATTGTTGACATGGACAAATAGTCAGCACATGAAAAGGTCAACGTGGATTTTGAACTGTTTTTGGTGTCATTTTTTCCGTAACATGACCAGGAACCCCAATTAGTGTACTGTGTCCCCTTGCCCTCGCCCCGCTCCCGCTGCGCTCGGCACAGGTTACTATTCCCAATCATAGTCCATGTAGATGGTAAAGTATGATTAAGTTAAAAATCCACTTTTATTTTTAAAAAGAGCCATGTTGACCTTTTCATGGGTCAACCTGTCCTGTGTCGACTGTCCATGTTGACTATGTCAACCAATAGCGGTTGACCAAGTGACTGTCGACCTAAGTAGGGTCGACCTGCCAAATGGATACCAAAATGGGGGGGAGGGGAGGGCTGGACTGCATACCCTAATTTTAAACATATGAGGTGCTACCTTGCTGAGACTTGTAGTCCCATAAAAAAAAAAAAGATAATGCAGGTGCATATTCTAAGCACCGGCAATCAGAACAGTTCTAATAAACTCCACCTCTCTGTACATCATATCCCATCAGGACTTTTATACACTAATTTACATCAGTCTGTATCTCAGACATATGTCTGCAATCAGCACCTGATGAAGGTGAGCAGCACATATATGGTTTTTACACAGTATGTTTGCACTTATAACTAACACATTTTTGTTATTTCCCATTTCCTTTAAGACTGTAACCATTCTGCGAGATAAGTGTCAAAATAGAGGAGTATGACTAATGCCAATGTTTTTACATTAGAAGTCATCAGGATTTGGCAAGAACATATAGCTTACTTCCAAGATGGTATTAAAAAGGACAGGACCCATTTATCTTCTTAGTTTGGGAAGACATTTCATTTAAATGCAGTTTGATGCATTTGGTAAATGTCAGCTTCATTTTGGGCATGTTCTCATTTGCATCAGAACAACTGGCAAAGTGCAAGAGTTTAATATGTGCTGCCATTCCCGAGAAAGACGTTAAGAACAATATGCAACCGTTATGCAAAATAGCTGAGCTAATATGGGCATGCACATCAGCCAATAAGCAGGTCCATTATAACACCTAAGTAGAATGTTAGCAATGGAGCTACAAAACTAACAAAGAGCTTTTCAAGAGGGATTCTTCTCGTTTATATACATTATGCTGCATAATGCTCTGTGTGATGAGGTTTTTAGAAACCATTTAATAAGCAAATTGGTTTATTATGTAACAATATTCCTTGTTACTATCTGACAAGCAGAGGAACCAGGTAATTTCTCAGATGCATAATTCTGTTTTTGGCAGTAATAATCAGGATACATACAGCAGGAGATAATGTGATGACAAATAGATTTCTAAAGGAAAAATATGCTACATTTTTTTTAAAACGTCTCAATCAGAAAATTTCTATACATATTGCTATAGATTATATACACACACAATTTTATTTCTCTGCATATTCACATTTTTTTCCGATGAACTGGAGCTGAGAAATGGGCTGTCTTGCCAATGTAACCTTAACTATTACTCACAAAGCTAGAGTAGATTAGTGCCACCTACAGGCCAACAGTTAAAACTAATAGTTGCATCACATGCTCATATATTCAAGATACAGTAAAACACGTCAATTTAAATCATCAAAGACTGAGAATTTTTTTCCATCAAATCTTTTATTAACTGTAATAGCAACTATGTTATCTACCTATTGAATTGTCGCTGTCATATGAAAAATATTGGAAAAATTACAAGAAGCTTAAAAATTAGGTTCCTAAAACACAGAAGAAACATCTTAAAGGGATTATGCACACATACGGGTATATTTACTAAAATTTGTATTTTCAGAATGAGATTAAAGTTCAAACACGAATGACATCGAATGTGTAATTTTGCAACTTTTTGAATTTATTATGACTCATTTACTAAGCTGTCGTATTTTACATTTTCGTGTTTTCCGATGTCGATGTCATTCGTATTTTTTGGCAGTGTTTTACGGGAGTGAATAGTAAAAAACACTGCCGACATTAAAACAATGAAACTCGGCCGGATCTGTGAGATCCGTGCAGGGTTTCATTGTGCATCTTTAAAAAAAGTAAAAATAGTTTAAAGTCGAAAAAAAAATGCATGGGGTCCCCCCTCCTAAGCAAAACCAGCCTCGGGCTCTTTGAGCCGGTCCTGGTTGAAAAAATATGAGGAAAAAAATGACTGGGGTTCCTCCATATTTAATCAACCAGCACCGGGCTCTGCGTCTGGTCCTGATGCAAAAAATACGGGGGACAAAAAGCGTAGGAGTCCCCCGTATTTTTTGAACCAGCACCGGGCTCCACTAGCCAGGTACATAATGCCAGAGCCGGGGGACACTTTTATTGTGGTCCTGGCGGCCCTGGCATTACATCCCCAACTAGTCACCCCTGGCCGGGGTACCCTGGAGGAGTGGGAACCCCTTAAATCAAGGGGTCACCCCCTCCAGCCACCCAAGGGCCAGGGGTGAAGCCCGAGGCTGTCCCCCCATCCAAGGGCGGCGGATGGGGGGCTGATAGCCAAGTGTAAAAAATCAGAATATTGTTTTTAGTAGCAGTACTACAAGTCCCAGCAAGCCTCCCCGCAAGCTGGTACTTGGAGAACCACAAGTACCAGCATGCGGTGGAAAACCGGGCCCGCTGGTACCTGTAGTACTACTACTAAAAAAATACCCAACAAAAAACAGGACACACACACCGTGACAGTAAAAGTTTATTACATACATGCACACCTCCATACATACATACATACATACTTACTTATGTTCACACGAGGCTCGGTCCTCTTCTCCATGTAGAATCCTCGGGGTACCTGTGAAAAAAATGATACTCACATAATCCAGTGTATCTTCTGTTCTTTGTATAATCCACGTACTTGGCAAAAAAACAAACCGGAAACCCGACCACGCACTGAAGGGGTCCCATGTTTACACATGGGACCCCTTTCCCCGACTGCCAGGACCCCCCCTGACTCCTGTCAAAGAGGGTCCCTTCAGCCAATCAGGGAGCGCCACGTCGTGGCACTCTCCTGATTGGCTGTGTGCTCCTGTAGTGTCAGTGAGGCTGCACACGGCAGAGATACAATGTTGCGCCTATGCGCTCCATTGTACCCAATGGTGGGAACTTTGCGGTCAGCGGTTGACCGAAAGTAACCTCACCGCTGACCGCAAAGTTCCCATCATTGGATACAATGGAGCGCATAGGCGCAACATTGTATCTCTGCCGTGTGCAGCCTCACTGACACTACAGGAGCGCACAGCCAATCAGGAGAGTGCCACGACTTGGCGCTCCCTGATTGGCTGAAGGGACCCTCTTTGACAGGAGGACCCCTTCAGTGCGTGGTCGGGTTTCCGGTTTGTTTTTTTGCCAAGTACGTGAATTATACAAAGAACAGAAGATACACTGGATTATGTGAGTATAATTTTTTCCACAGGTACCCCGAGGACTCTACATGGAGAAGAGGACCGAGCCTCGTGTGAACATAGGTAAGTATGTATGTATGTATGGAGGTGTGCATGTATGTAATAAACTTTTACTGTCACGGTGTGTGTGTCCTGTTTTTTGTTGGGTATTTTTTCAGTAGTAGTACTACAGGTACCAGCGGGCCCAGTTTTCCACCGCATGCTGGTACTTGTGGTTCTCCAAGTACCAGCTTGCGGGGAAGGCTTGCTGGGACTTGTAGTACTGCTACTAAAAACAATATTCGTTTTTTTTACACTTGGCTATCAGCCCCCCATCCGCCGCCCTTAAATGGGGGGGACAGCCTTGGGCTTCACCCCTGGCCCTTGGGTGGCTGGAGGGGGTGGACCCCTTGATTTAAGGGGTTCCCACTCCTCCAGGGTACCCCGGCCAGGGGTGACTAGTTGGGGATGTAATGCCAGGGCCGCCAGGACCACAATAAAAGTGTCCCCCGGCTCTGGCATTATGTACCTGGCTAGTGGAGCCCGGTGCTGGTTCAAAAAATACGGGGGACCCCTACGCTTTTTGTCCCCCGTATTTTTTGCACCAGGACCAGGCGCAGAGCCCGGTGCTGGTTGATTAAATATGGGGGAACCCCAGTCATTTTTTTCCTCATATTTTTTCAACCAGGACCAGCTCAAAGAGCCCGAGGCTGGTTTTGCTTAGGAGGGGGGACCCCACGAATTTTTATTTTTTATTTTTAACACTTTCCCACCCCTTACCACTGATAAACATGCACGGATCTCACTGATCCGTGCATGCCTATCAGAACATGGTAAAAAAAAAGCAGGTCTATTTGAAAACTGCTTTTTTTTTACGATTTGTATTTATTCACGGCAGTGTTTGGCTATTGCCGGCAGTGTTTGTGAAATACAAATTTTAGTAAATTACCGAGTTCTAGCAAATAACAGGCGTATTTGACCGATGGTGTATTCATTCGTAATTTTTTTCTTGGACTTCAACAAAAATACGAATGCCCTCATCACTGCCGTGATTTGAGTTTAGTAAATTCCCGAGATGACACTTTGAAGAAAAAACACCATCTCGGTCAAAATCGGGAGCTTAGTAAATATACCCCATAGTATCCCCAGGCACTTTAGAGATTTTTATGACAGTGATCCCAAGTGTTTATGTTTGACAGGTCTTTAATGTGTCAAACTTACAGTGAGAGGAGGAGATAGATATAGGAGGTTTTGTATTAGGTAAAACTTCTGAATACATAAGTTGTGGACCCCCAGTCCCAGAGGACCCAACAAATATATTGAAATTGATCTGTGAGGACGTCCACATTGAATCTATGCCCACATTTTCCATATATATATATATATATATATATATATATATATATATATATATATACTTGCTTTTTAAGAAATTTCTCTGCTCCATGCTCAACTAACCTCTAGTTCCCTTTTTTTTTATCTGTTCCCATGAGTTGTCTGTCCTAGTACTTCTGCTAGTGACGAGAACAAGTGTCCCGTTCATTTGCAGAGTATTGGAAACTGTGGTTTATGCTTCCCTAGTTTTATATAGATAAATAAATTCCCCCACCTTATCAATTAGTGTAATCTCTCTATTGCTAAATAGTACTCCATAGCTTCACCGTATTGGGTATTCATATAATTCACAATATAGTAATGAATTGCTTTATCTCTATTTTTCCTCATGTAATGAGTAGGTTTATAGTAAGAAACATAATTATTGCAATAGTGAACACAAGTTTATAATTATACATTTAGTGAATAGCTTTTTATTTGGTACATTCTTCTTGTGCAGTGATTTGTTATTTATTATTTTTTTTATTCATTAATATATACTGTTCCAGTTAGATATTAATATTAGTTCATTGCAAGGAAATTATATCATACTGTATATAATTGTTGTTTTTCGTGATAGAATTTTATTAGTATGGTTTCTGTCCACGATGGTTCCACCAGTACAACACAAGATTGATTAATGTTATATACTGTACTTCAGGTGTATGTGACCCATAGTTTGGGAATATAAGGATGGATACCATGTGGGAGTGGATATGTCTTTGAGAAAGTCAAGTCAGTGTGATGAAACGCATCAGACTAATCCCACTGAGTCTTGTTACCCTGTTCCTATGAGCAGATACCGAAGATTGAGAACTTATCTCTGCCCACAGCTAGCCATCTACCTACAGCATCATGTTATAGCCACGTTAGAGTCTACCAAAGTTGTTTTTTTATTACACTACAAAGACTGAGGTTAATTTTAGAGACATTGTATCTATTCTTTCAAATTATAGCACTACAGTGATGTGCTTTAATTACACTACCAATTGTATACAGTCTTGCTCTTCTAGTATTGTCTCCTAGTTCCTTTCGTAAAACCAGTTAGAGGGGAACTAGCATCTGACTGCACATTGAATCAGGCATAATCAAAAGTAAGTCATTTTTATATTTATATAGTGTTGAGGTGTGGAGCCTCCTGAGCTGTTCTGTCTGGGCCACTTCAGGGCATTACCACTTTACACTTATATTCACATTTTATATCACTTTTTTTGTTTTTTATCCATGTATTTTTACACACATTTATTACTCTTGTAACACTCTTAACAATGAGCAGCTGCTTTCACACATCTGATATTCTGTAACAACACCCCACCGCTATCTTTCATTAGTGTGATGCCCGAGGGGGGATGGGGGGGAGGGGATTTAGCTGTGCCCCAAACGTGAACCTCAGAGTGTTAGGGACTTGCCCGACAGAGGAGACCTGGGCATTGGTGTGCAGGCCCATATTTTTGGTCAAATATATGCTAACAACCTCTTATATGGGGTGTGGTATGGCTGACCAGTGGTCAGGAGACCGCCGGTCAGCATACCGATGCCGGGATCCCGGCAGCATACCGAAGCCAGGATCCTGGTGGGGAGGGGCGAGTGCAGCAAGCCCCTTGTAGGCTCGCTGTGCTCACCACGCTGTGGTCGCCACGGGTTCTATTCCCACTCTATGGGTGTCGTGGACACCCACGAGTGGAAATAGTCCCTGCTGGTCGGCATGCCGACCGTCGGGATAGTGAGGGGGCGGGATGTTGGTGGAGGTCATATGACTGTCGGTCTCCCGACCGCCGGTCACATGAATACCACCCCTTATATGATATTAAATTGTAATATATATTTCAATTTTGAGCAGTAATTATTGCATAGTGCATCTGCATCCCTTTTTACTATGCGTAGTACTATAAAGCTCAGCAAAATAGCTTTATTTCAAGCAGTTAGGGTGTGTAGTCTTGAGCAACTCCCCCTGGAACATTCTTAATGCTGTATTCTCCAAGCACCGCCTACAATATACTATATTGATTTGAGCTTCCTTTTGAACCACACAGAGTTTTATTGATTCAGGTGGCTGCTGGACTTGTGAGATATATCAGACAAATGCGAATCAACAACCTTTGTGAAAATGAGTTAACAGATGATATAACAGTCAGACAATAGGAATACAAGTCAAATGTGGTTTATGATATAATTGTGTTACTGCACTGTACATTAATGCCATACAGTATAAAAATGAAAAAGAAAACTAACATAAAAAGGGAAAAGGAAGAGAATAAAAACCATGGACACTCTCTCCCAGACATCACCCCACCCCCTCCCCTCCGTTTAGTATTTTTATATATTTGGCAGTGGTTATTGGCACAATTTTACTTCTTCACTTCTCTGCAAAAGTTACAACTGTTGCTTCATTTTAGGAACCTGTATAAGAGGTGTCTCTAAGAGAGACATCTGTCTCACTACTCCTGTTTCTCCCAGCTCTGTTTACAAAAATGTTTGTTTTCCACCTACTTTTCCCCCCCATACTAATTTCCCTCTATTCAGCCCTTTTGTAGCCTTTAAAGATAATTACAGCAGCTCTATTTGGGGCCTTTTCATCAAGGTGAATAGGTCCATTATACTGTACTGTACATGCGGAAACAGTGGTTTTTGCATGTTTTAAATAACAGACCAATTCACCACTGCTGTTCCAATGTGGCATGCCGTCCATTCATCAAATTCCAGAACCTGAAGGTTTGTGGAGCTTGACGGCAGTAACTAATGTTACTGTTGGATGTGTTGTGATTGAGCCCTGCAGGAAGAAGATGTGGAGTGCAAAAGGAGATCCACTTGGACCCCTCTCCCTCCTCCAGCCCCCTCTGTGTGCATGTGTGATCTAATATCTTTTATGTGCAGTAACAGTGCCTGGGACTATAAACTTTTGCAGCCTCTAGTTAGCAACAAAAGTGTGCCTGTAAGGGATAGCGGCAGGGCCGGCTCTACCATTAGGCAGTTTTAGGCGGCTGCCTAGGGGCGCTGGTTACTTGGGGCACCACTGAATTCATCTAGCAAAAAACTATATGATGTCTCTTTATGTGGGTCAGTAATAAACTTACAGATAGGGCGATGGAACACAATAAGGAGCATACAAATAAATGTATGTCTGTGCATATATATATATCTATACATACCAATACAATTAAAGGGATGTACTTGGTATCCTGGTGGATGGAATGCTGGCATTTAGAATACCGGCTCCGGAATCCCAACACCTGTCAGAATGCCAATGCCAGAATCCTGACAGTCAGCAACCTGAATGTTAATATGCCGCGGAGGGTTAGGCTGAAGAGTAAGGTTAATTACTGCAGGTTACGGGACGCTAGGCTGAAGATTTGCCTAGGGTGCAGAGAGACTTTGCACTGACCCTGGATAGCCGGACAGCTGTACTGAATCACTCCTCTGGATTTGTGTCTGCTGCCACAAATCACAACGAGTTAGATACATAATTTGCACAATGTCATCACATGATGCTAATAATAAATATTATTTATTTATTAACAGTTTCTTATATAGCTCAGCAAATTCCGTTGCGATTTACAATTGGACACAATGATAAAACAAAACTGGGTAATAAACAAACAGTCATAGAGGTAGGAAGGCCCTGCTCGCAAGCTTACAATCTATAGGCCCCTCAGCATTGTACAATTACCTAAAGCAACATTATATCTTGTCCTTAAGCTATAGGGTTACAATCTCCATAAATATTCCCAGCCCAAAGCATATTTAGTCCTTTACACTTTGTAGTCCAATGTCTACTCCTAATAATTCTAAGATCAGGTTACCTCTACTTTATTGATATTATTTCCACATGTCTGTAACCAATTTCTTAGTAAATAGATCTTACCCATACTTCCATAACAACTCCTCTGTGATCCACACGAAAAGCCAGCAACAGGCCACCCCTCACCATCTTTATAGGCTTAAATTCCTTCTTTATTCCAGAACATCCAGGGCACACAGTTACATGCCCAGGGCAACACTGTTCAGAGGGCAGTATAAATCATTGTAATTATATGTATTTTCTCTATTTGGTCTTTGCCTGTCACCAATTTGAAAGTAATGTGTTAGAGGGGGGTTTTGTACAGAGGGACGTAAGAATGTTGGGAGCACTATTATTAATTTAGAGTATACTGTCACCCAATGCCATATGTTATATATAAATGTGCCCAAAGCCATGTTCCATTGTAGTAATAGAGCTAGATAGCTGTGATTTATGTGATCTAAACCCAGAGCCTATAGAAAATAATTGTGACTGTTGGGATGTAAAATGCATGACCTTCTATGTAGGATGCTCAAGAGTTGCTAAGGATTAGCAGATTGTTGTTCCTTGTAATTTATGTTCCTTATAATGTAAATAGTAGTACTGACCGGCTAGGCTGGTCACATCTGTAATGTGTTCTTGGACTGGAACAATTACCAACTACAGTGTCTCAATGCTATTTTTTCATGAAACAGTCTTGCATAATCAGTGAAACTCCACTGCCTATCTAGTAATATATGAGTACTCGTATATTATATAAAAAGTACTCGTACTTTTTGACAAATGAAAATTAATAACAAAACTTTTCTTGTAACGGATATCTCTGCATTTTCTATTATCATGTACAGTAGGATTCAGGACTCTTCTGCTCTTCATTCACAGTGTGCTGGGGGAATTTGTTGTGTTTTTACTTGTTTAGATGAACCCCTTCCTTCAGGGGCGCATCTAGAGAGGAGGAGGCCCGTGTGCAGACTCTGTCTAAGTCCCCCCTGTATACTCTGGACACTAGGGTCACTAGGGGACCCTAGCGCTGTCCCAGAGTCTAGTGTGCATGTGCCGATCTAGTGCACATGGTGTGGGGGCCATTTTCTCAGTGATTTCTGCTGTGCGCATGTGTGAAATGCTGGGAAAATGTCTGCCGTGGCATTTTTCTGATGATTTCTGCAGTGCTGCTGCTGACGATGTGGTACTCCGGAGGGTAAGTACTGAAAAAAATAGGTGCAGGGTGTGTGGCATGGATCGCACACTGCACCCATTATAAATACGTCAGTACCTCCCTTGCATGCCTCTTTGGTGTGCCAATCAATTGATTGAACAACTATCGTTGTGTATCAAAGACTTACTTGTAAGAATTTGGATCTTCCTATCAATTCTAATTTACGTAATCAAAGCTTATTTATAGACAATTACTTAAAGCTGTTTCTGTATGGGATAAAGCGCTTCCTACTGTAAATTAGATAGACATAATAAATCACCAAGCAGCTCTTTCATCATATAAAAGCAAAAGGCAGTAGACCAAGTGCTTTTAAAAGGTTACAGAAATCTGGAGTGAATCCTAATATCCATATTACTTTATAGTAAGTGGTGCTTTTTTCCTTCTGATAAACATATTTTCTCACAATGAAGTGATTACATCAAAATTCATGTCTCATACATATATAATTCTTATAAGAGTTTATATGATACTCGCGGCTTTGTCCATGTGTATTTCATATTTAATGCAGTTTGAAATGTTACTGTAGAGCCTCCCTGTATACAATATTTGTTGCTTTGGGTGCTTTGAGTGCATATATAAAAATCTCTGCTTGTAGTGATTTGAGAACAGGCTACTAACTGACTGAAGACCTTTTGACTGTCTATCTGTTAAACCACACCCATTTAGGAATTCAGGAGAATAGTGCACTGCATCTTCTACATTCATGACAGTGTTTACAAGAACTGTATACTCTTATCTTCCCTGGAAACCTCTCCAATACAGTATACATTTGTTTAAATAAAGTGAACTTGTTCATTCTTGGGTGCAAGGATCATACATTTGCATAACCATGAGTCATCTTGAGTGACAATTGTCTCAACATGTACATAAACTTTTCAATAAGTTGTTCCAAAGTAGGGACTACTTGCAGAGCGACACTGAAAGGCATATTTCGCCATTTACCTCAGATACTGTCAGGGGCGTTTCTACAGAGGAGGGGGCCCGTGTGCATCTCCAGGTGGGTCCCATCCTCTGCACGGCGCTGTAGACTCCGGCACTGTGCCGGAGTCTACTGCGCATGCGCAGGTCTCCGGAAACATGGCGCCCGCCATGAGCCGGAGACCAATTTGGCTACCGCGCATGCGCGGCGCCCATTTTGGCTGAGATTTCCCGTGCGATAACAGCTCCCGGCGCTGGACTACGGAAAGGTAAATATTAAAATGGGTGCAATGGGTGCGGTGTGGGCCCCCCCTGGACCAGGGGGGCCTGGGTACACCGCACCCATTGCACCCATTATAGAAACGCCAATGGATACTGTCCCCTTGCCAAGGTTCAATAGAATTTCAGAAATTCAGTCCCTTGCATCACTCTTATTATGTCTAATAATATCAGCATAGTGAGAAGTACTTTACTGCCAAGATGCACAATTGCACAAATCAGGTCAACAATATTGCTCATTAAAGTCTTGTGACTGACCATTGCCACGATTGTGCCACGTGGTGCGAGAGTTGCCACATGAACCTGGTAACTGTAATTGCTCCAAGAAGTATCAAGCGTCCGGCTAGAATTTGTAATAACAGAGAAAGTGACCAGAGAACCTGTTTACCCTGTCTGGTTTCTACTTACCAGCGGCAGAGCCATTGGCACACGGCTGTTAAGTAGAAAACAGATGTGGTAAACAGGTTCTCTGGCCACTTTCTCTGTTATTGCAAATTCTAGCCTGACAGCTTGATACATCTTGGAGCAATTACAAATACATTTACCAATTACAAATACAGTTACCAGGTTTATGTGTGTTTTCTTTGAGACAATTATTACCGACTACCTTCACTACTATATTCTGCAATTTGTTATTATAACCTTATTGACATTAGTTTAAACAGGTCAGTTTTCTATTACCAGATATATCTCGCCAGATGGTAATTATTTCACTCAGTGATCCTCATCATATTAATTGATGACAAACATTTGTTTCATATCACTCTGTGACGCATAAAACAACCCTTTAACATAGTGTTTTGCAGGATATTTTGATATCCAACATACATTGCAAGCACCAAAAAATCGTCTGTAACATATTTTATTTTAGATAAACGGTCTTAATTGAAAAATATATAAAAAATAGTAGCACAATAAAAATTTCTTTATTGGTTCACTGTAAGGGTGCCGCTATATTTTAATACATACCAATAAAAAATAAGTTTTAAAGAAACTTTATTATAAACGTTTATTAAGAGTGCCCCAACACAAGAGCCTTTCTTTTCTCTTCTGCATTTTGACAAAAGCTGATGCTTAGCAAATTTAACCCAATAAGTATATAAGAGAATAAATATTGTACTTACTGTGTATTCATTGTCTTCTTTGACATCATCAGTGTAGAAACATGAAGATTTGGGCATGTTGTTTATCAGGCTACTCACAGAGGTCCAGATTCTGTAGAAATAAGTATATTTACAGTATATATAAAAAAAAATATAAAATACATAAGTAAAATAATGAGACACTCAATATATGATTAATATTTTCTCAGGGGTCAATTACCACCATCATTTTTTAAATGTTTACCATGGTTGCTGTTTGTCATATTTATTTTACTGTATTTTTTTTTAGCAAAATTTGTTTGAGATTAATTTCCTTTTATTTATTTTTTGAATATTGTATATTGCTCTGTATGTTATAAAGCTTATGGACTGGGGAAGTAACTTCGCAAGATGCTTTGTTTTACTAGCCTGCAAACTACAATATTTAATGCTTAGTGGATTTGGCCATAGCCCTCAAATGCCCTGTTAATCCAGTCATGAAGACATTTTATTACTTCCTTTACCTGCCAATGCTACAAACGATGACCAAGTAGAGTATATTGATTTGCTGTATGTTTTCTATTAAAAATAAGACCTTAAACACAGTCTTGGATAATCCTCTTAATCGTAGATTGTAGAGGTCGGACCCATTAATCTCTCTGGAAAACTCCATCCTGGCAACATTTATATTTAAGTTAATGTCTTACATTTCTATGATTTATTTTTGTCAACAGTCTGTTTATTTATACACAAAATAAGTGGAATCACATGACTTAAAGGAGAATTTCAACAAAATCTGACAATTCAATTTCATAGGAATTTATGTGAGACACAATTCCAACCAATTCAAAAACATAGGTTTGGACGTAATCAAGTGATACTGCATATTAATTATTTATTACCAGTTATTTATATAGCACACACATATTCCGCAGCGCTGTACAGAGAATATTTGTCCATTCACGTCAGACCCTGCCCCTGTGGAGCTTACATTCTATATTCCCTATCACATGTACACATTCACGCTAGGGTTAATTTTTGTTGGAAGCCAATTAACTTACCAGTATATTTTTGGATTGTAGGAGGAAACTGGAGCACCCAGAGAAAACCCACGCAAGTACGGGGAGAATATACAAACTCCACACAGTTAGGGCCATGGTGGGTGCATATGTTAAATAATTATCAGTCACTTAACTACACTTCTGTAATGTCGACCTAGCAGGGGCGTCACTTACCCTAGTGACACCCAGTGAAGTATTGCCAGGTCGTGCCGTGAAAAAGGGGCATGGCTTAGTGGGGGAGCGTGGCTTAGCAAAGGGGGCGTGGCTTCTGACCAGCTTTTTTCGGCGCTACGTGGGTCCGGAGATGCGGGCTGCCCCCGGAGACTGTGTGCCTGCTCTTCCCAGCTCCTACACTGTGACAGTTCAAAATCCTAAATCTAAGTAAAGAAAGCCTGGTTTACGTTTTGTAAATACAGTACAAGAGGTACACGTCTAGACCTCCAATGTAAATACAGTACAAGAGGTACACTTCTAGACCTCCAATGTAAATACAGTACAAGAGGTACACTTCTAGACCTCCAATGTAAATACAGTACAAGAGGTACACGTCTAGGCCTCCAATGTAAATACAGTACAAGAGGTACACGTCTAGGCCTCCAATGTAAATACAGTACAAGAGGTACACTTCTAGACCTCCAATGTAAATACAGTACAAGAGGTACACTTCTAGACCTCCAATGTAAATACAGTACAAGAGGTACACGTCTAGACCTCCAATGTAAATACAGTACAAGAGGTACACGTCTAGACCTCCAATGTAAATACAGTACAAGAGGTACACTTCTAGACCTCCAATGTAAATACAGTACAAGAGGTACACGTCTAGACCTCCAATGTAAATACAGTACAAGAGGTACACGTCTAGACCTCCAATGTAAATACAGTACAAGAGGTACACTTCTAGACCTTCAATGTAAATACAGTACAAGAGGTACACGTCTAGACCTCCAATGTAAATACAGTACAAGAGGTACACGTCTAGACCTCCAATGTAAATACAGTACAAGAGGTACACGTCTAGACCTCCAATGTAAATACAGTACAAGAGGTACACGGCTAGACCTCCAATGTAAATACAGTACAAGAGGTACACTTCTAGACCTCCAATGTAAATACAGTACAAGAGGTACACGTCTAGACCTCCAATGTAAATACAGTACAAGAGGTACACGTCTAGACCTCCAATGTAAATACAGTACAAGAGGTACACTTCTAGACCTCCAATGTAAATACAGTACAAGAGGTACACGTCTAGACCTCCAATGTAAATACAGTACAAGAGGTACACGTCTAGACCTCCGATGTAAATACAGTACAAGAGGTACACGTCTAGACCTCCAATGTAAATACAGTACAAGAGGTACACGTCTAGACCTCCAATGTAAATACAGTACAAGAGGTACACGTCTAGACCTCCAATGTAAATACAGTACAAGAGGTACACGTCTAGACCTCCAATGTAAATACAGTACAAGAGGTACACGTCTAGACCTCCAATGTAAATACAGTACAAGAGGTACACGTCTAGACCTCCAATGTAAATACAGTACAAGAGGTACACGTCTAGACCTCCAATGTAAATACAGTACAAGAGGTACACGTCTAGACCTCCAATGTAAATACAGTACAAGAGGTACACGTCTAGACCTCCAATGTAAATACAGTACAAGAGGTACACGTCTAGACCTCCAATGTAAATACAGTACAAGAGGTACACGTCTAGACCTCCAATGTAAATACAGTACAAGAGGTACACGTCTAGACCTCCAATGTAAATACAGTACAAGAGGTACACGTCTAGACCTCCAATGTAAATACAGTACAAGAGGTACACGTCTAGACCTCCAATGTAAATACAGTACAAGAGGTACACGTCTAGACCTCCAATGTAAATACAGTACAAGAGGTACACGTCTAGACCTCCAATGTAAATACAGTACAAGAGGTACACGTCTAGACCTCCAATGTAAATACAGTACAAGAGGTACACTTCTAGACCTCCAATGGCTCTGGAAATCTTCTAAAGGAACGAAGCCCAGGTACAGTTAGAAGTATCACTATACTAGTACCAGAGTATGCTACTAACTAGTAACTACCAAATACAATCACATTAAAAATGTTATCACCATACAACATAAAAATAAGAATTTACTTACCGATAATTCTATTTCTCGTAGTCCGTAGTGGATGCTGGGACTTCCGTAAGGACCATGGGGAATAGCGGCTCCGCAGGAGACTGGGCACAAAAGTAAAAGCTTTAGACTAGCTGGTGTGCACTGGCTCCTCCCCCTATGACCCTCCTCCAAGCCTCAGTTAGGATACTGTGCCCGGACGAGCGTACATAATAAGGAAGGATTTTGAATCCCGGGTAAGACTCATACCAGCCACACCAATCACACCGTACAACCTGTGATCTGAACCCAGTTAACAGTATGATAAACGTAGGAGCCTCTGAAAAGATGGCTCACAACAATAAACAACCCGATTTTTTTGTAACAGTAACTATATACAAGTATTGCAGACAATCCGCACTTGGGATGGGCGCCCAGCATCCACTACGGACTACGAGAAATAGAATTATCGGTAAGTAAATTCTTATTTTCTCTGACGTCCTAGTGGATGCTGGGACTTCCGTAAGGACCATGGGGATTATACCAAAGCTCCCAAACGGGCGGGAGAGTGCGGATGACTCTGCAGCACCGAATGAGAGAACTCAAGGTCCTCCTCAGCCAGGGTATCAAATTTGTAGAATTTAGCAAACGTGTTTGCCCCTGACCAAGTAGCTGCTCGGCAAAGTTGTAAAGCCGAGACCCCTCGGGCAGCCGCCCAAGATGAGCCCACCTTCCTTGTGGAATGGGCTTTAACAGATTTTGGCTGTGGCAGGCCTGCCACAGAATGTGCAAGCTGAATTGTATTACAAATCCAACGAGCAATCGTCTGCTTAGAAGCAGGAGCACCCAGCTTGTTGGGTGCATACAGTATAAACAGCGAGTCAGATTTTCTGACTCCAGCCGTCCTGGAAACATATATTTTCAGGGCCCTGACTACGTCCAGCAACTTGGAGTCCTCCAAGTCCCTAGTAGCCGCAGGTACCACAATAGGTTGGTTCATGTGAAACGCTGAAACCACCTTAGGGAGAAATTGAGGACGAGTCCTCAATTCCGCCCTATCCGAATGAAATATCAGGTAAGGGCTTTTATAGGATAAAGCCGCCAATTCTGATACGCGCCTGGCTGAAGCCAGGGCTAACAGCATTACCACTTTCCATGTGAGATATTTTAAATCCACTGTGGCAAGTGGTTCGAACCAATGTGATTTTAGGAATCCCAAAACCACATTGAGATCCCAGGGTGCCACTGGAGGCACAAAGGGAGGCTGTATATGCAGTACCCCCTTTACAAAAGTCTGGACTTCAGGAACTGAAGCCAGTTCCTTCTGGAAGAAGATCGACAGGGCCGAAATTTGAACCTTAATGGATCCTAATTTTAGGCCCATAGACAATCCTGCTTGCAGGAAATGCAGGAAACGACCCAGTTGAAATTCCTCTGTAGGGGCCTTCTTGGCCTCACACCACGCAACATATTTCCGCCAAATGCGGTGATAATGTTTTGCGGTTACATCCTTCCTGGCTTTGATCAGGGTAGGGATGACTTCATCTGGAATGCCTTTTTCCTTCAGGATCCGGCGTTCAACCACCATGCCGTCAAACGCAGCCGCGGTAAGTCTTGGAACAGGCAAGGTCCCTGCTGAATCAGGTCCTTTCTTAGAGGTAGAGGCCACGGGTCTTCCGTGAGCATCTCTTGCAGCTCCGGGTACCAAGTTCTTCTTGGCCAATCCGGAGCCACGAGTATAGTTCTTACTCCTCTCCTTCTTATGATTCTCAGTACTTTTGGTATGAGAGGCAGAGGAGGGAACACATACACCGACTGGAACACCCACGGTGTTACCAGAGCGTCCACCGCTATTGCCTGAGGGTCCCTTGACCTGGCGCAATATCTGTCCAGTTTCTTGTTGAGACGGGACGCCATCATGTCCACCTTTGGTTTTTCCCAACGGTTTACAATCACTTGGAAGACTTCTGGATGAAGTCCCCACTCCCCCGGGTGGAGGTCGTGTCTGCTGAGGAAGTCTGCTTCCCAGTTGTCCACTCCTGGAATGAACACTGCTGACAGTGCTATCACATGATTTTCCGCCCAGCGGAGAATCCTTGCAGCTTCTGCCATTGCCCTCCTGCTTCTTGTGCCGCCCTGTCTGTTTACGTGGGCGACAGCCGTGATGTTGTCCGACTGGATCAATACCGGTTGACCCTGAAGCAGAGGCCTTGCTTGACTTAGGGCATTGTAAATGGCCCTTAGTTCTAGGATATTTATGTGAAGAGACGTTTCCATGCTTGACCACAAGCCCTGGAAATTTTGTCCCTGTGTGACTGCTCCCCAGCCTCTCAGGCTGGCATCCGTGGTCACCAGCATCCAATCCTGAATGCCGAATCTGCGGCCCTCTAGAAGATGAGCCCTCTGTAACCACCACAGGAGAGACACCCTTGTCCTTGGAGATAGGGTTATCCGCTGATGCATCTGAAGATGCGATCCGGACCATTTGTCCAGCAGATCCCACTGAAAAAGTTCTTGCATGGAATCTTCCGAATGGAATCGCTTCGTAAGAAGCCACCATTTTTCCCAGGACTCTCGTGCATTGATGCACTGACACTTGTCCTGGTTTTAGGAGGTTCCTGACTAGCTCGGATAACTCCCTGGCCTTCTCCTCCGGGAGAAATACCTTTTCCTGGACTGTGTCCAGAATCATCCCTAGGAACAGTAGACGTGTTGTTGGAATCAGCTGTGATTTTGGGATATTTAGAATCCACCCGTGCTGACGTAGCACTACTTGAGATAGTGCTACTCCGACCTCTAACTGTTCCCTGGACCTTGCCCTTATCAGGAGATCGTCCAAGTAAGGGATAATTAATACGCCTTCTCTTCGAAGAAGAATCATCATTTCGGCCATTACCTTGGTAAAGACCCGTGGTGCCGTGGCCAATCCAAACGGCAGCGTCTGAAACTGATAATGACAGTTTTGTATCACAAACCTGAGGTACCCTTGGTGAGAAGGGTAGATTGGGACATGGAGATAAGCATCTTTGATGTCTAGAGATACCATATAGTCCCCTTCTTCCAGGTTCGCTATCACTGCTCTGAGTGACTCCATCTTGAAATTGAACCTTTTTATGTAAGTGTTCAAAGATTTTAGATTTAAAATTGGTCTCACCGAGCCGTCCGGCTTCGGTACCACAAACAGCGTGGAATAATACCCCTTTCCCTGTTGTAGGAGGGGTACCTTGATTATCACCTGCTGGGAATACAGCTTGTGAATAGCTTCCAATACTGCCTCCCTGTCGGAGGGAGACGTTGGTAGAGCAGACTTCAGGAACCGGCGAGGGGGAGACGTCTCGAATTCCAATTTGTACCCCTGTGATACTACCTGCAGGATCCAGGGGTCCACTTGCGAGTGAGCCCACTGCGCGCTGAATTTCTTGAGACGACCCCCCCACCGTGCCTGAGTCCGCATGTAGAGCCCCAGCGTCATGCTGAAGACTTGGCAGAAGCGGGTGTCGTTTGGAATCCGCATCACCTGACCACTGTCGCGTCCATAACGTTCTTCTGGCAGAAATGGACATCGCACTCACTCTAGATGCCAGGGTGCAAATATCCCTCTGTGCATCTTGCATATATAGTAATGCATCCTTTAAATGCTCTATAGTTAATAATATACTGTCCCTATCCAGGGTATCAATATTTTCAGTCAGGGAATCCGACCAAGCCACTCCAGCGCTGCACATCCAGGCTGAGGCGATTGCTGGTCGCAGTATAACACCGGTATGTGTGTATATACCTTTTAGGATATTTTCCAGCCTTCTATCAGCTGGTTCCTTGAGGGCGGCCGTATCAGGAGACGGTAACGCCACTTGTTTTGATAAGCGTGTGAGCGCCTTATTTTTCCCAACGTGCCCTAACCTCTGGCGGGAAAGGGTATAGTGCCAATAATTTATTAGAAATCAGCAGTTTTTTATCGGGGGAAACCCACGCTTTATCACACACCTCATTTAATTCATCTGATTCAGGAAAAACTACTGGTAGTTTTTTCACACCCCACATAATACCCTTTTTTGTGGTACTTGTAGTGTCAGAAATGTTCAATGCCTCCTTCATTGCCGTGATCATGTAACGTGTGGCCCTACTGGACATTACGTTTGTCTCCTCACCGTCGACACTGGATTCAGTATCCGTGTCTGGGTCTGTGTCGACCATCTGAGGTAACGGGCGTTTTAGCGCTCCTGACTGTGTCTGAGACGCCTGAACAGGCACTAATTGGTTTGCCGGCTGTCTCATGTCGTCAACAGTTTTTTGCAAAGTGCTGACATTGTCACGTAATTCTTTAAATACGACCATCCAATCAGGTGTCGACTCCCTAGGGGGTGACATCACTAACACAGGCAATTGCTCTGCTTCCACATCATTTTCCTCCTCATACATGTCGACACAATCGTACCGACACCCAGCACACACACAGGGAATGCTCTGATAGAGGACAGGACCCCACGAGCCCTTTGGGGAGACAGAGGGAGAGTTTGCCAGCACACACCAGAGCGCTATATATATACAGGGATAACCTTATATAAGTGTTTCTCCCTTTATAGCTGCTGTTTTATATTTGCTGCCAATAGTGCCCCCCCTCTCTTGTTTTACCCTGATTCTTGTAGCAGGACTGCAGGGGAGAGTCAGGGAGCCGTCCTTCCAGCGGAGCTGTGAAAGAAAATGGCGCTTGTGTGCTGAGGAGAAAGGCTCCGCCCCCTTCACGGCGGCCTTTTCTCCCGCTTTTTTCAGGAAAACTGGCAGGGGTTAAATGCATCCATATAGCCCAGGAGCTATATGTGATGCATTTCTTAAGCCATATAAGGTTTTTATAGTGTTTTATTGCGTCTCAGGGCGCTCCCCCCCAGCGCCCTGCACCCTCAGTGACCGGAGTGTGAAGTGTGCTGAGAGCAATGGCGCACAGCTGCAGTGCTGTGCGCTACCTTATTTGAAGACAGGAACGTCTTCTGCCGCCGCTTTCTCCGGACCTCTTCGCTCTTCTGGCTCTGTAAGGGGGCCGGCGGCGCGGCTCCGGGACCCATCCAGGCTGAACCTGTGATCGTCCCTCTGGAGCTAATGTCCAGTAGCCAAGAAGCCCAATCCACTCTGCACGCAGGTGAGTTCGCTTCTTCTCCCCTTAGTCCCACGATGCAGTGAGCCTGTTGCCAGCAGGACTCACTGAAAATAAAAAACCTATTTAAACTTTTACTTCTAAGCAGCTCAGGAGAGCCACCTAGCCTGCACCCTTCTCGTTCGGGCACAAAAATCTAACTGAGGCTTGGAGGAGGGTCATAGGGGGAGGAGCCAGTGCACACCAGCTAGTCTAAAGCTTTTACTTTTGTGCCCAGTCTCCTGCGGAGCCGCTATTCCCCATGGTCCTTACGGAAGTCCCAGCATCCACTAGGACGTCAGAGAAATATGTAGTATTACTATTTCATTTATTCTACACCAATTATATTGAATGTACAGTGATATACAGCATAACACAGTGGAAAACATTCAGCATGAATAACAGAACTGTAGCAAAATTTATAGTAATTCACACGTTAAAAAGTGTAATGGAGTGCTGATGGACTAGAATCCCTACTTCCCTACATCCCATCTTTCCTAATCTTACACTGGACACAGTGGCATAGCAAGGGTTTAAAGTTAGGGGGTAATGGGTAAAAACAGGCACCACAGGGAGCGTAGCTACATCATGCAATGGGTTGTGACTGCATCATGGTAGTATGTCCACACCCTTCACAGTCATTTCATTGACCCACACAGTGGAGGCACCGTCTTCTGCCAGATCTGCTTACCCTCCTTAATCTGACTCTTTATACACAACTCGCACCAGACTCTCACATATGCTGAGTCACACAACAGGTTCTTACACATGCAGAGTCACACTCACAGCAGACTCACACATGCAAAGTCACACTCATAGCGGGTTCTATCACATGCACAGAGTCTCACACACACACGCACACACCGTTACACAGATTGGTGCACAGAATATAGCATCCCCTCCACCTCCTACCTTATAGGTTGTGCAGTGGTCACCATAGTGCAGACAGGAGTGAAGGGCTATGTAAACCTGCCACCTACAATATTCACATCCTGCCCCTTATCTCTACTCTTCTGCCTACATGGCAGCTTAGCCTCAGCTCTGCAGCTGCTAAAATAATGGTTGAAGGGATCCGGTCTCTAGGTCGACAAGACTTAGGTCGACAGTGTCTAGGTTGACCACTATTGGTCGACAGTAAGTAGGTCGACATGGTTTCTAGGTCGACAGGGACTCTATGTCGACATGTACTAGGTCGACATGACAAAAGGTCGACAGGAGTGTTTCACCTTCTTTTTTTCCATTGTTTGAACTTTGTCATACTTTATGATCCACGTGGACTACAATTGGGAACAGTAACCTGTGCCGAGTGCAGCGGTAGTGAGCATGGCACCTTGCTTCGCTCGCCATGCGAGGGGACACGGTGTACTAATTGGGGTTCCCCATCACTCTACGAAGAAAACTACACCAATTTTTTTTTAAACTCATGTCGACCTTTTTTCATGTTGACCTAGAGTCCCTGTCGACGTAGAAACCATGTCGACCTACTTACTGGCGACCAATAGTGGTCGACCTAGACACTGTCGACCTAAGTCTAATCTACCTAACATACCACATCCTGGTTGAATGTGGGGGCAGATCTGCTACTATTACCCTGAAGTCACTGGTATCAAAGGTTTTGGTTACAGGGAGAGTTCCTGGGTACTGTTACTAAAGATCAGAGCTTTAAAAGTGTAATGGTTGCTGACTCTTGTCTCCCTGCATTGGGGTTGGCATCATTCTCGCTCTAGAAGCAGTGGAGACAACAAACCGATGAGACTGTGACCCGCTTTCAGTTACCACCCATTCATTAGAATGACTAGTGGTTGCTGACTCTTGTCTCCCTGCATTGGGGTTGGCATCATTCTCGCTCTAGAAGCAGTGAAGACAACAAACCGATGAAACTGTGACCCGCTTTCAGTTACCACCCATTCATTAGAATGACTAGTGGTTGCTGACTCTTGTCTCCCTGCATTGGGGTTGGCATCATTCTCGCTCTAGAAGCAGTGGAGACAACAAACCGATGAGACTGTGACCCGCTTTCAGTTACCACCCATTCATTAGAATGACTAGTTCCACATGTATGAGTGCATGGGTGGGAAAGCTAGAGAACAAGGAAGAAGTATTTTTCTGCGCTGTAAAAATGATATTCTTGCTCAGCAATCAAACATGTTAATTGTGGAACTGGCTTTGACATTCTGAGCAGATTTATGAGACATTGTTTTGTGTTTTGTAAATGAGATATCATTTAACTTTATAATGCTTGACATAAAACAGAACTGTTAGTGGAAATGAGCAATGCTATCAAGCTCCCAAATTCGATTACACAAAAATAACAGTAAAATGATTTCTGCTGTAAACACTATGCGCGTATTGAGATTAAAACTTTGTTACATTTTACTCAGTCGTGGTCCACATAGCAGGTGGGACGCAGGGATCCTCTTTACTGGCCATTGCACCCACAGTACAGTCTAGATTAAGCTTTGAAGGGGATGTGTATCAAACCTTCTAAAGAGGACATTTTATAGAATGTACAAAATAAATGATAGCTAGAAACTGATTGGTTGTGATTGGCAACTTCTCCACTTGTGCTTTTTAGAACGTTTGATACATCTCCCCCTCATAGTCTAATCTAGACTGCACTGTGGGTGCAATGGCCAGAAACGAAAGGCCAAACAGGGCTATACTGATCATGTGCTGGTGTCCAGGGCAGATTGAGGATATCCAAAGATTACAGACCGCCATCGTCAAGTGTTTTACCTTTTTAAATAATACATCATTCTAGAGACAAATATAAAGAAGATTGGATTTGCTGAATATTGCTATAATTATATACAGTTTTGCAAACATTCTGCCTAGAATAAGCATGCATTCTGTACACATGGAAAAATATTGAATACATTTGCCAGTTACAGCACCTGTTTGCTGTTTAATGGTGCAAAGCAGCAGGCATTTCATCCTACAACACTACTGTATACTCAGCGATCGTTAACATGCATTCTGACTAAGCCATATTAAAATAAAAAAATGTTAATTGCATTTTCAGGAGAACATCCCTTTACGATGTGTAGTTCAGCAATGCTCTCATTTTTATATAACAGAAAATGATACAGAGTTGCTTTTGCTGTTATTTCAGTTTGTTTTGTTCTGTTTTTAGCTATTAAAATAACATTATTACAATAGATTCGTACTTTAAAAGCTAGAATTTAAAAGCAATATGGTACATGTTAAAAAATTTTTACTTTGTAGTGACTTCGATATTTTAATTTATGTATAAATACTGTATATCATATTTTAGTTATCTATGATCTATTTTAAATTAATGTTTTAAAATTTTGATTTGTTTGGCATGCTATCATTGCTGCAATACTACACAGAGTACATGGATAAAAATCAGCCTTGCTGAAACAGGAAAGTGTCTTCCACAAACTATTGCCGCAAAGTTAGAAGCAAATAATTATCAGTGATGTCACTGTATGCTGCAAAGATAACATTTTCCTTCCCTGGAACTAAGAGGCCCAGACAGGGCCGTAGAGAGGTTGGCTGGGCCAGGGGCATGGCATAATTAGGGGGAATGGCCACGATTCCCTCCTATAAAAAAACTATACATTTAAAATCCTAAATGCGGCCCAGTGCACTGCACAGGCAGGAAGAGGGGGTGCCATTAGACTCTCAGCCAGGGGCAGATTTTCGGAGGGGAGTGGGAGTGACCAGTTTCTTACCTGGCTCCGGCAAGCTGGATCCTACTCCTTGGCTGAACTATCTTCCTAGTGATATTTGGGAAGATGATGTGCACTAGAGAGTAAAGTCTCTGGCACTGTGTCAGACTTTTTGCTTGCACAGTGCGGCACCATCTTCCCGAAGATATCACTGGGAAGATGATGCCGCTGAGGAGACACACTTGCCCGAGCCAGGTAAGTTTATTCAGGGGGTTGTACCTGGGCCCCGCCGGACCCCTCTAACAAGCCCGAGCAATTAGTACTCCCCCCCCTTACCCTCGGCAGCACTGTGCCCAGACCAAATCATGAAAAATAGCTCCAGACCATTATTCCTCCTTCTTCAAACTTTACAGTTGTCTGTATGAATTTGGGCAGGAAGCATTCTACCGGCATACATCAAACCAAGATTCACCTGTCAGAATGCCAGGGGGTGAAGAGTGATTTATCGTTCAGAGGACATGTTTCCAGTGCTCAGGAATCACTGGTGATATGCTTTACACCCCTCCACTTGCATGGGGCTGCTCCTCAACCACAGAAACCTGTTCCATGAAGCTTCTGAAGAACAGTTCTTGTAATAACGTTGCTTCCACAATCTGTGTGGAACTCAGTGGTAAGTGCTGCCTCCAAGGACAGGCAATTTTTGTTTGCTACTCACTTTAACGATCGGTGGTCTGTTTTGTGAGCAAGTGTGGCCTAATGGTTTGGTAATGAGCTGTCATTGCTCACAGATGTTTCTACTACAACAGAACAGCAGTGACTGGTGACCAGAGCAGCTTCACCAGGGCAGCAATTTGATTGTCTGACTTGTTGGAAAAGTGTCGTCCCATGACAGTGCCACATTGAAAGTTACTGAGCTCTTCAGCGTGATCTATTCTACTTCTACTGCAAAAATGATAACCTGGCCGGGATCGCCGGGATCCCGGCCTAAAATTGGCCAGGATTCAATCCCGGGATTGGAGCTTCCAATCCCTGGGATTTCGGGATTGGCCAGAAACCTAGTTTTTTATATGCCGGGCAGCGTTGAGTGTCCTCAGGACGCTCAGACACTGCCCGGCTCCCCCTGCTCACCTCCCCCGTTGCTCCGGCTGAGCACACTGTGCAGTGTGACGTGAAGTCAGAGGTTACGCTGTGCTGCCAGCAGCCCACCCACCTGCCAGCCCTTGCTGCCGCCCTGTATTTGGCGCACGCAGGATCGCCCAGGAAGTGTCCCACCCTCCCACCCGTCCTGATTGCTGTGAGTTATCTGGGCTGGGCTGGACAGGGGGGGTGGGATAGATTGAAATGCAGCCAATCCTGGGATTGAAAGCGATTCCCGGGATTGAAAAAATGGCCCAGGATTGGCCACCCTACATTCAACCTATGACCAACAACCTGCTGTCATTTTATATGCCAATTTTATAATGAAATATCTTGGGAATGTTTTTAATCAACTTTATAAAGCTGACTTCTCCTTTATAGGAACCTTAGTGAACACACTAATAATATGAGTTTGGCTGTGCTTTTTTCGTAGACTCTATTGATTGCGCGTATTCCTTCCCTACATAAAGCCTATTAGTCATGCACGATTGTAGGCACCTTTGGGCAACATTGTGGCTCTTCCCTTTTCTCCACCCCTAGTTTTTCGTTCCCCATTCTGACAACCCACTTTTAAGTTTATATAAGTCATGTTGTTGTTACAGTAGTGTCTCCTTTGTAGGGAATAGTATAATTTGTATTTTTTGTTATCAATGTAACATCATATCTTTATTTCACCGTTATATTTGATGTTTTTGTACATGGCGACCAAGCTCTGGTTTGTTGTATGCTGTTAAAGCCTTAAGCATTGGTGTTCTAAAACAAGAAGAGTAAAACGCAGCATGGATGGTGTAATGGTTAGCATTACTGCCTCACAGCACTGTATTCATGAGTTCGATTCCCTCCATGGCACTAACTATATGGAGTTAACATATTCTCCCTGTACTTGTGTGGGTTTCCTCCAGGTACTCGAGTTTCCCGCCATAATCCAAAAATATACTGGGAGGTTAGTTGGCTGCCAACAAAATTAACCCTAGCAATGAATGTGTGTGCGTGCACATGTGGTAGGGAATATATAGGGGGTAATTCAGATCTGATCGCTAGGCAGCGATTTTTGCTGTCCTGCGATCAGATAGTCACCGCCTATAGGGGGAGTATATTTTAGTTGTGCAAGTGTGCGGACGCATGTGTAGCAGAGCTGTACAAATTGATTTTGTGCAATCTGTGCGCAGCCCAAGACTTACTCAGCCGCTGCGATCACATCAGGCTGTTCAGGACCGGAATTGACATCAGACACCCTCCCTTCCAACGCTTGGACACGCCTGCATTTTTCCAGGCACTCCCTGAAAACGGTCAGTTGCCACCCACAAACACCCTCTTCCTGTCAATCTCTTTGCAAAAGGCCATGCGAATGGATCCTTCGCACAAACCCATCGCTGACCGGCGATCCACTTTGCAGCCGTCCGTTGCGCCTGCGCATTGCGGAGCATACGCTTGCACAGTTCAGATCTGATCGCCCACTGTGCGAAAACGCACAGCAGCGATCTGATCTGAATTACCCCCATAGACTGTAAACTCCACTGGAGCAATGGACAATTATTGTCTGTAAAGCACTACAGAATATGTGTGCGCTATATAAATAACTGGTAATAAATAATAAATAAGGTTAATAGTAGAAGTAAAACAGTGTTGCCAGGACCCTGGATAAGTGCCTAAGTTGGAGCTCTCAAAAGAAAAACAGTGGACTCCACAACCATGTTCTAGTTCAGAATGAGCCTTCAGGCAAATACTGGTGATCTGTCAATACCGGACCTCACAGCGGCCAGACCTACAAAGTGTACTTCTGTTCTTGGCTATGTGGTGTAGATGAAATGCTGCAAGAACAGTTACCTAAAGGTGGCAACACTCGTTCACTTAATTTTCACTACAGTACTACTTACTTTACTTCAATCACTTTACTTAATACAGCACCGCAGCATACATTCCTCTGTCTATATTGACGACTGTAGATACTACAGGTCTACAATATCATTATAGCAGCATAAGTCAGATTAAGGGGGTGGGCGCAGGTGATACTGTACCATGGGCCCCCCTCTGTCAGTGGGCGGGTCGGCCGAAGCACAGTGACATCACTAGCTCTCCCTCTTGTGCAGCAGCAGAACCAGGCAGCCTGTATGTGAGCAGGACAGTATGCAGCGCAGGCAGAGACACAGGTGTATCAGGTTTCATGAGCTATCGATGGAGCTTCCCGACAAGAGAATAGGATATAGATAGATAGGAAGGGAGAAAGCTGTAAGCGACTTAGGGAACCCAGCTTCTCTTTCTCCCTGCCTGGATGTCTAGGTTCTGCGTAACTTGTTATCTAATGAGAGCGTTCGGGTATAGAGAGAAAAACACACAAAGAGTCCTCCTTAGTTCTGTTCCAGTGTATAAGTAGTACAATCTGTCTCAGTGTTTAAGTAGTGGTTCGGTATGATATCCCGGCTGTCGGGATGCTTGCAGTCACATGACCGACACAGGCATCCCGACATTGAGAATGCAGACAGGGCATGGGTGGTGTCGGGATTCCGGCATCGGTGACATGACTTGTATGTAGTAGAGAGGCTGTTGCTTTTCTTGCATATGAAAAGATAAATTAAAGATTTTATTTTACTGTGTGTATTTTAAGGTTCCACTAGAAGAAATCATTCTAAAATAGTTGTCCCTCAATTAGGTAGAGCTACAAACTGTACCCAAAGCACTATTAAATTATTTGTTTTTAATCTAATATACACCATTGTTTTAAATGTAATACAGGTATAAACAATCCACAAAATGCTCTCTACCTGGACTTCTCTCTTAATTTATGATTGCACCTGTGTTGAAACACCTTTCTTATCAATTAAATAGTTCAATACAGGTGACGCCAATCATATATTAAGAGGAAAGTCCCAGTAGAGAGCATTTTGTCCCTTCTGAAATGGGTCATGTTGGGAGGTACACACAATCTAATGTACACTCCCCCTTGCCCAGGGCCCCAGGGGCGAATTTAGGGGTAATGCCACCCCTAGGAACACTATAGGCCGCCAAATCATGTCACTGCCCATTAATTTCGAGGGCCAGTCTCAATGCTACGAGGCCACCAAAGCAGCCCCAACCTCACCCCACTGTCAGCTCTCGGACCACAATTTACTGCCCATTGTCCCACTCCCGTCAGTTAAAAAATAAAATAAGTAATTATGACAAAAAAATAAAAATCACCTGGTCTCTTCAGCCTGGCAGGACGCATGACACACCTGGCAACGCGCAGGAGACCCCTGGTAACACGCATGAAACCCCTGGCAACGCAAAGGAGACCCCTGGCAGCGCAAAGTAGACCCCTTGCAAAGCAAAGGAGACCCCTGGCAAGACGCATGACACCCCTGGCAATGCGCATGACACCCTTGGCAACGTGAAGGAGACCCCGGGCAATGCAAAGGAGACCCCTGGCAAGACGCATGACACACCTGGCAACGCGTATAAAACTCCTAGCATCGCACATGACACCCCTAGCAATGCGCAGGAGACCCCTGCGAGCATGGAACCCAGAGCATGAAACCCCTGACAATGTGCATGAAACCCTTGCCAACGAGCATGAAACCCCTGACAACAGGCAGGTAATTTAAAAGTAATTAGAAGCCTTACTGTGTGGCATCATTTGTAAGAGGCATTATTGTGTGTGGGGCATAAAATGGTGTCAGGGCCATAACTGTGTGTGGCATAATATGTAATTGATGTTACAGTGTGTGCCATAATGCATAACGGGCATTACGGTGTGTGGCATATTGTGTAATAGGCATTACGGTGTGTGGCATATTGTGTAATAGGCATTACTGTGTGTTGCATAATGTGTAATGGGCATTAGTCACTGATGCGGCCGCCCGTTCATTCCCGCTGCCACCTCCCGCCGAGCACCCACTAGCAAAAACATAAATCGGCACCTATGGGTGAATGTGACTGTAGTATATTTAAAAATTATTTTGTTGTTGTATACAAATTAACTTAAGAGTGTTTGACATTTTGTCCAAATCAGAATCATCAGTGTCCTCTTGCACTGTTGTTTTGATTTCAATTGCCTTTCTTGTCAGCTACCATATATTTTGTTCAAGCAGCATTAAACCAGCACATAAATACCCCTTTCCTCTTTATTGCTGCTATCTTATACCATTTTATCAAATAGCAGCAATGTAACAATATATTTTGTCTATCTTCAGATGATTTTAGCTATCAGAGACAAGCTCCATACAGATAAGCCTTTTGAAGCTTGTTAACTTGCTGTTTCCATGCAAGACTAGGTATTCACATATATTTGTGATATTTCCTGTGTTAAATATCTCCATCGCCTAAAAGTGAGATACGCATGAGAATAACAGCCAAGTACCGCATTCGTTTTATAAAAATGTTGGGTGTCTTGCAATCATACTTTGTAATCACATTATCTGTCTATAGATGAGATATGCGCAGACAATAATCAAAAGTGGTGATGTCACAGAAGAGGTGCTTCAAGGGATTATATGAATAGTTTTCAGATATCGGAATAAGTCCTCTTAGGCTTTTACCTAAACCAAGGCCGAAACTAGGATTTTCAGCACCAGGGGCAAGGCGGTAATTTAGTGCTCCCCCCAAAAAATAAATAAATAATATATATATATATATATATATATATATATAGCACTGTCTCCACGTGCGGCACTCCTGGGCATGAAGTAATCAACTCTATTCAGGCAAATAGGGTAACGTTTCAGTGCCCCCTTTATTAAATCGGCACTTTCATTTATACACACACACACACACACACACACACACACACACACACACACACACACGATATGGAAGGATCGGCACTCCTCCTATAACAGTCAGCAATGCTCAGGTGCCATCTGGAAAATGTAGTAATAAACAAACGTCCTCCAACAAGCAGCGGCACTCTGAGACTTGATTTGTCAATGAATCACAATAAAGTGCATTTAATAAATCATCCTGTGAGCCAACGTTTCAGGGCCAATAACGCCCCTTTGTCAAGGTGATGACACATTGAGAAAGGGGCGTTATTGGCCCCGAAACGTTGGCTCACAGGATGATTTATTAAATGCACTTTATTGTGATTCATTGACAAATCAAGTCTCAGAGTGCCGCTGCTTGTTGGAGGAAGTTTGATATATATACTGATAATATATATATATTACTGTGTAAATATATATATATATTATAAAGCCTCCAGCACCCCCTCCCCCCCACAATGCCCACTTGCCTCAGCCCACAGTGGGTGAAGCGATTAACTTGTTTCCGGCTCTGTCCTCTCCAAGCAGGCAAGCAGTCAGGCAGCCGGGCAGGAGAGTGTGCAGAGGCACTGACGAGCGGTAGGGCAGAGGGAGGCTCCGGAGTCCGGCGACCGCACATGTAGAGGGAGATGGAGCAGTAGCGGCGGGACCGTGACATGATGGTGTCATACACGGCTGCCGCTTCAGGAGGTGATCGCGGTGGGGAGGTGGCTAGGAGCAACTGGGTGAGGGAGTTGGGAAGAGTTCTCTGCGCCCCCCTCAAGTCCAGCGCCTGGGGCACGTGGCGCCTTAGTCCACTAGTTACGGCCATGCCTAAACATACCTAATGCTAACAAGATGTGTATGAAAAGGGTTGCAGTCAGGATCCCGACAGTCAGAATACTGACAGCAGGATCCCGATGGTCAGAATCCCGATGAATCCTGATAGTAAGTACTGTGGTTAGGGTTAAGCAATAGGGGGAGGGTTAGGCTGTGTCGGTTAGGGTTATGCTGGAGGCAGGGAGGAGATGTTTAGGGTTAGGCTGCAGGAGGGGACAGTATGGGTTAGGCAGTGAGAGGGGTGGGTTAGGGTTAAAATAATGTGATTCGTTGGGATTTTGACTATTGGAATGCCACTGTCTGCATTTATTTACCAACCCATCTGAAAATTATTTGACACATTCTTTTGCATGGTGACACTATATTAAAAGGCCTCTGCTCTTTCCACTAACTGACAGTCCCTGCTCTCACTTTGTCAATGACAAGAGTAGACAGGTACAAGCCACCCAATCAGTACACTTATTTCCAGAAACACTCTGTTGCAGTGAACATTCCAGTGATCTAATTGGCTCCAAATTATTCTATCCCTTACCACTTAAAAAATGTCAACACACTGACAGGCAGGGTATTGCAAATTAACAATGAAATGGAACAGTGTTTGCTGGTGTCTAAACATTTCTGTTATAAGGCTCCAATTTTGTTAATTTGTTTGGGTTTTTTACATTTCTTTTTATATTGCTTTAGATTTCTAATGAACATTTTACTTACAGTGTACTAAACTAGTTAAAGAGTTGTAATTATTTACTAATTATTTGGGCAATTGCCTTAACATTTTGTGCTTTGAGCTAAACCGCTGTAGAGTATATTTCTTAATATTTGTGAAACTTGTCTTGTGCTTGGATTCCCTTATTGACACAGAATCATATTTAAGATAACACAGCTACTTATTGGAAAATCTATATACTTCTGTACAAGGGAAAAGCATCTCTTGACAGATGTGAAGAGATTTGCTGCAATACACAGAACAGCTGCAAGTCAGTTTAAATGACAGCAAAAGTACAGTATCTCATTGTTCTAGCGGATTTGCTCCAAAAATACAACTTTTTTTGAACTTCTTCCTAAGAGCAGATGATTGTTCAACCGTAGACTGCTAGCTGCTGGCCACATTTACACTATGACCTTCTTTAGGAAATAATTGGTCTATTTTGCAAAGGTTTAAATATACTAACATACTTGACACATAATAATAATTTGTATTTATGAACACTATGCTATAAGACTTTTGAAGCCATGCAATGCTGCAAGTGAGATTGGCCAATAACGAAGGTTGGGTGGCTTCTAAAAACTTGAAACCAATAATGATCCAATGGGATCATGATTGGTATTCGTATGGTATGGTTTTTGGGTCATGCTGAAGCTGAAGCATTTGTGACCAGCTGTATTCATGAATTACGTCCTTTTATGAATAAGAGAACAAAAGTTGCTCAGTCACATATACAAGATCTAATCTGACTGACACTTTCCTACTTGCCTCTCTTTTACAATTTACATAGTTACATAGTTAGCGAGGTTGAAAAGCGGCAAAATGCCCATCGGGTTCAACCTGTATTCTGTGTTAAGCTGTGCATATTATAATGCATCTGCTGAAGCAATGGTTTAGTACCAATTGACAACTATGATTAATACCACTCCCAGATATTAATGTCACTATGTTAAATGCTATAGCTCTGGATACTTTTTCCAGTCAGAAATTTGTCCAATTCGTTTTTAAATGCATTTACATAGCTTCCAATTGTATTCTATAAACTATCGTAAATGCTCAATCTAAATTCTCTCTCCACACTATGCTTAGATCAGTTAAACACTTAACTGTCAAATTATTTTCCCAAAAAATGTTCAGAAAATGTTTTTTTTTTTAAATGAGTAAATTAGGTGTATAATGTGTATTAGATCTTATTAATAAATGATTTTAGTTAAAAAGAAAATGTTTTTATATTTTTATAGTTGGAATTTATTATATAAAACACAAAACATCGGAACATCGGTCGCCACCATCACGACCAATGGAAACATCGCAACCATTGTGGCTTTCATTTTGAAAGCCGGGACAGCTGCCAGGTACACAGGAGTGGCTTGGGGGGGTTCATTTACACTTCCCCAGCGGCTGCTATTGTCTGAAGATGCTGGGTGGAGGGTTCTGCCGTGCTGACCGATCAGCAGTGACCGGCAGCATGGCAAACACTGAGGGGAGGGTGCAGGGAGGCAGAGGGACCTTCCGGTTCCTCTGACAGCAGCAGCGGAGGGAAGTATCTCTTCCCTGCCGCTGCAAACAATTTCTATCTGAGTGGTCGCATCCTGTGTGACCAGGTCAGATAAGACACTTGCTGGTATGGTCGCTTCTGATGCCACCATGCAGGCTCGGCGCATACCGCTCAGCAAAGGGATGCAGTGCAGGTAGGCACCAGGGGGGAGAGGCGCTGCCCCTGCTCTGCATCCCTGTGCTGAGTTCCCCTGCCCTGGTGATGCCGGCTGCTGCGCCTGTCAAACTCTATGACAGGCAGCGGCGCCGGCATCATGAAGCCTCCTCTCCCCCTCCCCTCCTCCCCTGTCACATACTCAAATGCAGCCAGTCACAGTGTGCTGGGCGGATCTAAAAGAGGGCGGGGCTTCACGGGAATAAGGGACGGAGCTACACGGGACCAGGCAGCAGCGTGCATCACAGGAGGACGAGTTTCCAGACTTTTTCATGTAAGTGGCTGGAAAGAGTGTGTGTCTGTGTGTGAGTGTGTGTGTGTGTGACAGTATGTATGTACAGTGGGGGTCATTCCGATCCGATCGAACGCTGCACTGCTTTGCAGCCGTGCGATCGGGTCGGAACTGCGCATGCGCGGCGGCTGCATTGCGCAGGTGCGTCGTTGCCCGGCGACAGTCGTCGACGTGCAGTGACGCCGTGAATGAAGAAAGCCGTCACAGCGGCGACCGCAAGAAGATAGACAGAAGGAAGGCGTTCCAGGGTGTCAACTGACCATTTTCTGGGAGTGGTTTGGCAAACGCAGACGTGTCCAGGCGTTTGGAGGGTGGATGTCTGACGTCAATTTCCGGGACCTGCATCGCTGGATCGATCACACAAGGTAACTATTACCCTGGTCTAGTTCTACACAAAACTTTCATGCATAGCAGAGCTGCACAAGCGTTCGCAGCTTTGCTATTACAAAAAGCCCTCCCCCATAGGTGGCGTCGAGTTGATCGCACGGGCAGCAAAAAGTTGCTACGTGCGATCAACTCGGAGTGACCCTCAGTATGTACATGTGTGTGTATGTATATGTGGTGTATGTGTGACTGTGCAGCATAATGTGTGTAAGCGTTACTGCTTCAGGCGGCGTTGCGTCTTGTATAAGCGATACTGGTACAGGCGTTCATGTGTAAGCATCACTGGTACAGGGGGCTTTGCATGTGTAAGCGCCACTGGTACAGCGGGCATTACGTGAGCAAGCGTCACTGGTACAGGGGGCGTTACATGTGTAAGTGTCACTTCTACAGGGTGCGTTACATGTGTAAGCGTCACTGCTGCAGGGGGCGTTATGTGTGTAAGCATCACTGGTACAGGGGTCGTTGCGTATGTAAGCGTCACTGGTACAGGGGGCGTTACATGTGCAAGCGTCACTGGTACTGGGGGAGTTACATGTGCAAGTGTCACTGCTACAGGGTGCGTTACATGTGTAAGCGTCACTGCTGCAGGGGGCGTTATGTGTGTAAGCGTCACTGGTACAGGGGGAGTTACATGTGCAAGTGTCACTGCTACAGGGGGCATTACATGTGCAAGTGTCACTTCTACAGGGTGCGTTACATGTGTAAGCGTCACTGCTGCAGGGGGCGTTATGTGTGTAAGCATCACTGGTACAGGGGTCGTTGCGTATGTAAGCGTCACTGGTACAGGGGGAGTTACATGTGCAAGTGTCACTGGTACTGGGGGAGTTACATGTGCAAGTGTCACTTCTACAGGGTGCGTTACATGTGTAAGCGTCACTGCTGCAGGGGGCGTTATGTGTGTAAGCGTCACTGGTACAGGGGGCGTTACATGTGCAAGCGTCACTGGTACTGGGGGAGTTACATGTGCAAGTGTCACTGCTACAGGGTGCGTTACATGTGTAAGCATCAATGCTACAGGGTGCGTTACGTGTGTAAGCGTCAATGCTACAGGGGGCGTTATGTGTGTAAGCTTCACTGCGTTTTGTATAAGCGTCACTGGTACAAGGGGCGTTATGTGTGTAAGCGTCAATGCTACAGGGGGCATAATGTGTGTAACCGTCACTGCTTCAGTGGATGTAACGTGTGTAAGCGTCATTGCGTCTTGTATAAGCGTCACTGGTACAGGGGGCATTGCGTGTGTAAGCATCACTACTGTAGGGGGCGTTACGTGTGTAAGTCCCACTACTACAGGGAGCATTGTGTATATAAGCATTATGTGCGCTGTCCCTTTGTAAAGTGCAGGGGGGCGCCGAACACCCTAGCACCAGCCCTGCCACCATGCCAGGCAAGTGGTTAAACCCTAAACTAAATTAAACATGGTAAAAGATACACATCTTGGCAAGCTCGCTGGTTGAAGCACTAACTCGGCTGCTTTTATCAGATATATGGGGAAAAGTTTCTTTATATTTCCTTGAGAGCTTTAACACCTGACTTGCAGTGCCTCCCAGTAAACAATGTGCATCTTATCACTGTCCGTGGAGGACTCTACTATAAGGCCTGAGTCAATAGCTGAGAGACATGAACAGCAGAAGTAAATAACAGGAAAATGCTAATAGGAACCTCTAAGTGTGGTCTCTCAGACTTCTGCCTTCAGTGTCCTTTATGATTTAGTATAGAGATGCACTTTGTTTTACTGCACAGTACACGCCTAACTACAGTATACAGATATATCCTCATACCTCCAGCCTCTGGACCTTATTCAGTAAGGATTGCAGATTCTGCTTTCCACTTAATTTATGTTTGCAGTCACCTGTGCTGAAATGATAAATGATAACACAGATGACTGCAATCATACATCATGTGGGAAGTCCAGGAGCAGAGCATATTGTACCTGGTGGAATGGGTCATTTTGGAGGGTCTGGCATTCACAAATAAAATCAGAGAATTTGGTAATGTAAACATGGTTAATCAGCACATGGGGTTTATGGTGATGAAGACTGAAAGGTGTTAACCTTTTCAACAAACAAAATAAAAATCATCACAAAGCATACCAAGGTCTGTATCTATTGCCTCAAAGTCAGCGTCAGATTAACATTAGAGTGGATGGAGCTACAGCTCCAGGCCGCCACATAAAAATAGGTCCATCGTCAGCATTATAATGATCACCTGCTTAGCTGGCCACATAGTCGGCCATAAATCATAAGTATTACAATTGTAGATCTAGTTTTCTCAAAAAATTATGCAATTCTTCTAGTTCTATGTATTTATGGAGAGACGGGGCCGAATAGTGTAAGAGGTGGACACAGCACTGGTCACAGCTCCTCCCCTTATCAGTATAGGCCCTTGAACATTTTCAGCCCCAGGCCCATGAGAACTGTAATCCAGCCTTGCACAAAGTGAACGTGCATTAGGACAGAATTGCAAAACCTGTGGGACCAGTGACATCACAAGGCAGGTGTGGGGGGTGCGGCCCGCACCCGGGTGTGACGCCTAGAAGGGGGTGACACCAATCTGTGGGCTCCTCCGCAGTGACAGGAGCCAGGTGCTGCAGTGTGAAATTCTGCTACAGCACCCGGCTCCTGTCATAGCAGAGGAGCCGACAGCGCTGCAGACAGTCTCCGGGGGCAGCTCAATACAGCCCAGCATCTCCGGAGATGCTGGGCATGCCCCCGGAGTGACGACCCGCAAGGCCACACCCCTTTTTGCGGCCACATCCCCTTGTTACGAAGAGTGTGCACCGGGTGTCACCACACCAGGTGACGCCTCTGCGTGGGACACCAAGTGGCGTCCTAACATGTATCCAATGGATTCTGTGGCTGGCTAAGTGTTTTGGGGAGGCCACAACCTGGCTTCCGTCTCTAAAGTAAAGTGGAATGCCAGGGGATGACAGAGTAGGCTGCAGAAGCTGAGCTTTCAAAAGCAAGCCATGTACTGTGCTTTACGTAATGTACAGATGCGTCCTCTTACATCTTTGCTCAGTGTGCTAGAAGTCGCGTTACACATAACGCGTGAGTACCATGTGACTTGGTAGCGCTGAGCGCCCTTTTTGCATTTTCTTCTGCGTAAATGCTTAATCAACGCAAGCAGCTTCTGATGATTAAAATGATATGCAGCATGCCTAAATTCTGCATGCAAAAAAGATGCTCTGCGTAACCAAGTTCCACCACGGCATGGCGCGACTTCAAGGGCTGTTTAGCGTGACTGCAGCAATGATGTAATAGGACACATCTGTACTGTTCATATATGCACCCAGAAAAGCCACTAAAAGATTACAATTTACAAATCAAACAATCTTTATACTGTAATTAAGGCTATGTATACGTTGCAGTCAATAAATATGCCTTCCATGATTTATTGCACAGCCTGCTCATTTCTGATGCACTATCCACCGCAACCCTATTTTCCTGTGATTTAATAAATTATAATGGAACAAATGAGACACCATTTATAAAAGGAAAGAAAATAAGCCAATTCTGATTTTGTTGTTCTGCCAACACCTCTTTGTTTTTTTTATATACATAACAAAACTGAAAACTAATATTCTCTCATACACATTTATCCAAGTGAATAACACGTTTCTCTTATATTCTAGGGGTAGAACCTCGTGTTAGCGGAATCTTCTTACATGCCAACATATTGTTTCAGCTTGATCATTTGCACCCCCTGAAGGCCTCTCTGTTATCCAGTTATTCCATGTGTGCTGCAGACTGCGAGCACTTGTGGTGTCAGCAGGAATTATTGATGTACACTGTGGTAACCAGACAACAGATGGTAGAATGTTAAGTGACAAAATGTTTGACTTAAAAAATGTCAGTGATACAAGAATCACCATTATATATAGACAACGGCCATCCATACAGAAACTGCATACTGAGGAGAACATCCCAAGGACCCTGATAACATTGTAGCCAAAAACAAATCTTTGAGAATCATATAAAACAGCAGCTTTCCTTTGTCACACACTTAACAAATAACAGGAACTTTGCATCTTATAAAATATAGGCATCCATTATGAGGCATCATACCTACAGTACTTGCCTACTCTCCCAGAAGTTGCGGGAGACGCACAATTTTTCTGATAGTCCCCTGCACCCTTGGCAGATCGGCCGCATCTCCCACATCCCACCCACTTCCTAGTGATGCAGGCAGAATAGGAAGATAATACTGGAAATCGCTGCACTGTTTTGAGGGGGCGGGGCTAACTGATGCAAAACCATATAATTTTAGCCCCACCCCTTCCCTATGGATCCACAAATGATGGCATTTTGGTGTACAGGCGTGAGGCTTAATGACATGATAACCCCGCTGCACAAAGTTGCCAGCAGTGTCTGCTCTCTAGGCTTCTCCTGGAGAGGAGTTCTACAAAGTTGGCAAGTATGGCATCATATAGCCTTCCGCGTTGGACAACAACAGACTATAACAATTTATTTATGAACAATTATTTATATAGCACATCCTGTACTTATTATGAAGCACTTTACAGTGATTTAGTCATTCCTATCAGTCCCTGCCCCAGTTTCGCCTGGCACACTAACATATAGACACACATATACACTAGGGCAGTGGTTCCCAAAAATGTTTGAAACATGGCATCCTAGAGTATCAGAATTCTTTTCACGGCACCCCTAGGCCAAACAATTCTTATTAAGAAATATAGAAATAAATATTAAATTAAGTATATTGTGTTTACACTGTATGTCATCCTTAGGTTCAATTGTGTAGTGAGGGATGAGATTTGCTTCTGTTTGTCCACATACAGTATTTTATGATTAGCAGCCACCAGCACAGGTTTTGCCTATTACATTGACCATAAATAATTTGAATTGGCCCCGGACCACCAATCCAAGGCACCCCTGCAAGTGCACTGAGGCATCCCAGGGTGCCTAGGCATACAGTCTGAGAACCACTGCACTAGGGTTAACATTTTGTCAGAAGTCAATTAACCTACCAGTATATTTTGGATTGTGGGTGAAAACTGGAGCACCCTGCAAACATGAGGATGACATACAAACTCCACACATATAAGGCTTTGCTGGGAACCCAAAACCTCAAGCTAACCATTGTGCTACCATGTTGCCCTTTCTACTAGCTCTATTTTGCCTGCACAGTCCTAATTTTAGAGCTGTGTCCCAAACTCTGGCCTTCGGACATGTCTGTCCCTCAGTGGGAATGTTGAGAGGTAGGCCCCATTCCTTGCTGCTATGCCTACCAGAACAGCAGTGAACAGATACCGCTCCCACCTGTTACTGGGGTGCACAGCAAAATGAGTGTAAAGAGGTGGCTAAGTGGCAGTATAGGGCTGAACGAATGCCCCCGAATGGTGCTGCCATACTACCATTGTGACATACCCACTCCCCCACAATGCATGACAACCCTCTTATCCAAATTCCTGGATCTGAAATGTTGGGAGGTATGGGAAACAATGAAATTAATATTAACATGTCCATACATAAGGTGGAAGTGGCCATTTTGTTCATGAGAAGAATGCCTGCTAATTTACCAGGATACACTGTCCCTAGTAAATAGGTAGGTTATTGTCTTACAAATACTGGTTCAGCTACCTGCTAAATATATATGTATATTTACTAACTTTCGATGGATTTCAGATGGATTTAATCTTAATCGATGTTGGGCTTCTAGGGCTAAAACACACACATGTATAAAATTTAAAAATGAATATAAAAAAAAATAATCTGTTAGTACAGGTGTGTTTTAGCCCTGGTAGCCCAACATCGATTAAGATCAATTTTAATCCATCTGAAATAGATTAAAATCGATCAAAATCGACCTTTAGTAAATATACCCCACAGACTGAGTGTGCAGCAGAGATTTTTACCAGAACTGTGCTACAGCTATTCTGGAGTCCCAGGGACAACTGTAGCGGCATGAAATTCCCAGGACCAGGAGAAGGGCAATGAGGATAGGGACTGTGTGATATCACAGATGGCAACCCTTAAAAGCCTGCCCTATTTTTTGCTATTATTCAATTCAGTAAAAGAAATGTAATTATTAAAGAAATGTTATTATGTTATTTCATTATTCATGTTCTAGGCTTGACTTTAGTTTCACTTGACCCCTCTGAATTGTAATTTTAATATGTTAAGTTATATACAAGAAGGGCCTGTAATTCTCTAATGATTCAGTTAATCTGCAAGTGTTGCATAACAGTTGACCCGCTGGCCTATTATACCTCTAATGCCCTTCCCTCATTATAAACACACACAGCTCTGCCTACTCCATTCACATCTATTAGATACGGACACAACATAACATGCACAAATTTATTCCAGTACACGTCAGTCTGCATTCGTAGAGAAACTTCTTTAGTGTGCTCTTCATTTATTTGATCATACTGCATACTGAATGCTTGTCACAATAATTAATTAAAATAAAGTTATTGAACTGATTGAAACATGTAAAGCACGTTAATTCCCAAAGAGAGAAAAAAAGACAATATAATGGACTACATAAGAATTATTAATTAAATGTTAGAAATGTTTATGTAAGATGGGCTAATTTACAATGACAATCTGTAAAACTGTGTAAACAGAGCATCAGCCCGTTCTTCTTGCTTTGTGATTCATGGAACTGTTTTAAACTAATGCATTAATCATAGCTGACTGCACACCCTCCTCAGGCACTGTCCCTTTACCTGTGCCTGACCAAGGAAAGCACCCAGTTGACATCATTTTCACCTCTGTCAGGCAGGAAGTGACATCATACTGTATGTCAGTGCTACACTTTTAGCATATACGGGATGTGCAATACATTTCCAGATGCACAAAAAGTATTATCTATACAAACAATGGGAACACTACATTTTTTGAAAGTATTCATCAGAGGAGTCTCTGCATAGTTGCATACACTCAAACCACCTGGTGAAGCAGCTGGACCAGTCCGAAGCAGGTATGTTTTCTACATGCTGGATGAAGGTCTCCACTGCAGCTTCCGGTGACTCAAAATTAATCCCATGCATCTTGGGCTTTATTTATGTGAACACAGAGAAGACACAGGAGCCCGGACTGTACGGTGGATGACCAAGCTCCTTGGTGCGTTCATGGGCCAGAAAATCCACCACATTCCTGGACTTCCACTTTCCTGGCCTTGTGGGCAGGTGCATTGTCATGATGGAGAAGGGCACCATGAGTGTGAATTCTTGGATGGCGCCTTAAAATGACTTCCAACACTTGCGTCAGGCAGTAGTTGGCGTACCGGTCTCCAGTGATGGTACTCTGCTGCACGAGTGGTATAATAGCTACATGACCAGTCCTGACAACAAAAACAGCCACCATCTGCTTGGCCAAGCTGCACTCACCTCGGAAATTCTCCAACTGGGGTCCACTGGGCCGACTGTTGTTTGGTCTTGGGATTGAAACTGTACAGTAGATCCAGGCTTCATTACCACTGATGATCTTCCAGTTTGGGTGACCTCCATTAAACATGGCCAGCATGTTGCAGCACCTAGTCACCCGATCCTCCTTCTGCTCTCGAAGGCAAGCAGAAATCTTAATCAGGTCAAGCTTTTCATGGAGTATCGATGGATGGAATGCCTATCTCCTTCTTTAACTAGGCCATGGTCACCCTAGTATCCATCTAAACTATGGTCTGCATGGCAGTTACATTGTCCTCGGTGATGGTGAACACAGGTTGGCTGCAGTGCTCTTCGTCTTCTAGGTACGATCTCCCATGTTGAAATTCTGCAAACCACTTAAACCCAGTGGTCCAGGATGGTGTGTCCTTACCAAAAGCTCCAGTGACTTCTGTTGAGCTCATTAATGAGTTTATGAAGGAAGTGAACATGCTGACTTCTTTGGTATGCAGTGCTGCTTGTATATACGGTTCTGTGACTTGACATATCACGAGAACTTTAGTCAGAGATTACAGTTCACAACCACACAAACACAGATTGTGTCTACTCTGCCTAGTCACTTCACATCCAGAAACTTATTGCACATCCTTTGTATATCACTGACAGGAAGAAGCTGCAGTCAGTGTCATGTCATGATAATGGCCAGCTCCCCAACAATGAACATTGTCTGTTAACATGAAATTACTGCATGTCACTCATTCTCTATTGTATGTGCACTCTAATCCTTGGAACTCTAATCACCCACCTAAATTTTCCTAGCAGTAAACCCAGTGCAGGCATGCATTAGCATGGAAATGTGGAGCTGAATGTGGTGACCATTTTGGGATGTTTCCAGCAAAATCTGGGATGACCTCAGTAATGTAACTGAACCAGACTGCACATATTATGCTACATTTTGCTAGTCAGGTTATTCTAATTAATTTCAGGGAGTAGGCCAATTTAAACCACCATAGGTTGGTAAGATGGGCCTGGTCACTACTTGTTAGCACGCTTTACAGTTTTGCCATGTTAATTAACATTGCAACTATTAACATATTAAATAATGAGTTAATGTCAGCACCTAGACAGCATATACCGATAGTGACTTTCCCTCATTAAAACCACCTTCGCTACTTGCTTATCACAGTAGTGAAGGAGATGTTTGTACTGGGCAAGTGCACATTCCAGGCAGCATAACAAAGATCTGAAGGACCCTTTTGCGGTCTATGCTGCAGCCTCAGTATTCTCAACTCTAGTCCTCAGGTACCACCAATAGGTCATGTTTTGTCGATTTCTTTATGCACAGGTGAGTTCATCTATTTTGATGGATCCATAATTATCCCTCCTGCTTCCACAGACAGAAATCCTCAAGAAGATAGCCTATTGGGGATACTTGAGGGTTGAGGTTGAGAACCACTGCTGTAGGCTACAGGCTATAATGGAGTTAGATATCAAGGAGTAAGATCTGAAAAAGCTGCTTTTCAGAGCTTGATAAATTGGTGAAAATTGAGAATTATGGGCACTGTGGTAATTAGCTAAACATGTAAGACATCTCTGATTATCTCTATTTGTAAAATAGCCCCAGGATATCTGTATACGTTAAATGGTCCTGAAACTAAAATTTTCCCTTTTATCATGCGGAAAAAGATGTTTCCACATTATTCTGGCTAATAAATAGGTCCCTTAGAGGGAAAGCTCATAAATACGCACACATAACTACTAAGCTGAAAAACCCACTGGGGCTTATACCACAAGGACTCAACTTATGTGCCCCTGCATTAATGAACTAGCTAATAGGTACAGCATTACCCATTACAGCATTTGTGCAAAGAACCTTTGTATATCATATACAGCATTATTTTTTGAACCAAGTTGAATTGCGCAGTTATTTTTTATTCTGTCTCATTCTCACAGAGATAAACATATTCCTTATAAATAATTTATATATACTGACAATGAAGGAGAAACATTATTCATAAATCTTGTGTCTTAACATAACGGTGGATAGAAATGCATGACAAGGTGACAGGACACAATACATTAACTGACAATACATATGACAAGTTTGGAATAAGAGAATTGTAATTCATACAGTTGAAGTGATATATTAAACATTGCTGTGGTGACTGATGCCAACTAACTAGATAGAAAGCTAGTTGTCATATATGACTCATCTTCATCACACAGTGCGGAGTTTCAGATTTCAACTCTTTCGCTACTAGAGGAACGTTGACCCGTTACACCTTAGGTGGTCTAGCAACATAAAAAGACCTGTAACTAATACTTAGGAGAAAAGCTACGCAAGTTTTCTCCTACAATTAAGAGGGTATCCCTACAATTCATTATAAAGACACAGAAGGACATCAGGGTTCCAAATTAATGCCCAAACCGAACATACGTCTGACAAAAGGTGAATATAGATCAATAAATTCTTAGTTGGTTGGTCCATCCTTTACAACAGAAAGCATGATGTTATTCTTCCACTGTATTCCATATATCCATTGAGGACAACAACAGCTGGAATTCCAGGTGACAGCTTTGCAAACTGCAACTACCAACGAGTATCTGTACAATTTTCCCCAAGGCGCAACTCTCTACACCGAATGGTGAGCATACCACTTGTTAGATGATTGTCTCACTTATATTACACAGTGTACACACTAAAGGGGGGCAAGGAGGAGGGCTGGACTGCACACCCTAATTTTAAACATAAGAAGTGCTACCATGCTGAGACTTGTTATGCCAAGCAGGAAAAAAATAAAATGCAGGTGCACACTCTAAACACTAAGAATACTGATAAAACAATTATAAAAAAAACCTCTACAATTTAGCATGCAGTAAAATTGAGGTACTTAGCACATGTTTGGCCAGAAAAGCGAGCGCACCTACATTGTCACGGTGCCCTCATCAGGTGAGTCCATAACATCTCTAAAACAGACATATGGGGCCGGATGTAATGAAGTCTGAGTTGGCAGGAGGTGCTGGATCCCTGCCGAACTAGGACGTTTTATTAAAGCAGCAATCATTTACAAGCCATGGTTTTGCTGCATTAAAAAAAAATCCGAGTCCGGCCAGCAACCCGCCTCTCCGGGCAACTCAGACTTCATTACATCTGGCCCATTATATAAATTTATCCAAGTCTTATCTATAATAGAGCTTATTCTAATATGTAGACAGCAAATGTAAGGTAGCACCTCCCATGTTTAAAATTAGGGTGTGTGCAGCCCAGCCCCCTACCCTGTAATTGTGTATGTATGCACACTGGAAGGTGGAGACTCCTTCTAACTGGACCAGCAACCCACCCATCTGTCTTTAGATGTTTTTAATTAGTATGGGTCCTTACATTTGCTGTCTACTTACTAGAATTGGCACTATTATAGCTAAGACCTGGACAAATTCATGTAACATGTTAGTATTCACGCTTCCTTGATAAAGTCTCTGATGAGATGAAATGCGCTGGAGCCGCTAATTACCACCATCATTACAGGACTGAGCATAGTGATGCCAGTAAGCCGGAACCGTGACTACTACACTTGTCATCAAGTCAGCCACCAACACCGCAGGTGACATCCAGTCTGCACGGACCAGAGCGGTAGCTGTGCACAGAGCTGCAGACAGCAAGAGGTGAATGGAGATGGAGATGGCAATAGCTATGGTAGAATAGGGTCAGTATCTTTTACTAGCCTGCAAAGCTCATGCAGGTGCCTGCTAAAGAAAAAAGGCCTATATACAGCTACTTTCCGTGATTTTATGTACAAATATTGTTTATTGTTTGGTTATTGTTTTGGTTTATTTACTTATTTATTTGCTTATTAGCATTTTTATTTCTATTTTTTTCCATCTTTATTCATTTGTATTTTCATTCCTTTGTTGCTGCAATCCATTACACTAACTAATACAATTGTGCTTTTTCACCATTGCACTTTATTTTAGACCTTCATTGGAAGGGTCATAAAAACTAAAAAGCTGCTTTTTATTTATTGGGAATGCTTGAAATATATTGTTTGAATTTATAATTTCTGTAACATTTTAACTTTCTAATTTGTACTGGGCGTGCAAAGTGCAAACACTAAACTTCCCATTTCAGAGCTACAAATACACATAGAAATTAGCCAATTAGTTACTACTGTAATAGCACAGGGACAAATTTACTGAAATCTGCACAATTTGTGTTTTAATAAAATTTTCTATATGCAATTCTGTACTATTTAGTTGCTGATGATTACTACATAAATCTGCATTATGACATACACAAATGCATAAATATATATTACAAGGCTAAATGCATTTTGCATTGCTAGCACTTTTAACATAATTAATATTTTACATTGGTTATTTTAAGCAGTTTATACAAAGTACAACAGAACTATGTCAAACGTATAATGGAAGTGACTAAAAGCAACGGTAGCAGATTCATTATTCATAAAGCTTACTTCAATATTTAATATTTATTTAAAAATATAAAAAAGCAACAATGTACACTTAAGAGAAAACTGTACAAAGTATGCCATGGGCGGTGTTGGAAAAGTTATATCACCAGCCAGTAATAAAGTTCAAAATTGATTAAATTCAAGAAGTGTGACTATGTGACAAAATATAATACAGTAGCTGAAAGTTAAATAATTTACTACATTATTTTACCACTTCTAAATGAAATGGGAGGTCCAGCTTCATATTATTTCCCATATGACTCCAAAGTAGTAAAGTCTATATTATAAATATTTCACAAACACATAACCTATACAGTATGTTTTCCTGCATTATACTAAACAGGAAACTTGTTTTTTCTTTAATATTATAAATAACAAATGTAGATATAGAAGGTGAACTTAAGGCTAAAAATATTAACTAAAGGTCATTATACTTTTATTGCATAGTAAAAAAGATTCCGGACTGGCATTTTATTTAGGTAATGGTTTGTGCATGGTTAGTTCTGCATAGTTTTATGGTTGGTGAAATCTCTATGTAGGTATATTTGATATGCATGATTTTCTTCACTGTGTAGTAAGTAAAGGGGAACAGTGGAGATAACTGCAATTATCTGTAGAAGGTATTAGAATCATGTGTTTTGATAGAGTGACAGTGACGTATTTGTAAGTGCACTATGAAAAGGGGCATAAGATGGAATTGTTTTATTTATGCTCCCGTTCTGTATTACAGAATATTGTACCATAATATGGATTTCATAGTGGATATTAGAGGGAAATGTGTAGTGGGATGCAGAGTATATACATTAGGCCCTGATTCAGTAAGGATCGCATCAGCGATCCTTACTGCAGTTTCCTGCGCGTGTGCAGAATGGGTCCTGCGATCACGGCGCAGGTATGTGAACGCCTCTGTCTGATTGACAGGCAGAGATGTTCGCAGGGTAGGACGGGGTGGGGGTGACCGGCATTGCTGGAAACGGGGAAGTGTTATCCCCATTTTCTGGGAGTGGCAAGGCGAAAGACTGCATCGCAAGATGCAGTTTCCTTGGCTTCACAAGTCGCCCTCTGCGGGCATGCATGAGTAAGTTCAGACTTACTCAGCCTGCCGTTGCAGATGAACAATGTGACCGATGGTCGCATTGTTCATCCCATATGCCAGAGGTTCTCAAACACGGTCCTCAAGACACCCATAAGGTCCAGGTTTTAAGTTTACCCATGCTTGGCCACAGGTGACTTAATTAGTACCTCAATCAATTTTGATTTAAACGTCTGTGCCGAGCCATGGATATACCTAAAACCTGGACCTTTGGGTGCATTGACGACCGCGTTTGCAAACCTCTGCCATATGCAAATGCATTGCAAATGTAGGAAGGAGGTGCTATGCACCTCCTCCTGCATTTGCATTGTCAAGGATTGCGTTTGCAAAGAATTAGGACCCTAGTGTGTAGAATAATGTTTGTGTTAGTGTACGCTAGTCATACTTACCTACTTTGACGGTTTCCCCTCCAGGAAGAGACCGGAGAGAAGCAGTTGATCGGCAATAGGGGCGGGTTTATTGCATTAAAAGGTCTCGCACCCTCACAGGGAAAATGCTGCGATGAGCATATACTGTATCTGCATAGGGGTGTGGCAAAATGACACTGCTCATTCTGCCCACTTCTCTAGGAAGTGGGTGGAATGCAGGAGGTTGCCCCCTCTTCCAGGGATGCAGGGGACTACCTGAATATAGGCAAGTATGAGTATAGCTGATAACATAGTGTGAATCTCAAATTGGGCCCCGATTGTATCTTATAACTATTGGCAGAACTTATGTCAGCAGTGTGCGACGGAGGTTAGTCCACGAGATGAATAGTGTAACCTGGGATTGGTCTATTAACCAGGCAGAAAAGCTGGATGTGAGCCAACACAGGGTTAATGCAGCACAATGCAGGAACATGCAGTATAAGACATATCCAGCCACGAGCAGGTTATAGCAGATGGCACAGTGTCCACTTGGGAGGCAAGTCCATAGTATCTGAAGGATGGTAGAGGAAGATGCGCAGTAATGGTGTGCATATGCAGTAGACGCATTAGGTCAGAGGTCACGCATATGCGGTAGTGCACCTCCATTTGTATGGCGATGTGGCAGATACAAAGAGACAGCCCAGAGCATACCTACCATCATCCATACACATCCATTGCAAGCATTGAGAGGTATATAGGTAAATGCAATAGCCTGCTATGTGCAAGCAATGGTGAGATCCAGGCAAGCCTATCTGATGTTTTAAAGTGGCAATTAGACACGGAAACACACAAACATGCACAGTTTTGTGATATAAATTCCTTAATAGGCTGACTATACTGTATACATGCTCGGATACATAAAATATTATTTCTTCATGGGTCAGACCTTTGTGATAATATCGCTTAGTTGGGACAGATTTTACACTGTAACTTTATTATAAGAATTGGTTTCTGTCAGCTTCCACAAATCAAAGTACTGAGGAACATACAGAAGTAGAAACATGCAGTGTGCCTAGTGACATACAAAGTCCATTGTATGCCTCCCAGCAGCTAATTATCCATGCTAACACACCTGATATCCTCCCATTCCTGCACAGTTACTTCTCCTTTATGCTAAGCCAATGCTGTTCTAAATTAAGTCACCTGTGTCAGCCTTTGGAGTAATACAGAGAATGTGTTGCTCTTGTGCCTGGCCACTAAAATAGTTCCCAATGCTTAATAAGTTTCCACTGCTGAATAAAAGACTGACACACTAGCAGTGAGGGGGCGAGGTGCTGTATAGTCACCTTATATATGTTTTATACATAGGCTTACCATACTATTCCTTTAAACCAGGACACTAATGAATTACACAGGTTCTGTGGCTGGCTGACATCAAGCCTGTATTCTCTTGGTTTTAATCAGTCACAGAACCTGTGTATTCCATGAGCATCCCACTTTAAAGGGACAGTATGGTAAGCATATTTATACAAACAATACATTTATTTAGCAGTGCAGGAAGCATAATATTTTATGTAAAATTATTTATTTTTTGTTGTTCAATATATGATGAGGTCTAAATTGTAACTGGAATGTAATCCAAACTATAATTTAGAGATCCCTACTTACCATATTTTATACTTTGGTATGTTAACTAGTCCAAAATATTTCCTAAACAAGGAAAAAGCATTAACTGCTTAAAAAAGCCTGTTAATATTTAATACACTTATTACTAATCATCAACATCATCAGAATTATAAAGGCATAACTGCTGTACCACCACCATCCAGCAGGTGGCGCCTAACTTTTATTTTTCTATTTGCTACTTATTTGTTGCGTCATTAATTTTGTAGAACATACATGGACCAGGGAGCATTTGCTGATTGTCAATCCTTCAGAAGCCTGAGTTACAAATAAAGGGGGTAATTCAGACCTGATCGTAGCTGCAAATTTGTTAGCAGATGGGCAAAACCACGTGCAGTGCAGGGAGGGGGGGCAGATATAACATGTGCCGAGAGATTAGATTTGGGTGGGGTGTGTTAAAACTGAAATCTAAATTGCAATGTAAAAATAAAGCAGCCAGTATTTACCCTGCACAGAAACAGTATAACCCACCCATACTGACGTCACACCTTCGCCCTCCGTTCGCCTGCGTTCTACATTCCACTCACCGAAAACGGCAGCAAAAGGTAAGTTGACGCCCCAGAACGCACTCTTGCTGTCCATCTTCTTGCAGTCGCTGCTGCGACCGCTTTCTTCTCTGTCAGCGTCGTTGCTCAGCGACCTCTGGCGCCGGCAATGACGCACGCGCATTCCAGACCCGTTCGCACCGCAGCGAAGAATCGCTGCGTGCGAACAGGTCGGAATGACCCCCATGGTTTTGTCCATCTGCTAACAAATTTGCTGCTACAATAAGGTCTGAAATAGGCCCAAAGATTGAATCCCCACAGAAGCAGCCATGGCAAACCAGTAGTAGCAGCACACCTAAAGCCTAAAGATGTCACACAAGTTTCCATCATGAATTCGGCTATGAGTAATAGAGACTATCAAAAGCAGGGAATGGTATCTGATAAAGACCTTTCAGGTCATTTAAAATTTGTGAGCCCAGACCCAGTACACGTATCCTCTCAAGAACACCAGGACTTGCCAGCCTGTACCTGCCAGCAATACAATTTCACCTGCGTAGTTGTGTCTTTGTTTCCACATAGTGGCTAGATAAGCACAGTCCCATCCTGGTTTGTGGAACAGTCCACAGTACTCCAGCTCTATATCTGTGGAAAAGGTTACCATTCTAGTCCTTTTGTGGGAAAATTACCTCAACCAAGAACTGCCATTGTATTATTGACTTATTCCCAAATTGTACAGCTGCTTAGGAAAACATAGGCGGTTGCCTAAAGGGGAACCTCTACAGCTTTATGAGTGACATAGCAGTAAAACCTACCTGATTATTGTAGCGCTCCCACACTGAGCAGTACCCATTGACAAGAAGATGCGGCTACCAGAACCTTCTTACCTATGAAGCTCCTGTGCTGGGTGCCAGCATTTCCACGTCAGTGATACTGAAGTTGCCGTTGGCACTCCTGCACAAGACACATGGTAAGTAGCAGAGGAAGGATAGCAGGTAAGTGCATGAGGGGAAGATGCCCGAGGAGCTTGTGCCTAGAGAGCCATGGGCACTGCCTTCCTTCAACCTTGCCTGTTTTAATTGCATTCATGCCTATATAATAGGTTTGTAAGGAACACTTCGCAGAGAAAAATATAGTGGGATTCTTCTCAATTATTTAGACACACAAGGGAAATATTTCTACAGGTTTTACAAGAGACAAAAGTGGACGTGGGCTGATATAACAGTATAACAGTCTACTTGGAATAACTCTTGAGTCGCTACCAATTATTGTTAAATCAGATTGTACATGTTACATATACATACAACGCTATCTACTGTATATACAGTTGCGTCCTTAGTTATCTTACATGTAATGCATATGCATCACAGTAATGCAAACGCGGCTAAAGTGTCCGCGAACAGTAGTGTGCATACACACGCACCCCATAGGCATGACTATTCGCAGGTCCCATGTCTAATCTTACACACGATGGACACATCTGTATATCCACACAAAGAGTAGATTACGAAGAAATGTACCTTGTCTCCCAAAGGATAACATTTAAAGGATCCAAAGTATTATTGCCTGTATTTTTCTTCTTCTTCTTCTTCATCTTCTTCTTCTTCTTCTTCTTCTTCTTCTCATCCTCATTATCATCCTCATCATCATTATCATCCTCATCATCATTATCATCATTATCATCATCATCATCATCATCAACAACAACAATAATAATAATAATATTTAGCAGCAGTATGTATCAAAAATGTCTCACAGGGACATAAGAGCCAATAAGAGCTGCAGTTACTGGAGAGGAATCCTTTGAATCCATCTCAAACCCCCCCTCCCACAAAAATGTAGCCTATAGGTTACAACTGCTGATGCTATCTAAAGCTGCCGATAGTTATTGTGTGCCACGCTCTGAAAAGTTAAGCTTTTCATTGCTTGTTACAGTACATCTCCCAATTTTCAGGTGACCATAGAAGACTACAGGGGATATTCAATTAGTACAGAGTTTTCCGACAGTAGGAAAACTGGCACTAATTCAACCATTTGGAATTCTATAGCGGGCGTGTTCAGCAGTTTTTTTGCTCCATTTTCGCCATGCCTTTTCAACTTTTTTTGCGGTCGAATCGGCACGGGTGAAAACGACCAAAAAACTATTGAAAATGCATGCAAATTCGACAAAACAAGTGGATCGGCGGTGAATTCGGCGATCCACGTGGTTTTCACCTGGGCGGATTTTTCAACAAGTTAAAAAAAAACGGAACGGGCTTTGAATAGGTCGAATGTGAATTTGACCTACAAACGGGTGGAAAGTGCAGTTGGTCGAAAAAAACGGCACTAATTGAATACCCCCCTATGACGACTGCATTTGTAATTGATAAACGAGGGACTATAGCAGATATACCCTTTTAATACATAACTCCGATACTTAATTGATGCATCTGTTTTCTGCGGATTGGCCGCAAACTAGTTTAATAGTCCGATCTCATATGATCTTATGCTAAACGGCTACATTTATTTGACATTTTTTGATAAACTGTCTTTCTCAGTGACTGAGTAGAGACCGGAGATCTCCCAGCTTAAATTGCTCCAAGCTTCATCTTTCACTTCATAAAAACTGCTGAGTGAGTATAATTGACAGACTATAAATATACGAGTCAATGGCATGGCTTTCTTTGTGACAAGGCAGTAGTTCAGACTGTACACCTGTTCCCTGGGTTGCCACATCTGAGTGTGGTTTTAATCTCTCATATCAACAGCACAGTTAATTAAGAAGGACAAGTGCAAGGTCATGACTTCCACTCTATGGCCCAGCTGTTAAGACAGAATGCAGAGAGGCCTCTTTGAACTTTTTTAAACAATGTATTCCTTAGCTGCATGCATTCTAAAAGTGAGACTCAGTAAAGCTTTCCTTTCCCTAAGAATTCACTAAAGATACTGTAAGTCTGCAAACGTAGCCTCCACTTTATGGTAGATGACTGCTCTCCACCTTTACAATACCCTTCAGAAATCCCCCCCCCCCCCCGATAACTAACATCTCTTACCATGAGATAGGAGATTATGTTGGGGTAATTTACCATTTTCTTCTTACTAGGACTACTGCTGCAATAAGCATTTTCCTATGTCAAATAGCTCCTTAAATCTAACATTTTTATGCGGAAACATCTTTTTCTGCATACATAACTGGGGATTGTAGTTGAATAAATAGGCCTTATAAGCTCTATATCCTCTATAGTACTTGGCACACATGCAAAACTTTTGAATCTGTGAAGGGTAACTAAGTACGGATTATGGAATTCAGATCTGATCGTGGATGTACTAAATTTAGCACATCTCCGATCATTTACTCTAACATGCGGGGGGACGCCCAGCACAGGGCTAGTCCGCCCCGCATGTCAGGCCTTACTCCTACACCCCCCCTCCCCCCCACGCACAGGTGCAAAAGCATCACATGGTAGCGATGCTTTTGCACCTGGCGAGTAGCTCCCTGCCAGCGCAGCTCCCGGGTCGCAGCAGCCACCCCCCCCCCCCCCCCCAATGGTCCGGATACACCTGCCTGTCCAAATTTCCCTCCCTTTGGGGCACTTTTATTATTTGAAGGATGGGATTAAAGAAAATAAAATTATTTTAATTAAATAATACACGCTGAACACAAATCTGCCAGTAAAAAGTTCATAACACATATGTTTTCATGTTAAAGTCTTGTGTGTTTTATTATATCAATGTAAATGAACTGAAAGGCTTTAAGTAGGGATAATACTGGAAAAACGGAAATATTTGATAACAAACACCATGTTTAAAACACATATATAAATAATAAAAAATAATTTGGGTGAATAACTTTGCAAAATATACTAGCAGCAATTATCACCCATCATCACTGGATGCCGTGCTCCCTTTATACTGCACTGCTGTTCCATTGTGCGAATATCTTAATGGAATTGCTCCCCCTGCTTATTATAGCTCCTAAATTGTCCAGAAAGAAGTGTAGGGGTGAACGTAACAAAAATGTATTTTCAACAATGTACGGCATCCTAACTTTTTGTAGTTATTCAGTAATTCAGCTCTTTATAGTTTTTTGCTTTTCTATTTCCTAAAAACCTACCGCAGATCCGAAGGATTGCCATGCAGCTAATTCTGCTGTGTTAAGCTAATCTTCAAATGTTTTGTCTTCTATGAGTAGTCTAATTTGCTGGCCTACAAATATGCCTGATATGGCTCTAGATTGGGGAGGATTGATGCCCTGCATTGTGTTCACACTGAACCACTGTTGGGAGCATCTCCACCTATGACGGATAGCCAGCCACTCATTGCTCCTTGGATGTAGTTCGGATCAGTAATGTGACAGGAGGCGTGACGGCCCCTGCTGCCTTTCCATATTAGTGCTATCATTGCTGCTTCTATGTAAGTAGCCGCGATAGCAACTCCAACCAGGCCCAATGTCCATTATCCACTCATCTTTTGCTCAGTTGACATCATTGACATTACTATAATGGGTTCTATGTGTGCAGTGCACATGGGCCCCTGGGTCCAGGGGAAGACCCACATCGCGCACACTGCACCCATGTTTAAATACTTACCTTTTCAAAGTCCCACATTGGGCGCCACAGACCTGGCAAAAATCACAGCTAAAATGGCCATGCGCATGCAGCAGTGAAATAAGTCTCTGGAACATTGTGGGTGCCATGTTTCTGGAGACCTGCACATGCGCAATAGACTCCGGCACACTGCCAGAGCCTACTGCTCCGTGGAGAGGAGGGGGCACACCCGGAGTTTGCACACGGGCTCCATCCTCTGCTAAAACGCCCTTGGTTGACATGCATTGACAGTGAAATGTTTTTGAAAGGATAAACAACACATTTATTATCTTAAATGCAATAAAGGCATCAAGAGAGCATCAAGCATTTACTATAATGTGGAGATCTATAGACTGATTTTTTTATACCTTAAGGCAGTGGTTCTCAAACTGTGTGCCGCGGCTCCCTGGGATGCCTCAGGACACTTGCAGGGGTGCCCTGGGTTGGTGGTCCAGGACCAAATAAAATGATTTATGGTCAGTGTACTAGGCAAAGACAGTGCTGGTGGCTGCCAATCATAAAATATGAGGACAAACAGAAGCAAATCCTGTCTTTCACCACATAACCGAACCTATAGATGGCATATAAACAACACAATTAACTTAATTTAATAATTCTTCCGAAAAATGTCTCAAAAAGAAACTTTTGGCCTAGGGGTGTCGTGAAAAAAAGATTGATACTCTAGGGCGCCGTGATTCAAAAAAGTTTGGAAACTACTGCCTTAAGGGAAATTCAACAAAGAAAATAAACTCAAGGATAACTGAAGAAATGATGTCAATGTGCTCATACGCACCAATAACAATATAAAGTTTTCTTTTATCTTTTCTTATAAACTGAACTTTGAATGAACCAGACTCCAGCTGTTGTGACAATACTATTGGTAAGAAAACATTTTCATTCACTGTTACTGTTTTTTATTAAGTGGAAAGGGGCCGTTTTATGGTTGGTGTGTGTGAAAGATGCAATATTTAGTTGTGATTATAATCAAGCTGTGATAACGATTATACAGTTATTATTAACTGCACTATAATATAAGGCAGAATAGCCATTTAAGATTAAATCATTTCTCCCCTGTTGTCTAGTCATTAGATTTTCTGTAAAATTACAACTGCTTGATAACATTTCACTGTAATAAGTCTGTTTTTTTTATTGATAAAAATATGTCAGTCAGTCAGACTCAAAGTGGTTTTGCGTAAATGCTTACAGAGCAACAGGAAGGGCACTGACTCCTACAAATCACAGAGAAAAGTGGTCAAATGTTTAAAACTCAAGTACAGTAAATATGCATCTGGAAAATGTTGCACGGCCAGAAGTGCAATTGCATGTTTTTCTTTCATTTTTTGCATGCAGTGTAAATACTGGCTCCTTTTGCATGTAGCCCACAAATGCTGGACATCTATATTTTTTCACTGCAATTTAGATTTGAGTCTGGACATGCCCCTCTCATATCTAAATTGCTCTGCTAAGATTTAGATTAGATGCGTGAGAGAACATTCATATTCACTGCAGTTATCTGATTAAGCTAGGAAATATAAAGAGGTTACAATTTAGACAAGTCACTGGCAATTAAGTCGAGGAGGTGGGGATATTTGCTTGAAAAAGTTGATGTTGGGTCTTGGAGATATAAACGACCAAGTAATTTATTTTAGCACGTTGCCACTGAAATAGAAAGAAACCAGTCAGGTGTGGTCAGGTTTTAGGGTTAATCTTATCACCAAAGTTACTGTATAGCCATAGGAGTCAAGCTCTTTACAATTAGAGAAGATTGAGGCATTTGGATCAGAGAGTGTCAAAAGAACATAATTTGCATACAATCTTGTGCTCCAATCCCCAGTCCTAATACCATGGATGTCAGAGTAGGTCCAAAGTTTGGCAGCCAGCAGTTCTATGAGTAGTGCAAATATAAGGGGAGGGAGAGGGCAGCTCTGGCGGGTCCTATTGGAAATTTGGAGATTTTAAAGGGAGACGAGGCAATGTCACTGACCGACACAACCGCTGAGGGAGAACAATATAAGGCCACGATTTCAGTGAGGAATTTTCCATTGAAGCCCACTGACCTGAGTGAGCACTTTTGTTGATTGATAGAGTGAATTAGGTCGATGGTGCACCTAACGCCATCCAAGGCCTGACGGCATGGCATAAAACCCACCTGATATGAAAGCAAAGTGGAAAGCCTAGTAGCCATACTTTTTGCATACATATTAAGATCAACATTCAAGAGGGACATCAGTCTGTAGTTGGTACAGATAATGGGATCCTTACACGGTTTGGAGATGACAACTATGCCAGCCAATGTTGTTGCTCAGTTGAAGGGGGCCCTATCTAGAATTTTATTATAAAACTCCATTAAGAAGGGTGCAAGAACATCTGAGTATTTTGTATAATCCAGGCCAGGTGAAGAGAAGGATTTCAGGTTTTGAATCACTATTTGGGTCTCCTCTGAGATACAGTATTACCAAGTTTTATTCACATGAAGAAAATGATAGTACAATACTGGGTATTTAGACACAGAACTAAATAATCAGAATATTTGTTCCACACTAGTGAAACAACTTGCTATGCAATTATTTTGGCCACAATGTATAAAGTAATTGCTGAACAAACTGTGTTTTACACATAAAATTGCAGTTCCCGGGTTTTAACATCTGAAAATAGAGTTTATTCAAACTCACATTTCAAAAGTAAGGGTCGACGTTTCTGTCTACTTGGAGACCTTGGACAAGGCAGTCTAGCTGAGAAAATTACAATAAAACGATGGTGAACAAAAAAAAAACCTGTATAAGTACCCAACTCAATCATATATTGAGTATTGTTTTTTTACAGCCACTGGACGTGACATCAATTACCCTGTATACTCATAGGTAGGACACCGCTCAATTACTATGTATAATCACAGACAGGACACCGGGACATCATATCCTGGAAAGAAGATAGATGCCCACTGGAGCCCCCGCAAAGTCCTCCCCAATTGCATACTCATATACAGCACTGGTGCAATAACGAGGAACACCGGCTCCTCAGGTTGACCTACAGTACGGCTACACAGACTGGCCACGGCAGTAGCTACGCTGGCGCTATGATTCTCTACGTTCATGACTGCAGAAGAAGTTATTTTTCGCGCCAGATCTCTCTTCTCAGGTCATTGGACACCCCCCTACGCCTGATGGAAAACTTCTAATCACATATTTAAATTCAGAATTTAAAATTGCACTAGAGTCACTACTCAATTTTCTTGTGAAAAAAATCATTGTGACAATTATAATCACTCCACTGCCAAAAAATGGTCATTGCTTACAAAACATGAATTACTGTAGGCCCATATTCCAAACCAAAATTGATGGACATAATATGAAAAATGCTTGGGAAAATACAGGTAGATATTGTACTGTATACATACATACATACTGTATACTGTGTACTTCCCAACTGTCCTGATTCCAGCGGGACAATCCCGCTATGCAGACACTGACCCGCTGTGCCACACACAGGCCGCAGTGTCCCGTGGGTGGGAGGGGTGGGGGGTTGTGTGAGCTTGTGATCACTGCTGCTTTGCAAAGCAGCCGGTGATCACTGAACAGATGCTGTGCACGTTCAGGGAGGTGAGCCAAGGGCTGCTCAGGGAGCACTGGGTGCGCCGCCAAAATTCTGAAAAATGGGGGTCATGCAGTGATGCCCCTCCCCCCAGGCCCCGAGGCACGGAGGTTCCAGGTCCCGTGTTGGCATCTTCTGAAGTTGGGAGGTACAGTATGCTGTATATATGTAAGAAGAAATCCACTTGGTGCTAGTAAGTAAATAGAAAGTTCTGATACCTACTGTAAAATACATTACTATAATTGTACACATTAAGTCCTCTTGGTGCAACCATGTGCTGGCGATGGATCCACCTTGCTCCACGTTTTAGTAAAGTGAATACAGGTTGAGTATCCGTTATCCAAAATGCTTGGGACCAGGAGTATTTTGGATATCGGATTTTTCCGTATTTTGGAATAATTGAATACCATAATGAGATATCATGGCGATGGGACCTAAATCTAAGCACAGAATACATTTATGGTTCATATACACCTTATACACACAGCCTGAAGATAATTTTAGCCAATATTTTTTATAACTTTGTGCATTAAACAAAGTGTGTCTACATTCACACAAATCATTTATGTTTCATATACACCTTATACACACAGCCTGAAGGTCATTTAATACAATATTTTTAATAACTTTGTGTATTAAACAAAGTTTGTGTACATTGAGCCATCAAAAAACAAAAGTTTCACTATCTCATTCTCACTCAAAAAGTCCGTATTTCGGAATATTCCGTATTTCGGATATTTGGATATGGGATACTCAACCTGTACATGGTTACCCCCTCTTCTTGGTAGGGTAATCCAGTCTATTATCTTATCCAGTTGATAAATGGCACACTAAAATATTTTCTTAATTAGACTTAGAGATAAAGACAGACACGAAACAAATCAATAACAATGCATCTTAAATTAATATATTTTTAGAGGCAAATTACTTTTTGTAATGACAGTTCTTTGTAAAAATAAGGACGATTTATTGTAAATCAAAAGGCGGTACCCAACAGAAACAGGAATTAGGGGTCTATTTACTAAGCCTTGGATAGAGATAAAGTCGCTGGATATAAAGTACCAGCCTATCGGCTCCTAACCAGGGCCGGATTAACAATGGGGTGGATGGAGCTGCAGCTCCAGGCCTCCCCATCAAAATAGGCCCACAGCATCTCTATGAAAAATGTTTTTCCTATTACAGGCTGCTGAAACCCTGGTAAACCACCTCCCCTGGCTGCCCGCCAGCAAATAAAGCACCAGGCACTCTCACACACGGACTCACACATGGCCGTGGTACAGTGGGAGGCTTCACTAGCTCTGCATGTCAGCTCAGTGTTTCAGGCTGGCCCCTCCTCCCAGGGGGCGGAGCTACCGGAGCAAGAGATCCAGGCACCGTGACCAGGCACAGTCAGAAAGTGAGAGTGTGACCAATGCAGGCATCGCTGCTCAGCACTGCACGGTGGGTGGCAGCTGTTATTGCTCCACACAGAGGGACACTGCTGACATCAGAAGAAGAGCCTGATGTGAGTGGCAGGGGAAGGACGGCCCTTCAAAGCAGGGGTATTACAGGCTGAAGCACCTCCTTGCATCTTCCATGTGTGATGTGAGTGACAACTGCTCACCTTCCTGCAGCTGCGCATGGGGTGTGCTATCCTCGTGGCAGATCTATATCAGGAGGCGGAAGTAGAATAATTAGGCACTGGGGAGTGCAGAAGGGATGATTCTAATGTACAGTAGCTGCCTGAATGTCACCATTAATGAGGCAGGAAAAAAGTAATCAGTGGGGATATTTTACATTAATGACAGAAAACATAAAGACTTCTTTATATATCTGTATATATCTACCAAATGGTGAGGTTTGTTCTGTGATTTATAATATAACTAGTTATTGTGCAGATATTTTTACTTTCTAGACCTACCCTCCCATCTGTTTCTGCTCTTATTCTTCCTCCCATCTCCCCCTATTTTAACTCTATTCCTCCTGTCTCCTCCTATTCTTCCCCGTATTCCTCTCATCTCCCCTTATTCCTCCCATCACCAGCTGTTCTTCCCCTATTCCTCCCGTCTCCTCCTATTCTTCCCCGTATTCCTCCCATCTCCCCCTATTCCTCCCATCACCACCTGTTCTTCCCCTATTCCTCCCGTCTCCTCCTATTCTTCCCCGTATTCCTCTCATCTCCCCCTATTCCTCCCATCACCACCTGTTCTTCCCCTATCCCTCCCGTCTCCTCCTATTCTTCCCCGTATTCCTCTCATCTCCCCCCATTCCTCCCATCACCACCTACTTTTCCCCGTATTCCTCCCATCTCCCCTATTCCTCCCGTTTCCTCGTATTCCTCCCATTTCCCCTATTTCCTCGCCTCCTATTATTCTTCCCCTATTCTTCCTGTCTTCTCTTGTTCTACCCCATATTTCCCCAATCTCCTTTATTCCTCCTGTCTCCTCTTAATCTTCCCCGTATTCCTCCTTTCTCCCTTTTATTCTCTCCCCTATTCCTCCCATCTACCAACTCCAGAAAGCGTGACTTTCCTGGGCTTGTATTTGCTAGGTAACACCATCAATAGATGGCATTGCCTATAGAAGTCTATAGGCGGCTTATTGCAAAAATCCCAGAGAAACATCAGATTGCCGAGCCTTTGCACTTCTGGGTTATAAACCAGTAGTAACTGCATCGCCAGAACAACTCTATATTGGAAGTGCTGTCCCAGTGGATAAGTATTCGTGTATACAGGGATCAAAATTGCTAGCATACATGCAAATAGGGGGCGATGTATTGGAGTTTTATTTGCAATGGTTGACACATATCTCCCTATAGCTGTTATTGGGGTATGTTTATTACAGGGTTTTTTTTGTGTGTGTATTTTTTTGGGGGTGGGTAATGTATGTCAGGACTGATAAGGCTGCCATTTCATTTTACTGTGTAACACCTTGTTAAGATGGCATTAGTCCACTTATGAGGTTCACTTTAACTTACCCTCACGTGTTGGCCGTACTTCTATTTGTGAAATTGTTTAAAGGGAGGGGAGAGGCACCATATCATGTGCTTGCTTGGTCAGGGTGCCGTGTCTCCAGGCTACATCCCTGCCTCCTCCGTGCTGCATGACGTCACACCAGTGCTGCCACACCACCGCACTCAAAAGAAGCTGAGCCTGAGCTCAGCTTTATGAAGGTGGCCCTGCCAGGTGTCTGATCTTTAAGTGTCTGTCTTGCTGACTGCTGCCGTTCATGTGTTGTGCCGCAGGGTGCTGCTGCTTTATCTATCTATGCAGCAAAGTGTCAGCACATTGTGTTGTGTTTTAAAGACAAAAGGCATTGAGTACTACAAAACTTCAGTGCTCAACAATGATCACAAGGATGACAGCAGAGATACTGTATAACCATAGATCATCAGATACTTATCAGCCACAGATGTCAGGGTGGTCAAAAAGTTAGGCACGAAAGCTGTCAGCCTAAATATACAGATACTCTTTCACAGGTAGCGTGTGTGTTTTTTGATTCCCTTTCTGGGGTTTGGATTCATGTTTATATGTTTTTACAGTATCTTTAGTTATAATTTGTCATTTATTCTTAACCATTCTTACTTCGCAGCTTGGCACGTCATTGTTTTTCTATTTTTCAAATATGAGAGGCAGTTGCGGGCATTTGGGGTTGCTATAGCAATGACAGCGCTGCACTGCATATTATGGTCATGTTAACAATAGGTGTTTCCCTTTGTTCAAAGACTCTCACATTACACTATTAATATACCCTTTGTGCAGACCACACCCCCACAACAATGGTCACACCTCCAACATCACTAATCACATCCGCATGATGCTAATCACACTCCCTGAAGGTGGCACACAATAGGCCCTTCAAAATTTCAGCTCCAGGCCCATGTGGACCTTTATCTGGCACTGCTCCTAACTGCCATGCCACAGGCTGTGTTTGAAAAATGACAGGCAGGAGCCCATTGGCAGGTACTTTGGCCCTCATTCCGAGTTGTTCGCTCGCTAGCTGCTTTTAGCAGCATTGCACACGCTAAGCCGCCGCCCTCTGGGAGTGAATCTTAGCTTAGCAGAATTGCGAACGAAAGATTAGCAGAATTGCGAATAGAAATTTCTTAGCAGTCTCTGAGTAGCTCCAGACTTACTCAGCCACTGCGATCAGTTCAGTCAGTTTCGTTTCTGGTTTGACGTCACAAACACACCCAGCGTTCGCCCAGACACTCCCCCGTTTCTTCAGACACTCCCGCGTTTTTCCCAGAAACGCCAGCGTTTTTTCGCACACGCCCAGAAAACGGCCAGTTTCCGCCCAGAAACACCCACTTCCTGTCAATCACACTACGATCACCAGAACGATGAAAAATCCTCGTTATGCCGTGAGTAAAATACCTAACTTTTGTGTAAAATAACTAACCGCATGCGCTCTGCGAACCTTGCGCATGCGCAGTAAGCGACTAATCGCAATATAGCGAAAATCGGCAACGAGCGAACAACTCGGAATGACCACCTTTATCTCCAGCGACTTTATCTCCACCCAAGGCTTAGTAAATAGACCCCTTAATCCTTTATTAACCTGGTACAGTTATTCAAATTAATCAATCATCATAGACAAGCATAAAAATCCCAGTAAATGCAGCGCATTAAAGGGAAGAGTGACGATTACACCCATGTATGAGCCTATGGATTCCTTGGTGTTATTTTGCAGGAACCGTGGCTATAGTAAATGTAATAAACGTGACTATTTAGCTTTTGTATGTCATAAAAAGAGGTGCAGACATTCGGCACAGAAGTCCGGCAGCGTGCGATCATGTTTCCTGCTGGTACTCTTACGGTTTCAAATCTGACAGAGGCAAGCATTTTATCCTGCTCATCCAAGTGAGAACTTTTGCATGATCAGATGACCAGAAGGAGATGGGCTCCCTGTTGCTCACTCTTGTAATGTTATGTTGGACGCCTCCACAGACATTTCCTCCAGCGTGATTTTCAGATGAGCCTGTCCAAAACTATTTATTTGGAGAGGCTCGCTTTACATTTGCGTAGGGTTACCAGTAAATGGCTCAATAGAAATAGTTCAGCACACAACAATAACTTTATTACACAACCAGCGTGTGAGTAGTAATTATTTCTGCTAATGACCTCATAATGGTACTGCTTGAAAGGTACACAAAATAACCTCTGACGCTACAGGCAGATCTTTACCTTCTAGTTCATGTCATTCTACTTTATTTTTTCGTCTCGTGATCACCTCAATATATAACAATACTATAACAATACTGTATATAAAATGTTGGTGTTACTAAACACAGGGATGTTCTAATAATGATATAAATTATTGAACACTGTACACAATAATACAACCATTATCAGGGGTTAAACAAGTTGAGTTTAGGGCGCTTTCAATTATAGACTTGAAGTTTATTAATGTAGGAGACTTATTTTACACTTTGAAACAGATATATTAAGGGGCATACACACCAGACGATTTAAGTGGATGAGAAAGATACATATTTTATCGTACATATCGTCAAGTGTGCATGCATGATAATGATGCGCGCTCCCACGGGTCATTATCGTTTATCTTTATAAACTGAACATGCAGTCCAATTTAGGCTTTATCTTTCATGACTGCATGTTCAGGGATGGGAGAGGTGACGTCACTGAATGATATTGTTCACTATGGGGTGTATTCAATAACTGTTGGAAGTTGCCGTCTTGTCGGAAAGACGGCAGCTTCCGACAGAAATAGGTCAGAAGGGGTTCCGACCTATTCAATAGGGGCTGATTTTTTCCGACAAATCGGGAATTCCCGACTTGTCGGAAAACACGTGGATCGGCGGAATAGTCGCCGATCCACGTGCTTCTGTCGGAAATGGGGCCAAATCTGACAGGTTTTGGCCCCCTTTCCGACAAACTCAATCCGACTTGAAAACAAGTCGGATTGAGGTGAGGAGACAAGCGGTGTTGCGGGCGGCTGGAGGAGCTGAGATCGGCGGCCGGTGGGGGGAGCTGGCTGCGGGGGGACATGTCTGCGGCGGAGGGGGGAGGCGCTGCAGGGAGGGACATGTCTGCAGCGCCTCCCCTCTCCGCCGCAGCCAGCTCCCCCCGCCGGCCGCCAATCTCTGCCCCCCCGCGGTCCGCAGGCACCTCTTTCCATGCAGTGCCTCCCCCCGCTGCCCAAGACATGTCCCTCGGCAGCCAGCTCCCCCCCACCTATCTCTGCTCCCTCCCGCTGCCAGCTTACCTTGCTGCCGTCCCGCTTATGGCCGCCGCCATCTGCACTCATGTTGCTGTCAGCGCAGGACAAGACCCTGTGTACGGCCAAATCCGACAGTCGGATTTGTCCGTCCACTGAATTGGGGTTGTCTGATCCATTCTGACAACTGCATGTCGGAATGGAAACGACTCTTATTGAATATAACTCTATATCGTTCAGTGTGTATGCACTTTTTCTTTCATTCTGCTGCTGGGGACATTTCAAGGAAAATCATTATCATTATCTTTATTGGTTCAAAATTGTCTAGTGTGTACCTGCCTTAATAAATGAACTCCTGCTAGAAGTTGAGCACTATATCCGTTCCTCAGCCAACAGTACCAGCATTCAGGTCCGATGTCCACACTAGTTGGGACAGCCGAAAATCCCACAAAAGTAAGACTGCCCCATCTAGATGGTATGTAGTCAATATCCCAGCGCTCAGCATACCGACGGTCAGAATCCTGGCAGCAGATTCCCAATGCTCAAAATTCCGACAGATCCCAACAGTATTGGAGTTGGGATTAGAGCTAGGTTTAGGTTAGGCACTTGGGAGAGGGTTAGGATTAGGCTGCGGGAGGGGATAATTAGGGTTAAGCTACAGTAGGGAACACTTAGGGTTAGGATTAGGGTTACAGTACTTATAATACTTCCATAAGGATGCCGTTGCCTGGATATCGACATTGGTAGTTGCGATGAATGATGCCAAACTACTAAAATACAATGCTGACCCATAAATCTAGTTTCTACTAACCAGAACAAAAGTGGCAGGATCTGCAATCAATGGGCCTAATTCAGACCAGATCGCAGCAGCAAATTAGATTTGGGTGGGGTGTGTTCAAACTGAAATCTAGTACCCCTTTCAGATCTCCAATGCCGGATCCCACCCGGGAATTGAAAATGGGTCCTTCCCGGGTGGGATCGGGCATTGGAGACTCTCCTACCCCTTTTGCTGGCTGTCTGACTCGGCAATATGCTAGGTCGGTTGCCATAGTGGCTGGCGGTGGAGCCAGCAGCGGGGGCGGTGCTGGGAGATGAGCTCATCTCCGCGCCGCCTTTCCCTATCTAGTAAACGGGTCCCGGGTCGCCACTGACCCGGTATTCAACATGGGAATAACACTTCTTATAACCCGGGTTGAATTACCCGTTCAGGCGACCTGGGAATTCGGATGCTTTCATGGCCAATCTGTTTATTATAGGTATGCTAGTCACACAAAAAGTTACACCTACAAAATAAGCTGCTATAAGTAAGTTAAAATATAAAAATGTAAAAAATAAAAAATAACCTAGTGTACAGTACTTTGTCTGAGATTTTGGCATTGGCAGGGCAATAACCCATATAAGTGGTACGGTGATGATACCACCGCTTTAGAAAAGACTTGTACTCTCTGTATATAATTACTTATTATAATGCTTGCTACTAATTATATTCAAAATGCTGGCACTTTCAAAAGAAGATTTATGGTAGACTAACCATAGTTAAATCTCTTTCTGCGAGGTACACTGGATTCCACAGGAAATAACATTGGGGTGTAGAGTTGGATCTTGATCCGAGGCACCAACAGGCTAAAGCTTTGACTGTTCCCAGGATGCACTGCACCGCCTCCTCTATAGCCCCGCCTCCAGGCACTGGAGCTCAGATTCGTTAACTGGTCCAATGCGGTAGCAGGTAAAATAGAGACGGTAGATGTTAGCCACATAGAACCACATTCTCGCGACCGGAGAAGGTACCAGTGGCTAATGCCATACAAACCCAAAGAAGCTAAGTGCGTCAGGGTGGGCGCCCTGTGGAATCCAGTGTACCTTGCAGAAAGAGATTTAACTATGGTAAGTCTACCATATATCTCCTTTTTTGCAGCGGGGTATGCTGGTATTCCACAGGGAATAACATCGGGGATGTCCTAAAGCAGTTCCTCATGGGAGGGATAGCACTGTAGCGGGTACAAGAACCCAACGTCCAAAGGAAGCATCCTGGGAGGCGAAAGTATCAAAGGCATAGAACCTGATGAACATGTTCACTGAGGACCATGTAGCCGCCTTGCACAATTGTTCTGGGGTCGCGCCAGAAGGTCCAACAGACCGAGTAGAATGGGCCTTAATAGCAGCAGGAGCTGGGAGCCCAGCTTGTGCATCAGCTTGTGCAATCACCATTCTAATCCATCTGACCAAAGATTGCTTATTCGCAGGCCAGCCACGTTTGTGAAAACCAAAAAGGACAAAAAGAGAATCTGACCTCCGGATAGAGGCAGTCCTCTCCACATATATACAGAGATCCTGTTCCACATCCAAAGGCCGCTCTTTGGAAGACAAACCAGGAGAGATAAAGGCCAGAACCACAATCACTTGAATAAGGTGGAAAGATGACACCACCTTGGGTAGATAACCAGGGCGAGTTCTAAGAACTGCACAGTCACTGTGAAAAATCAGAAAGGGTTGACGACAGGACAAAGCGCCTAAGTGCGACACCTCCTAGCAGAGGCAATAGCCAACAGAAATACGACCTTAAGTGTAAGGCATTTAAGGTCCACAGAGTCAAGAGGTTCAAATGGAGACTCTTGCATGGCATTCAGAAAAACAGACAGATCCTATGGAGCCACAGGAGGGACATAGGCTGAATCCGTAAAACACCCTGAGTGAAAGTAGGAACGTCAGGAAGAGACGCAATTTTTCTCTGAAACCACCCAACAAGGCAGATATATGAACCTTAAGGGAAGCCAAACGAAGGCCTAAGTCCAGGCCTTGTTGAAGAAAAGCCAAAAATTTGACAGTGCTTAACTTGTATGCATCATAAATCTTAGTAGCACACTAGGTGAAGTAAGAATTCCATACCCTATAATAAATCTGAGCTGAAGCAGGTTTACGGGCTTTTAACATAGTTTGAATGACCACCTCAGAGAATCCTTTGGCCCTCAGGAGTGAAGCTTCAAGAGCCATGTCGTCAAAGCTAGTAGTGCCAGGGCCTGGTAGACACAAGGGCCCTAAACGAGGAGGTCTGGTCATTGAGGAAGTAGAAGAGGACGCTCTATCGAGAGACCCTGCAGGTCTGCGAACCAATGCTGTCTGGGCCACGCTGGAGCGACTAGAAGTAGTATTCCTCCTTCTTGCTTGAACATCCGTATCACCCTGGGCAGAAGAGACACCGGAGGGAACACGTATGGCAGTTGAAAGTTCCATGGAATTGCCAGTGCGTCCACGAACGCTGCTTCAGGATCCCTTGTTCTTGCTCCGAAGACCGGAACCTTGTGATTGTGTCGAGACGCCATCTGGTCTACATCCGGTAGGCCCCACTTGTCCACAAGGAGTTGAAAGACTTCGGGATGAAGACTCCACTCTCCGGCGTGTACGTCCTGACGTCTGAGGAAGTCCACTTCCCAGTTGAGGACTCCCGGAATGAACACTGCCGATATGGCTGGCAGATGGCGTTCCGCCCATTGATGGATTTTTGACACTTCCATCATTGCCATGTGGCTTCGAGTGCCACCGTGATGATTTATGTACGCCACAGTGGTGGCGTTGTCTGACTGTACTTGAACAGGTCTGTTCTGTACCAGAGGTAGGGCAAGTTTCAGCGCATTGAACACTGCCCGCAATTCCAGAATATTTATCGGGAGGAGAGATTCCTCCTTGGTCCACCGACCTTGAAGAGAGTGTTGCTCCCACACCATGCCTCAACCCCGCAGACTGGCATCCGTCGTTAGGAGGACCCAGTTTGAGATCCAGAAGAGACAACCCCTGCTTAATTGTTGGTCCTTGACCAGCTCAGTGACAGATGGACCTCCAGAGTCAAGGAGATCATTTGAGACCTGATCCGGTGAGGCAGGCCGTCCCACTTGGAAAGGATTAACCTCTGTAGAGGGTGGGAATGAAATTGAGTGTACTCTACCATGTCGAAAGCCGACACCATGAGGCCTAGTACTTGCATCGCCGAGTGTATTGACACTCTTGGACGAGAGAGGAAGCATCTGATTCTGTCCTGAAGTTTCAGGACCTTCTCTGCAGACGAGAACAAACGTTGGTTGTGTGTGTCCAGTAACGCCCCCAGGTGCACCATGCTCTGAGAAGAGACTAGCGAGGATTTCTTCCAGTTGATGAGCCACCCGTGGGCTTGTAGGAATTGGACTGTCAGTTCCAGATGATGGAGAAGAATCTCTGGTGAGTTCGCCAGGATCAACAAGTCGTCCAGATACGGCAGGATCCTGATACCCTGACGGGGGAGAAGGGCTGTCATGACCGCTATGACTTTGGTAAAGATCCGAGGAGCCGTGGTCAGTCCGAAAGGTAAGGCTTGGAACTGATAATGTAGGTTGCCAATAGCAAACTGCAGATATTGCTGATGCGACATGGCAATAGGTATGTGTAGGTAAGCATCCTGTATGTCCAGGGATACCATTTAATCCTTGGGTTCCAAAGCCAGTACAATAGGGCACAGGGTTTCCATATGGAATTTAGATACCCTGACAAATTTGTTCAAAGATTTGAGGTTGAGTATAGGCCGGGAGGATCCATTCGGCTTCGGAACCAGAAACAGCGTTGAATAGTATCCCCTGCCTCTCTTAGACAGAGGCACCGGCACAATCACTCCAGTATCCATGAGGGATTGTACAATGCAGAGATTATGCTTTTAACGGATCCGAAGGGATAACCGTCGAGCAAAACTGGCGAGGGGGACGTCTCCTGAAGGAGATCGCATACCCGTGAGAGTCCACTTCCTGCAACCCAGGCATCCAAAGTGGTCTTTAACCATACCTGGGCGAACTGCAGAAGTTGGCCTCCCACCCTGGGGTCCCCCACGGGGAGGCCCGCCCCATCATGCAGCAGTCTTGTCTGGTTTTGAAGCAGGCTGACGGGCGGCCCAAGAACGTTTACATTTGGGCTTAGAGGAGTTGGAAGTGCAAGACTGTCTCGGGTACACCTGACCCTTTGCTTTACCTGGAGGGCGAAAGGAACGAAAAGTAGTACTCTTAGCCTTCGGAGCCGGAGAAACGCAGTCTTGGACGACACCAAGTCGGTCACAATCTTGTTCAGATCCTCTCCAAATAGTATATCTCCCTTAAAAGGGAGCACCTCTAAGGTCTTCTTAGAGTCCAGGTCCACCGACCAGGACTGTAACCACAGAATTCTGCAAGCTAGGATAGATGTCTTAGCCGCCATAACGCCTGCATCAGAGGCCACCTCCTGAATATAATGGGAGGCTGTGGTAATATATGACAGATATTGTCTGGCAGTGTCAGAAAACTTAAGAGATAGCTCTTCCTCAATAGCTTGAACCCATGCTTCAATGCATTTTGCAGCCCAAGAGGCTGCCATAGTGGTTCTATGTACAGCACCTGTAAGGGTGTAAATAGACTTCAAGCAACTTTCCACACGTCGGTTCCTTCAAAGAGGTAACGGTGGTGACAGGGAGTGTAGATGACACCAAAAGACGGGCTACATGTGAGTCCACTGATGGGGTTTCCCACTTGTTACTAAACTCCGCAGAAATAGGATAACGAGCTATCTTTTTAGACAGGGAAAATTTCTTTCCTGGAGAAGACCAGGATTCTTGACGTATGTCAATTAAATGGTCAGAATGTGGTAAAACTAATTTAGTAACCTACTGACGTTTGAACTTATCAGGTTTCTTAGATGTGTCAGGATGGTCAACGTCATCATTAATCTGAAGAATCAGCTTGATAGCCTCCACTAGGTCAGGGACATCAACCTGGGTTGTAGAATCATCATCAGAAGCAGCAGTTTCAGCATCTGATAGATCAGTATATTCCCCATCCGAATCGGAAGAATCATCCAAAATATTAGTCGATTGTGAGGAAGAAATGGCCTGCTTAAAAGACCATTTAGTCGCAGTAGGGCGAGGGTTAGTTTTTGTTTAACCAAGGACCGATATAATTGCTGTAACTGGGTTGAGAGAGTATCCGCCCACGAGGGGTAATTCCAAGATGATCGCAGCAGGAAATTTTTTAGCAGTTGGGCAAAACCATGTGCACTACAGGGGGGGCAGATATAACATGTGCAGCAAGAGTTAGATTTGGGTGGGTTATTTTATTTCTGTGCAGGGTAAATACTGGCTGCTTAGAAACGCTGCGAGCGAACGGGTCGGAATGAGCCCCATAGCCAGACAAACACAATACCTGACAAAAAAAAAACCCTGTGTTATGTGACCGCAAATTCACAGCACAACAGAGGATTTAAGTGGTATCGAGTGACTGACACACACAGTGAAAAATACTAAACAGTATATCCTGTGGAACACTATACGCAGGGCCGGCGCCACCACTAGGCAGCTGCCTATGAGCGCTAGCACTTAAAGAGCGGCACTGAGTGGAACGGCATGAGGGATGTGAAGCACCCACTCCATGCTCACTCGCTGGCCGCTGCTGGATTTGCCTGGGGCTGGAGCTGCATGTCCGTTGCCTGTCCCCACCTACCCCTCCTCCATCTCTCGCTTCCTCTCTCCCTGCTGCAAGAGCCGAATGTTACTGGTACCGGCATCCAGGGGCGTCGGAATTGGGGGGGCAAAAGGGCAGCTTGCTCCCCCCAAACATGAGAGAGGCGCCATACACCCGGTTCCCCAATCCCCTGCCTGAGTTCATGCCGCCGCCACTAGCTGCAGTGAAACCGCTGTGAAAAGTAATTGATGCTAGTATAGTGCGGGCAGCGTCAGAGCCGGCTGTAGGCATAATAGGCAGATGCGGTATATTGACTCCGTAGGGGCATCCCAAGCCTATGAAGTCCACCTGTCACCCCCGGCAGAATGTGTTTAGTGTTCTGCCATACAGGAAATGGAACCGGGCGCGCGCCGCTGCGTGCAGGGTGAGGGGAGAAAGTATCACTGCTCAGTGATCACTGGCTGCAACTACATGTGGGGGCGGAACGGAGAGCCTCAGTGTACACTGTTGCCTGTCACTTCTCTTTCATCTCAACGCTGCAGGTCAATAGAAAAACTTATGGTGGAGCCGTCTTTATTCAGGATCTGCAGCATCCTGTGTGCTGCCTGAGCTCCTCCTCCGCTGGGTGCAGCTCATTCACAATCTGAGGTGAGCAATGCTGATCTGCCAGGCTCTAATGTACATGTAACCAGGTCCCCTCCCACCCAGTGTGTCACTATTCACCCATCTCTCAGTATGTGTCCCCATATCCCTCACCTGACCCCACTATGTGCGTTCCCATATCCCTCCCCCCCAGTATGTGTCCCCCCATGTCCCTCACCATCCCCCCAGTATGTATGTCCCTCACCCCCCAGTATGTGTCCCCCCATGTCCCTCATCATCCCCCCAGTATGTATGTCCCTCACCCCCCCAGTATGTGTCCCCCCATGTCCCTCACCATCCCCCCAGTATGTGTGTCCCCATGTCCCTCACCATCCCCCCAGTATGTGTCCCCCCATGTCCCTCACCGGCCCCCCAGTACGTGTCCCCCCATGTCCCTCACCGGCCCCCCAGTATGTGTCCCCCATGTCCCTCACCGGCCCCCCAGTACGTGTCCCCCCATGTCCCTCACGGGCCCCCCAGTATGTGTCCCCCCATGTCCCTCACCGGCCCCCCAGTATGTGCGTCCCCATGTCCCTCACCATCCCTCCAGTATGTCCCCCCCATGTCCTTCACCATCCCCCCAGTATGTGTCCCCCCATGTCCCTCACCATCCCCCCAGTATGTGTCCCCCCATGTCCCTCACCGGCCCCCCAGTATGTGTTCCCCCATGTCCCTCACCGGCCCCCCAGTATGTGTCCCCCCATGTCCCTCACGGGCCCCCCAGTATGTGTCCCCCCATGTCCCTCACGGGCCCCCCAGTATGTGTCCCCCCATGTCCCTCACCGGCCCCCCAGTATGTGCGTCCCCATGTCCCTCACCATCCCCCCAGTATGTGTCCCCCCATGTCCTTCACCATCCCCCCAGTATGTGTGTCCCCATGTCCCTCACCATCCCTCCAGTATGTGCGTCCCCATGTCCCTCACCATCCCCCCAGTATGTGCGTCCCCATGTCCCCCAAGTTACCCACCTTTCCAAGTTCTAGGGGACACTAGACAAAACCTTACCTAGGTCATCAAATTGGTTAGGGCTGGCTCTGGGCAGTGCTGAAGCAGCCTGCGCCTGCCCCATGTGCTCCGCCCCCCACCTCGTCTCCTGCAGTGTTTGCGCTGTGCAGGGCCGTGCTGCCGCCGGTGACAACAGAGGTAAGCAGCAGTATAGCTGTTTGTCCGGGGGAAAGGAGCAGCGGAGGAGGAGGTGCTCTACCAGACTAAGGACTCCGGCTCTACCTGGCCATTATTCATGTCTCTCTCTCTTTCCCCCATAACCCTCTTTCTCTCTCTCTTTCCCACATGTCCCTCTCTCTCTCCCCCTCCCCATGTTACTCTTGGCTGTTGAAAGTACAAGATGCTGCCTCCGCACTTTTTCTCCTGAAGGGCTGGGCATTTGGGTGTAGGGGGGGGGGGGGATGCTAAAAGTTTGCCTAGGGTGCAGTGAAACCTTGCACCGGCCCTGAATAATACGGTATATAAGACCCTGACGCACTGAGATCCCCAGGGTACAGAATATAGGGGGTCATTCTGAGTTGTTTGCTCGCTAGCAGTTTTTAGTAGCAATGCAAACGTATAGTCGCCGCCCACGGGGGAGTCTATTTTCACTTTGCAGGAGTGAGAACACCTGTGCAGCAGAGCGCCTGCAAACACATTTTGTGCAAAACAAGACCAGAACTGTAGTTACTTATCCTGTGCGATGATTGCTGCGACAAGTGACACGGTAATGACGTCAGATACCCGCCCTGCAAACGCCAGACCACGCCTGCGTTTTTCCAAACACTCCCAGAAAATGGTCAGTTGACACCCATAAACGCCCTCTTTCTGTCAATCTCCTTGCGTTCGGCTGTGCGATTGGAATCGTCGCTAGAACCAGTGCAAAACCACAATGGACTTCGTACCTGTATGACGCGCGTGCGCATTGCGGTGCATACGCATGCGCAGATTAACCATTTTTTCACTGATTGCTACGCAGCTAACAACAGCAGCTAGCGATCAACTCGGAATGATCCCCATAGGGCCTAATTCAGACCTGATCATAGCAGTAACTTTGTTAGAAGATGGGCAAAACCATGTGCACTGCAGGGGGGCAGATATAACATGTGCAGAGAGAGTTAGATTTGGGCGGGTTATATTGTTTCTGTGCAGGG